>NC_059337.1:3670000-3993500 GCF_018350155.1 Leopardus geoffroyi
TTGGAAGTGGATCTTTATTATTATTATTATTATTATTATTGTTTTTTTAATGTTTATTTTTGAGACAGAGAGAGAGCATCAGTGGGGGATGGGCAGAGAGAGAGGGAGACCCAGAATCCGAAGCGGGCTCCAGGCTCCAAGCTGTCAGCACAGAGCCCAACGTGGGGCTTGAACCCACGAACCGTGAGATCGTGACCTGAGCTGAAGTCAGACGTTCAACCGACCGAGTCCCCCAGGTGCCCCGGAAGTGGATCTTTTGAGGCCTGCCAACAGCCACATGGGTGAACTTGAAAGCAAATCCTTCCCCGGTTAAGATGACTACAGTCTCACGAGAGACTCTGAGCCAGAGGACCCAGCTAAGCCACGTCCTGAGACTAAAAGTTCGTTGCCTTCAGCACCTACGTTTTAGGATAATTTGTTACGCGGCAATGTATACCTATCATCTGATTAGATGTTTGAGTTTAGAAGAACAGGAAAAGGAAGAAAAGAAGAGAAAAGCCCTCAGAAGGGCTTACTGTTTCTTTTTTCCACGAAGGGGAGTCAGAAGATACCAGCTTTGATGGAGGACAGAAGTTTACATGATTCAAGAAAATTATGAGTAGAGTGGACGATATAGTGATGGACTTCCACATAGCCAAAAGTAAACAGGGCCCCGTCATAGATCAGCATCACAAACAGAAAAGAAACACTAAGAAAGTAGGAAATGAGATCTGTAAAGGCAGAATGAGGGTAACATTTAGATCGGGTACTATTTTAGAGAACCAAGAGTCTCAGGTTGGTTTAAAAAAAGAGAATCCAACAATATTGACTTATTCCATAAACAAGCATCTATTGGGCACCTCCGGGGATACCTGGTGAGCCAGGCGGACTCCATGTAAACAGGCAATTGCGACGCAGAGTTGAAAGTGCAAACCCCCAGAAGAGTACAGGACATGAGAGTTGATTGATGTGACTCTTTCCACCTTGGTATTGTTACCTGTTTCTGTTTGGAACTATCCACATTCTCCTCCAAGTGGCCTTCCAAGATTCCCAACCCCTAACCCCTAACACACATACACACACAGGACTGCAATGAAAATTTTTAATTCACTGTTATTAGTTGTGACAGATTAAATAGAGTATGCAGCAAAGAAGAATTAGAGAATAGAGACTATGGATAATGCAATGTTAAGGTAGAATTAGGAAATGAAATTTCATAAGCAGAAACATCATTTCTGACAAAGCCCTCACAGTAGATTCAAGCAAGTAGGAATTACAGCGGCCATAATCTCTGGTCATAGGGTCACAAAGTGAGAAATCATCAGTTAAAGACAAAAAAAAAAAAAAAAAAAAAGCCATCGGTTAACTGGAAAACCTTATATAATATCTGGCTCAAAGGAAAATAGTGTAAGAAGAGATGGTTTAGAAAAAATGGTTATGGAAACGTTACACAAGAAGACAGAAAGTGACAGTAAAGATAAACATTGAACTTACAGAAGGAAATTCATTTCTTTTAAGAATTTAGCATTCAACTAAACCTTCCAAAATTAAAATGAAAAAGAAGTCCCATGGAGTGCCTAAGTGACTCAGTCAGTTAAGCATCCAACTCTTGATTTCAGCTCAGGTCATAATCTCACAGTTTGTGGGATTGAGCCCCACATCAGGCTCCTCAAAGACAGCACAGAGCCTGCTTGGGTTTCTCTCTCTCTCTTTTTGTTTCTCTCTCTCTGCCCCCACTCAGGTGCATGCACCTGCACTCGCTCTCTCTCTCAAAAATAAATAAACTTAAAAAAGAAATTCTAGGGAAAATGAGAGGAAGGAAATAATAAAGCTGAAAGAAGCTGATCCTTTGAAGAAACAAATAACATCAACAAGATAGTAGCAAATCCAATTAAGAGAAAGGGGGAAGCAAAATTAGAATTGAGAAAAATCGCCATAACAAGAGCGATAACATATTTTTAAGTTTTACGTAATTGTACAAATCTATGTGCTTTTGAATTTTAAAATAGCAGTTAGATGGACGTTGCTTCCCAAGTGAATAATTGAAATCAAAGAAACAAGACACTTAGATGAATACGAATAGGAAAAATATTGTAAAAACAAAATCTCAACCCCTGTCACCAGGTATCAGGAATAAGTGAATATAAAGGAGGATCCTATCAAATCTTAGAAAAGCAGATCGTTTCTGTGTTAGAAAATTTTTTTATTTTTCATTTTTTTAAGTAGCCTCCCCACCCAGCGCAGAGCCCAGGCTGGGGCTCAAACTCACGACCCTGAGATCAAGATCTGAGCTGAGATCAAGAGTTGGACGCCTAACCAACTGAGCCACCCAGGTGCCCCAGAAAACCTCTTTGATGGCCCTGGGAAAACGGGAAGCTACCAGTTGATTGCACAAAAGAAACGTGTCAGTGGAGTCCAGACTTCCTTGATTTCCATGCTGTAGGCCAATTTCCCTTATACGAAAACCTAAGATGGGCTAGAATGCCATGGGACACTGAACTCTGCAATTTAGTCCCTCAATAGCCACTTATCAAGTGCCTATAACTGAGCACAGGTGGTACCCCCAAGCACCGTGCTAAACCCCGGGAAATATTACATGAGTAAGATATGATCCTTGCCATCCAGGAGCTCCCAGGGTATATTCAGAGTGCAGCAAGGAGTGGGGACATCTAGCCCAGCATGGAAAGGGAAAACGGGGTTCCCAGCAAAGACTCCTCAGAGGACAGTGTGCTTGAGCTAAGTCTCAAAGAACCAGAAGGGAGGTGTGGGGAGCGATGTTCCAGCTGCGTGCGTGAGGCCATCCCACGCTGCCTTAGAACTATGCCTCCCGTCTCTCGTGTTGTATTCAGCGGGTTGAAACCAAACGAGGCAGTGTGAATCATAAAAAAAGCAAGTGGCTGTGGACAGAACCCGAGGAGCATGAAAAGGGCAGGTGGGGGAGGAGCCCACAGAGGCCGTGGAAAGTACCAGGCAAGAGAGGAACAAAGAGAGCCAAGAACCCAGGGCGCACGGCGTGCAGGGAGACTGCGGTCCGCAGAGACCAGTGGGTACGAGGGAGGCAGGTAACACACACAACTAGATCAGAAACCAAGGATGGAGAGAGACAGCAAGTGTGGACGAGGAGGAAAAGCTTGGGCAAGGAGAGAAAGTGGAGGAGGAGTGAGATCGAGGGAGTATTCTGGTTTTTGCTTCCAAGGTTGTCTCAGATATTTGCTGCTGCATACCAAACCACTCTAAAACTTTGTTTTTTAATTTTTTTTAATGTTTGTTTTCGAAGGAGAGACAGAGCACGAGCGGGGGGAGGGGCAGAGAGAGGGGGAGACACAGAATCCAAGGCAGGCTCCAGGCTCCGAGCTGTCAGCGCAGAGCCTGATGTGGGGCTCGAACTCACGCACTGTGAGATCATGACCGGAGCCGAAGTCAGATGCTTAACCGACTGAGCCACCCAGACGCCCCTAAAACTTACGACTTAAAACGAGGATTTGTTATTTCTCAGGCTTCTGTGATTAAATGTGGGAGCTCTCCTGCTGGTCTCCCCTTTGGTCACTCGTGGGGCTGTATGCAGCTGGTGGGTCATCTGCTTGGGAGGGTTGGGACACTTGGCTTCTCCACGTGGTCTCAGGACCTCTCTCCCAGAGTGGTCGCGCCTACACCAGGGCCTCTTCCACGTGAGCATTCTCTTCAGCAGGACGGTCTGGACTCCTTACAACATGGTGGCTGGGCTCCAAAAGGGAATCATCCAAGAGAGATAAGCTCACTATGCACACACTTACCAAGGCTCTGCTTGTACCCCACCTGCTAATGACCTTTTAGGCAAAGCAAATTACATGGTCAAGCCTAGGGTCCACCTGGGAGGGGACTACCCAAGGGTGTGCATATACAGAGAGACCTGGGGATCTATGAACACAATCGTTCGCTGGCAGGGTGGTTTTTGTCCCTTAATATGGGAGAGAGTTAAAAATGTTTATAGCCAGAGCCCAAACTAATTGAAAGGGAGACATTGAAGATACAGTAGAGATTCTTACTAATAGGGTCCCGGAGGGTGCGTTCGGTGGGGGCAGGGAGAGGGGCACCATCATCTGAGACTGGAGGAAGAGAGATTAAAAACAGGTATGGGTATGTTTTGGTTAAATCGCTGAGAGGAGTTAAAGGGGGAGTTGTCCATGGAAACCGTGGCACCAGGGTAGAGACACGTGACACCAGGGTACCATCTATGGTAACGCCAACACCACCGCCATCTTGTTCCTTCATCCCCACTCACGTTGAAGCTGAGGAGGCCGACTGTAGTATTGATCCAAGTTGAGAACTTGGCTGTGGGGTGCCACGGAAGGATAGTGACCCCAGAAAATTGAGGGTTACCGGAGAGAGTCATCTGGAGATCTCCATAGGTTCAAAATACGCTCCAGGGTGAGTGGACATGTGAGAAAGAAGGTGAAGCCCGAGGAGGTCCAAGAATCGTAGGGCTGGATTACGGACGGGCAGACCACATGAACAATGAAATCCAGGAATTAGCGAAGGTCCGGGCGGGGTGTAAAGGTCTAAGCCGGTCCCCAGGGGCAGCAGGGAACACAGCCCTGCCGAGGGGCTGTTCGTGGGAGCAGAGACTGTGTCTGCGGTGTCCTCGGGCATCACTGGGGTGACGGGCACATCTAAGGCACTCAGTCGTCAGAGCTTTGGTGGAATAAACAACTGACTTGCATCCCCAGTTTACGGATGAGAAAACCGAGGCTCCGAAAGGTGAAATGTGCTGCTCAAAGGTACAGCCTGTGTTCGGCCGGCCAGAGCTTCCTTCCTCCTTATAAAACCACACTGGGTGTGAATTTCCTTCTCAGCCCTCCCAGAGGCAGCCCATGGCTTGATTACCTCAAAACTATTTAAATGGCATTTGTCATTCTTTGGGTGCTGGGATGGAATATCCTGAAGTCAAATGAATAAAGGGAGTGGTTAAAAAAAAAAAAAAAAAACCCTGCCTTGAGGGATTTACTCACTTATTGGAAATACATCACATGTATTTTCAAGGCACATCTAAGGAAGCTGGTCCCGTAACTGTATCCTCACCAGCTTGCCAACGTCCCGTTGTTCTCTCTTTTTCCGCCGTTGGGGTCTCATCTTTGTTAAGATTCAGAAAAATGAGAGAAACGCGCACGCAATGGCTGTCCACCTATGGTCACCGTGGGTTTTTTTTTCCCACGGACTCTGTAGGATTAAAGAAATTAGTTAGCCTTCAGCTGAGCAGGTCTGAGCTCTTAAGGCCTTCCTATTTTCCTTCAAGAAAAATGAAAACATCTCCCCAAAGGCTATCGTCCGTTATGGAATCCAACTTAAGAAGGAGGGTGGTGACATACTCCTCTTTCCCACCGGACCAAAATTTCAAAGCTTCCAATGTGTGGTAAATCTAACCAGAGATAAAGATTTGCAGGTGTTTCTTGCATGAAAGCAAGAAGGGCAGATGTATCTGGAACGTGCTTCTAACCAAATGGGACATCTGCAATCCATTAGGGGTGTCCTGAAAAGAGAAAGTGAGAGGTGAGGTTCAAGCAGAAAGCCCGCTCGGCAGAAACGCAAGCGTGAGGATGTGTGTGGACCTTCCCGTCAGGATCTGAGGACACAGAGGCTCTGAAAAAGGTCACCTTGCCAGGGGTGAGCGCGCATCTCTCCCCAACACCCGAGTTCCTCTTCTTTCTTTCCTTCTATCGAGCCATCTTTGAAATGTCAGGGCCTTCGCTCTCCCCAAGTACACCTACACGTTTTAGTGTTTAAGGCTTGGCAGGCACCTCAGATAAAGAGAACATTCCCGCTTCGAGCGTGCAGACTTTGCTTTCCCAGCCCTCATGAAGGACGACCCGTGTCCTGACTCGGCTTCTCACACTCCAAAGGAACAAAGGAGAACTGTCACCACGGGCATTACTCGCGGGTTACTCACTGGCTGTTATGCGCCCTGCTTCAGACTCCCAGGAAAACCACTAGCTTTTATGAAAGCGTGTATAGCAGAAGCCGGTTGCAAAAGACCCGTGGCTGTGAAAATGATTTGAGGGTGTGTGATTCCAGAATGGTCATCAAGAAGGTCACTGGATTTTGTTCCTACATAGGATCTCTGCCCAGGGCTCGCTTTTGGCCCCTTGTTCTCGGCCTTACATTGAACTTCAGGGAGTGGGCCCCAATTGAGCGTGACCTATAACAGGTGCTCCTTAAATGGGTTCCTTTCAGTGAGCGCACAAGGTCCGTTCCCTGCGTCGTGGCTCTTACTTGCTCACTGGCCTTTTGATAAACCATTAGTGACGGGGCCTTCTGTTAATTACTAAACTCCTGGTGACAGACAAAAAAAAAAAAAAAAAAAAAAAACGGCCTGTTGAAACTTGTGTTGTAATTTGAGGATTAGAAGCCACACCTCTGGGAAACGTCAGTATCAAAGCTGATTCGGTGTCAAAGACAAGGTGTTAGAAGCCACGGGTTGACAAAGTGGATTTCCAAGTGCAGTTAGCAATTACGTTTGTAGAAGTCCTCAATTATGCCATTTACAAGAAGGTACTTTTAAGCAGCTACAAGTCAGGAATGTGTTTTTAAATCTCTTCATTTATACACGGATGGGTAAAGCCCACGTTTATGGAGCATCTGCTGCTACAGAAGTGTTAGCTGCACAGAAAATCAGCAGACCCTACTCCCCAAAGTCCAGGAAGACGAGTCTTTTCAAGAATTAAAATATGTGGTCCGTGTGTTTCTGGAAAATACTTACGATCAAGGAGAAGATCATGACTACATCATCGGTGTGCTCTGATTGGAAGAATCTCCTCACTTGGCCCAGGGTTTGTGGATCACCAACGTCATCTAAAAGGAAAAGAAGAAGACTGTTATCACAGAGGGTACTTGGTATTTCATTCACCCTTCGGCCCAAACTATTCTTCTGGTAAAACTGAATTAAGTTTCTATATCCGTTGAAAAGCTTTCTACTGGAAAAAACAAACAAATGAAAATCTCAAATTGGCTTAAAATGATAACAGTGATTTAATTATTCACAAATTGAAAAGGCCAAAGGCTTCAGGCATGGTTTGATCAGGGCTTCAGGTGACTCCACCCACAATTTCCCTCAACTCCACTCAACTCCATGTGTCTGTGCTGTTCCCTTCTGATTTTCCTTTATTGTGACAAGATGTTGCCAGCAACGACAGGGATCACGTGGGTTTTGGGGGTTTTTTTCTTCAAGACTATAGGAAAAGAAGAACTTGGCTTCTCATGACCATCAGACAAAAGTCCTGAGCTCTGAGCTGATTGGGCCATTCTGGAGCCAATCCCTGTGGCCAGAAAAACACCTGGGTGCTGATTGGTTTACACATGTTACCTACACCAGTCACCTGTGGGATTGAGGTGGGGTACCCACCCAGAGGATGTGGCTGCTACCTGCTAGGGGAGAAACGAAATGGAGATTGAAAAGGCAATTCTAGCATAGATAGAGTCTGCTACGGTCCTTTTTATCCACAGAGTCTGGATCACTAACTGATTTTTGTTCAATATCAGATACAAGCTCTGTAAAGAGAAATCTATTTCCTCTATAAACTTGCTAAGTCAGATATTTAAAGATGGCTTTCCTTTTTCAAACACATAACAGAATGGGTTGACTCTGCGTTTGTTTTTTCGTAGCTCTCTTTGCCCTGAAGAATGCACTGAAAACCCCAAAGAAATGTTTTTTAAAGTTGGGTATAAGTGAATAATTGAGAATTAATTTAAATCTGCCCTTAGATAGCCCATCGTCCCTAACCCTTTCTTCTCAACTTCCAAAAGCAACATGAAGCTGATTTGGAATTCTCGGCTATGAGAATAGCCCAAATAGTCTCTCCTTCAGTTTGGATAAGGGGTTACTAAATGTGCAGAAGATGCCATGTTCCAAGGTATAATGAGCCTTAAAACTTTTCTTCTGATGCACATTCACCAGCCTCTGGAAAACTTATCAAAGTAGTGCCTGTCCTGTCCTCGTAAAACTCACCCCAGATTCATCAACTCAGTATGCAAAGTTCAGGGCTTTTCAATAACTAAGCATCTCCTCTACACTTCAGTTAGAAACAGAGCCCCTTAGGCGCCTGGGTGGCTCAGCTGGATAGGCGTACGACTCTTGTTTTCAGCTCAAGTCGTGGTCTCACGGTTCATGGGTCCGAGCCCCTCATCGGGCTCTGCACTGACAGCTCAGAGCCTCCGTGGGATTCTCTCTCTCTCTCTCTCTCTCTTCTCTCTCTTTCTCTCTGTGTCTCTGTCTCTCAAAATAAATAAATAAACTTAAAAAAAAATTAGAAATAGAGCCCCTTAAGTTCAGAGATTGAGTAGTAAAAAAATTGGGGGAGTAAATAAAGTGTCCAGGGAGGAGTCCGCCTGTGATAGTTTCCTCCCGCCGCCTTGGTGAGGGGAGAATGAGCTCTTTAGAGAGCAGGTCACAGACTTCGTAAGACTGCGGTTAGACCACGGAGGACAGGCTAGCTTCACCCACCCCAGACGTATCAAAACAGCGGTAGCCAAATCTGCCACATTTTCCCTGAGCCTTACACTTGGAAGAACCATCATCAGAAGCTTTCCACTTGTCCGTGTCGGAGATGAGTACCCTCTCCTGATCGCAGAGGGTGCCCCGAAGCCCTCAAGTTGCAAACCCCAGGCACGTGCGTCCAGGGAAGCCGCTGGGTAGAATCAGGCCTGGGTTTGTGTTGAGTTTGGAATTTACGATTGTTATTTATCACTCTTCCCCACGGACATCGCCTCCTTGAGACTTGGCAGTCTTGTCTATCAGAAGCCAAAAGCGCATTCCTCTCTGTGTTAGCGGGACCTGCAGCCCTTTCCGGTCCCTTCAACCCCTCACCTTGTGTGAAAGGTGAAGGAACGGGATCACCTCTCTGCCACCAAAACCCCGTGCCACGTTTGGAATGGCTTCCTGTCTCTCTCTCTCGATAGGGAGAGCCCGGGGACTGGAGGAGGGAGCTTGCGACATCTGAGCCAGACCTGTGGCGGGCCGGCCTGCCCCCCAGCAGGCAGCTTGGCCCGAATGCTGCTTAGTCAGGCTCCCAGGCAGAGCTGAGCTGCGGATGTGCCCCGACCTGCCTCCACCAGGTGTCTGCGTCTGGGCTGGGAGGTGACGGCACAACTGTGACTTCTGCCTCCTGCTGTTTCCCAACAGTGTCCCCAGAGGAATGTGGAGGACCCAGGCCAGGCCACCTCGGGAAGGCTGACAGAGCCGCAGTTCTCTGGCCGCGCTGCAATGTCAAAAGACTTTGTCAGCGTGCGCCTGTGACCCTCACGCGGTCCTGCCCGCACCCCCAGGGCTGGCTCCGCCCCCGAACCAGAGTGGGCTCGGGTCTGAAGCAGCTTCCTCGCCTGGCTCCTGTAATATGCAGTTTCCAGCATTCATTCCCAAACCTCCATGGCTAAAGGTGTTTCTTTTCTCTTTAATACAACGATCCTATGATTAAAAATGCCTATTGTGGGGGGGGGGGGGGCGCCTGGGGTGGCTCAGTGGGTTAAGCATCCGACTTCGGCTCAGCTCATGATCTCAGGGTTCGCGGGTTCCAGCCCCGCATCGGGCTCTGTGCTGACAGCTCGGAGCCTGTAGCCTGCTTTGGATCCTGTGTCTCCCTCTCTCTCTGTATCTCCCCTGCTCACGTTCTGTCTCTCTTTCAAAAAATAAATAAACATTTTTAAAAATGCCTTTTTTTAATTTAAAAAAAATCTTTTTTTCAAATTCGTTTGTCGCCGCTGGGGAAAGTTTTCTTGTGAGAATTAGCTTCCCAAGGAGAAAGCTATCCTGCATTTAACAGAATTGTTAACAACTACAGCAAGCCTTCCCAGAGTGTAAATGTTGGAAAAGCTTATTAGCCCGTTAGTGGACTTTGCTAGGCAACACGAAAAGGTCATTATTAATCTCTGTGTGGCTGTTGACAATTCAATGTGCAGTTCAGACAGGCTGCAAGCCGTTTCCCCTCAAGAGTGATACACACGCCACAGAAGTTTATTACACACCTACTATGTGCTAAGCCCAGGCCTCAAGAAGACATCACCGCATGGAACAGTAGGTGCAGATGAACAGCACGTCGGCCAGGTTCAGCCTGCAAACGTATTTTGCGTGACTCACACCATATCTATCAAAAAATTTGAATTTGTTGCCAACTTTTAAATATCAGAATATTTCCACCTTCTCTGGAAAACTCAGGAAACCTGGCAAAACCGAGCTCACATTCCTGGCTGATGGCAAGCAGAGTAACAACTGCCTGCTTCAGACGGCACTGGCTCTCCGTTCACACGGCCCCACACCTGCCCTGCCTCCCTCCGACTTAACCTGCCTGGCGCCCCAACATTAGTGCGTATTTTTCAGGATACAGGGTCTCAGCACACCCACACACAGGGACAGACCAACCCGAGACGGCTCCACGACAACGGGTCACAGGGATTTTCTGGTTTTGTGTCTCCTCAACTTTACCTCTTTTTAAATTTTTTTAATGTTTATTTATTTTGAGAGAGAGAGCATGAAGGGGGGAAGGGCAGAGAGAGAGAGTCCCAAGCATGCTCTGTGCTGTCAGCGCAGAGCCCCACGAGGGGCTCGAACCCACAAAACCGTGAGATTGTGACCTCGGAGCCGAGATCAAGAGTCGGATGCTTAACCGACTGAGCCACCCAGGTGCCCCAACTTTTCCTCTTTTTAATAAAGATTTTTTTTTTTTTAATCCCTGGTAATGTAAAGTGAGGGGAGACATTCTGTTTTGAGTCTGGACCTACTGATTCCCTGCAGGCCGGTCAGGTTTGTCATATTTGAAGAGACGTGTCTGCTGATCCTGACGGTGTGCGTTGGGAGAAGTAGACTGTTTTGAGGTTTTCGAATTACGTATTGCCAAAAATCCTCCTTGTGTTTTTAACCAGAAATAAACGGGTTGATCCTACTATTTGTTGCCAGTGGAAGTTTTTACTAAAATCAATGTAATTCAGTTGGAACCAACACAAAGATGCTGACCAAAACGCTTCCACTGGGCAGATTAAAAGTACTTACATGGGCCACTGCCTGGGACTTAGACATTTTGGGATATTTGTAATAAGCACATATGGCCATTCAGTAATACCACAAACAAGGACTCCTCTGGTAACAAATTTAAATTAATTCAAAAGCCAGCAGAAAGGAAGGAAAGAGAGCAGCGTTTGTAGAACAGAGACCATCCTATTTAGCCCCCACCAATCTGGCCAGGGACAGGGTTTCATACCTACTTTTACAGACAAGGACAGTGAGGCCAAGGAAACTGACTTCCTCGGCTGGTTTCCAATTGCTGGGAACTGGCTACACCTGGGTCATCCCCACCCCAAACCCTGAGCTTTGCCGGCTACAGCAGCTCACAGCACGGAGGCCACAGAGGTGAGCAAGGACCAAAGAAGTTAAGACGAGGACATATCCCAGCCAGGCTAGAGAACGCCAGAAGCACAGTAAGAGAGGCAGATACAAGCGGTGCAGGGAAGGGTTGGCGGGTGGGGGGCAGGCTTCTGAGGGGCAGTGCCACTTGAGGAAGGCCTTGAAGGATGCGCTGTGTCGCGACAGGCAGAGAGGAGCAAGAAGGCCTAAGTGCTGAACCCTGGTGGGGACGGGGGAGTCCGCAGAAGAATGGAAGGTGAGCAGTCTAGGTGTGGAATTCACCAAGCAAAGCTTCTTGCTATAGTTAGCCAACGGGAGAAAGCACGAATCTTCCCAGTACCTATAAGGCAGGTGACCTCAGACCTACTAGGAAGGGCACCTAGGTGGCCAGAAGGCCAGGTATGTGTGTCCAGCCTGCGGAGAGGCAGCAGGGCCCTTGGGACACCCAGGAGCCCAGGTACCCACGCCTTCTTCCACATACGCCCCCGTTTGCTCCTTTCCTTCCTCTTCCCCCTCAGGGGTCTGCGCCTTTCGGAGCCAGAACCTGGCACCCTCTGTCCACCTGACAGCAACTTGCTTTTCCCGATCATCTCACGTCTTCTCCCCCCACCTGAGATCAAGGATGGGTTTTGTTTCCCCCCGCCCAAGGACTGACACCAGCAGCAAGGTAGGTAAAATACAGGGCAGGATGGGGAAGCAGGCCATCCCCCCCCCCCCCCCGCCCCCTGCGCCCAGCTTTTAGAGAATCTTTTAGGGAACTGAAATGGGAGAGGAGAGAAGGCCCGATCCCCCTCGGGTTCCGTGTCGTCCTGGTCAGGGCCCCGCTTCAGCAGCTGTGGGCCATCTCTGTCAGCAGCTTGGGGTGAAGCCTTCTCCACTCGGGCCCAGGAAGCCGGTTCTCCCAAAGGCTCCTCCCTCTCTGTCCCTGGGGGCCAAGCTCCTGTTTGGTGTTCCGGGACATTTCACTTCACTTTATCCTTAGCGCCCAATAGGAGAGGTCAAACTAGAATCCCATTTTACAGTGGACGGAACCGAGGCTCAGAGAGCAAAGTCACTTGTCCCGGGGCCGTGGTAAAGCCGGGGCTGTAACGCGGGGCACGCACGAAAGGAAGAGGGGAGACGGGTGTTTCTTGAGTTCCGGGAGCCTCCTGGGGACCCCGTCTCTCCACCTCCCGGGCCACGCACCCACACTTCCTCTGGAAGTAAACTTTCTGGTGGCGAGGGTGGCGCAGCCCTCTTCTTGGCCGCGGTGGGACCCCGAGGGCGCCCCGGGGTAGGTAGGGCGGCAGAATCATCCCCCGAGACGGGAGCCAGAGAACTTCAGAGCGTTGCGCCCTTCCCCGGGAGAGGCAAACACGGACACGTCTGGGTCTCCGCCGACAAGTGCCTTCAAGCCCGGCGGGGGCAGACACCTCCGCGCCGGCCGCCGGCGAGGTCTCCGCCGTCTGCGGGGGCACGGCCCGCGCCTCAGCTGCGCCCAGTTAGAGCGGCCGCGGGCGGCCGGGGCGGGAGGCGCTTCCCGGGCGGCGCGGCGGCGCCCGCGGCCTCGGGCGACGCGGCGGCCCGGCGAGGGGGGTGGGGAGGCGGGGCGGGGCGGCGGGGGCACCCCCCGGGGCGCCAGGGGGCGGGCGTGCGGGCACACGCGGTGCGCGGCGGGCGGGGGCGGCCACCGCGCCGCGCGGCCGGGGCGCCCGGGGAGCCGCCCACTTCGCCGCAGCGGGCCCCGACGGCCGAAGCTTGGATGCGGCGGCGCCCGCCGAGCCGGGGCGGACGCGGGGCGGCCCGGGCCGGGGACGCGCGCCGGTAGCCCCGGCGCTGCAGCGGCCGCAGGATGGCCGAGGTAAGCGCGGCTCCCTCCCCGGGCGCGGGGGGCCCCTCGGCGCGCGGGGCGGGGCGGCCGGGGTGGAGGGTGGGGGGGGGGGGGCGCCGCTCGGCCGGGCTCCGTCGGCACAGCCGGGGACGCGCCCGGGGCCACCTCCCGAGGGCCACCTGCGCGGCGGCGCGGCCCGGCCCGCGGGAGCGTCTCCGGGGCGCCGGGACCCGTCGCCGCCCGACGTCCCCGAGCCGCAGGCGCGCGCGCGCGGACCGGGCGGGTTCCCGGGGCGGCCTGGGCGCGTCCGGGGCGCGGGGTCCGCGCGAGCCCCGGGGGCGCCCGCCGGCCGGGACTCGGGGCCCGGGCGGCCGCGGCGAGCGAGCCTGCCCCGCGCGGCCCCTCGGCGCCCCCGCCGCGAGGCCGAGGCCGTTCGCACGCGCCGGCACAGCCGCTGTTCGCCACGGGCCGTCTTCCTCCCCGGGTTTTGTTTCTCGAGAACTGGGCGCGCGGGAACCTCGGGTCGGTGTGAGACGTGCGGGCCCGGGGGCGCCCGATCTTTCGTGAGGCCCCGCGAAGCGCGCCGCGGACGGGTCGCTCCGACAGCTCCGGGGACGCCAGGGCGCGGAGGGGGTGCGGCCGCCGGGCTGCAGGCGCGAGGGCCGGGGCCGCGGAGCCGGCGGGCAGGAGCCGGGGCGGGACGGCGGCCGGCCCCGCGGAGGCGCTGATTTGCCCGCGCGCCCCGAGCCGGGACTCGGGCAGGTGGGGGGACAGCGCCGGGTCGGCTCCCGGGGGCAGGGGCGCGCGCGGGCGGGGAGGCGGGCGGGGGGCGCCGCCTGTCCCCTGCCCCCTCGGGCGCCCCTGCCCCCGCCAGACCCCAGCCCCGCCGCCGGCCGCCTGGCTTTGCGTCGGCCCCTACGGATTTGTCAGCCAGATGTGACAAGATTGCGGAGAGGCGAGGGAAGGAGGAGATCTGATGTTAATCAGTGCATAGCTCCGAGCCAAACTTTCTCAAATGCGGTGTAGAAACATGCTCTTCTCATTTAAGGCATCTCTTTGTGGCCGTGGGGCTGCCACCGGTCGCCGTTTGACAGTTAAATGGAATGCCAACTAGCAGCCTTAATTGTTGGAGTAAAATTTTGTGTGTGTGTGTTGGGGGGGGGGGGGTGGGGAGGGTTGGAGAGGTGAGTGTCAGACACTGTAAGGTTGTTATGTCCCCTAGGTTTATGGCCGTGTTCACCGCAGCTCTGCCGAAGACAGGGCATTTAAACCGGGCCAGACGCCTGGTCGCAGCCAGGCCTCTGCTGTTAACACTTAAGGGGCCTAAAAAAAGGCCCCAGTGGTATCCTGGGAATCCCTGTCAGTGAGTGTGAGTGTGTGCGTGTGTGTGCGCGCGCGCGCGCGTGCTGGGGAAAACATGTGTTCCTGCATGCACTGGGCCCACACAACAGATGTAGCAACAAATTTTTTGTTTTTTAATATATTCTCATCAGAGTGACAAAGATTTTTGATTTGACAGTAAGTGAATTGAAAAATAGTGTTGGGCAGATTATCTTTCTCCTTTTTTTCTGGTGCCTTTTCATTCTTTGCTTCTCGTTTTAATTTGCTGTTGGAGCTCATGGGATCTTTTCAGAAGATCCCTTAGACTCTTCGCTTGCACTTAGATGCTTACGTGTTAAAACTTCTGCTCAGTGATAAATACACCGGCTTCTCAAATTGTCCCTTCCCGAACACGTTGATATATATTATTAAAACCTCATTTAAAGTGTAATATGTCAAAATAAAATTTTCGGATGTCGTGTAAAAAAAAAAAAACCACATTACTTCAAATGTTAGTAATTGGTCAGGATTCTGATTTTTGCTTTAAATGGGTGTGAACAGATAGACACCATTTTTGCTCTGGTAAATATCGTTGAGAACTTTATCTTTTCCGGTGTACCTAAAAGAGTAACATGTGAGTCATCATTTGATTTTTTATCTGATAGGTTTGCTAACTTTAATTTCACCGGGAAAGTATTACTATTTGAACTCAACTGTTGGTTGAACGTGTTCCTGTTCTAGTTCAATGCCGAGAAAAGGTGGTGAAATCTTCTCTGAGCTCAAGCGCGGCTCATGCTTTGGGAACTCATAATTATGTTCAGACACCTGCATAATTTCATTTGGAAAATCATCCGTACCTGTAAATGCTGTTCCATTCAGAATAGCAAGGATTTAGCTAGAGGCCCCTCCTCCAGTCAGAAAGTGGTAAGTTGGGAGGGGTTATTTGGCCCTTGATCCCTGCTAAGATGAGAAACAATCATGTTTGCTCTGGTAATAATTCACATCAGAAATGTTAACCAACATGAAATAATTCCTGTGGAAGCACGAGGTTTGCATAGAGCGTTATTTTTATTTGTTTATTGTTACAACTCTCTCGCGCAGCCGTTAGGCCGGCCTCGCAGGCCCATGTTCTGTGTCTGAGAACCCTCAGCTTGGAAAGGAGGATCCACCCCATTGGGTGAGAAAAGCCATAGAGATTTCCCTGCAGAACAAATCATAATTGTTCTTTAAGCATACCGTTATCATTTATGAATGCCTAGGGATAAACATAAACATCATGAAAGTTCAGTTTGTCGGTAAGATTAAATTGCTGCATGTGGGGTGAGGGGCAGAAGTGTCTTTTAGCCTTTGTATATGGCTTTAGAAGCTATTTTGACAGTGGCCATTAAGCGAGTGCCTTGCCGTGAAGCTTCCGCAAGGTAAATTACTTGCAGGAGGAGGGAGCTTCCCTCCCCCCCCCCCCACCCCGGGTGAGTTTTCACCTCTACAGATGGCATTTAGAGTTACTTTTGTCAGAAACAGCCCTGTTCAAGAAGACCTAGAAATACGCTAGGTTAGATGAAATCTCATTGCTGAGCCACACTTTTTTTTTTTTTTTTTTTTGATAACTAAGACCAAGATTTAGAGAGCCAGTATATTTTTTAATTACCTTCCTCCAAATACCCTATTGCAGATTTTTTTTTTATTGTAGTTATTTATTTATTTGCCTCTTTTATTTTTGATGCCGTATCTGTGAGATGTTAAAGATAACTGGGTTCTGCACGGAAGAAACATCTGGAAAGTTTTGTGGGTTTTGTTTTTTTTTTTTTCCTTTTAAATTGGTTTCCACCTGAAAACCTTATCTTCTGTTATCTTGTCATCCTTTGAAGCCCTTTCTCCTAATTCTGGAAATCCTAAGTTCCCGGTGTAGCCCCCTTTCTCTGCATGGACACGTGCCTATTTTTAGCCCCCAAAAGCAAAAACAGAAAACAGTGGATCAAAACAAAGAGCAGACCCGCTGTGCCATGCTCGGATCTGGGGCCTTCTCAAACTTTGGGTGTTGCAGGGAAAAGGGCCACCGCCATTCTCGTCCATGCCTGAACTCATTATTAAAAACCAGCCTAGCAAATCATAGGAGAAGTCTGCCTTGGGGGGATGATCTCACAGGGCTAGCGTGAGGGCAAAGAGAGACGGAGCGATAAAATGTTGTCAAGGCCAGCTCCAAACAACCTATGTGGAAGGAAATGACTGTCTCCGTGAAGGTAAACTTTTCATTCAGGCTGCTATTTCTTGCATCTGGTTGTGCGAGTTTGTCTCCTCTTACAGACTCTTCCGTGAAGGATCCTTCCATACACCCAAACAAACATCACAAGTAGTTTCTATCTCTGCGCCAGCCTCCAGAAGCACTGGCCTGGTTCCGTAGCCCTCTGATGGTTTCTCGCGTTACTCGTTATGAAGATAAGATTTTTATACGGACAACTCGAGCGCTTCGTGATTCTTCAGGCTGGATTTTAAGGCAGTGACAAGGACGGTAATTTGCAAACTCTGGCCTTTTCTTTTTCAAAATTTCATTTTGAAAAATCTAAGGTCGCTTTTGGTTTCTTTTTTTTAACACTCAGTTCTGAAAATCGAGTTCTCGTTAAGCCCTTAAAAGAAGTGTCTGCAAAATTTTACTTAGAAATGTTCACCCTTTCATTGTTATCTTGCAATGGACGTGAACTTGCAATGCTTGTAGAACTGGCTACGTTCGTTAAAATTATCCTGAAGTATAAATGTCCTTTTTCTGTGTTGGTTTTTGTGTGTTTTCCCCCAGAGCTGTCTCTTGCGTTCAAAAGTTCCCTACACCTATAACGTCCCTCTGTTTTTTGTTACCAAAGGTTTCTGAAGATTGCCTCTGAGGTCCTCCCAAATTTAGGTTATAAAGGGGGGAAAATGTGTACATATCCTTTTATTTCCATATAGTTTGTTGTTGTTGTTGCTAGGTGTTTTTTTTTTTTTAATGAAGAAATAATTGGTTAGGTTCATAAAGTAACATTTGCATATCTTTCTACTTTTTCTATTTTCTCTTTTCAGAACTAATAATTTTGAGAAAAAAGGGCACAGCTGTTAGATGATTTTGGCACAGAGTTTATACTTTGATTTAAAGAGATCAAAAGAACGAGTATTTTCCCCACCATCCTCTTTGAAGACGAGCAGCACGAGAAGGGGGCAAGGGTGTCGCGCGTGCTTTCTCCTCACAGGTAGACTTGGCCCAACATCTGTACCTGCTCCCTCCCAGCTGCCCCTTCCTCTGCCAGACCCTTCCAGACCCTTCTCCCAGCCCCAAGCCCCGGGCTCTGTTCTTTTCATCCCCCTGCTTGCAGTCAGAAAGCAGATTCTGTCGGGTGGGTCTTCGGTGGGGGTTTTGTATTGGCAAATGATGCCCCCTGGTTTCTGAGGCTTCCCGGGTCCCTTTTTACAACTGTGCTCATGGGAAAGGGGGTGTCTCCTTGCGGCTGGGAATCCCGATGGCTCCACGAAGCCAACGGGCCTGGCTGCCGGTCTGGACAGCACACGCTCAGCTCACCTGCTGTTGCCTTTCGAGGTGTGCTCTCGTGCCCTGGGGACAGAAGCCTCTGTTCTGTGACTGGCCTCCTGGGTTTCACGCTCATGTACGGAATGAGCCTAGGACCATGGCATTTCCTGCACACGGTGAGGAGGGCACACCTGCTGCCTCGCGGGGGAAGCCTCCCCTGGCCTCATGCAGCACCTATAAAAGTTAGCATAACTCTTGGGGCGCCTGGGTGGCTCAGTCGGTTGAGCGTCTGACTTCGGCTCAGGTCATGATCTCTCGGTCCTTGAGTTCGAGCCCCGCGTCGGGCTCTGTGCTGACAGCTCAGAGCCTGGAGCCTGCTTCGTGGATCCTGTGTCTCCCTCTCTCTCTCTGCCTCCCCCCACTCCCCACCGCTCATCCTCTGTCTCTCTCCCTCTCTCTCTCAAAAATAAATAAAACAGGCGCACCTGGATGGCTCAGTCGGTTGAGCGTCCGACTTCGGCTCAGGTCATGATCTCACGGTCCTTGAGTTCGAGCCCTGCGTCGGGCTCTGTGCTGACAGCTCAGAGCCTGGAGCCTGCTTCTGATTCTTTGTCTCCCTCTCTCTCTGCCCCTCCCCACTCACGCAATCTCTCTCTGTCTCTCTCTCTCTCCCTCTCCCATAAATAAATATTCAAAAAAATTAAAATTTTAAAAAGTTAACTCTTGAAGATCAGTACATGTTCTTTTTTTTTTTTTTTTAATGTTTTTACTTATTTTGAAAGAGAGAGCCAGCAGGGGAGGGGCAGAGAGAAGAGGGGGAGAGAGAGAATCCCAAGCAGGCTCTGCACTGTCAACGCAGAGCCCCCCGTGGGGCTCAGTCCCACGAACCAGGCGATCGTGAACTGAGCCGAAATCAAGAGTTAGTCGCTTCACTGACTGAGCTACCCAGGCACCCCAAGTATTGGTGTCTCCTTACCAGGATCCAAGTAAGGTCCATATGTTGTCTCTCTTAATCTGTAGGTTTACACTTCACTTTTTCCTTGCAATGTATCTGTTGAAAAAGCTGGGTCATTTATTCTACACAATGCCCCCCAGTCTGAATTAGTGACTGCTTCCTTGTGGTATTGTTTACATTATGGTTGTTCCTCTGTCCCCTGCATTTTCTGTGCACCAGAGTTGACCAAGGGGCTTGATCTGATTCAGATCTGAACTTTTTTATTTTTTTTATTTTTTTTAATGTTTCTTTTGAGGGATTGAGACAGAGTGCAACCAGGGGAGGGGCAGAGAGAAAGGGAGACCCAGCATCGGAAGCAGGCTCCAGGCTCTGAGCTGTCAGCACAGGGCCCCACACGGGGCTCAAACGCACAAAACGTGAGATCATGACCCGAGCCGAAGTCGGACACTTACCCGACTGAGCCATCCAGACACCCCAGATCTGAACTTTTTTCATAAGAACACCCCGTCTGCAGTAGAACGTATCTTTCCAATCAGAGGCAACTGACCTGGTTGTCAACTTTTACATTTGGCATTGTGGAATGGTAGTATTCTAATTCTTCATTTATTTATTCACTAGATACTTCTATAAAGGGAATCTCTGTCTCGTCAGTGGTTTGCACAATTTGTATAAAAAAGGATGTATACTTGGGACACCTAAGTGGCTCAGTCGGTTGAGTTTCCAACTTTTTTTTTTTTTTTTTAGTTTTTTTTTTTAACGTTTATTTATTTTTGAGACAGAGAGAGACAGAGCATGAACAGGGGAGGGGCGGAGAGAGAGGGAGACCCAGAATCTGAAACAGGCTCCAGGCTCTGAGCTCTCAGCACAGAGCCTGACGTGGGGCTCGAACTCACGGACCGTGAGATCATGATCTGAGCCGAAGTCAGCCGCTTAACCGACTGAGCCACCCAGGCGCCCCGAGTTTCCAACTCTTGATTTCAGCACAAGTCGTGATCTCACAATTCGTGGGATCAAGTCCTGTGTCAGACTCTGTGCTGACAGCGTGGAGCCTGCTTGGGATTCTCTCCCCACTCCCCTCTTTCTGTCCCTCCTCAGCTCACAAGTGCTGTCTCTCTCTCAAAATAAATAAACAATTTTTTATTTATTTTTTTTTTATTTTTTATTTTTTTTTTTATTTTTGGGACAGAGAGAGACAGAGCATGAACGGGGGAGGGGCAGAGAGAGAGGGAGACACAGAATCGGAAACAGGCTCCAGGCTCTGAGCCATCAGCCCAGAGCCTGACGCGGGGCTCGAACTCACGGACCGCGAGATCGTGACCTGGCTGAAGTCGGACGCTTAACCGACTGCGCCACCCAGGCGCCCCAATAAACAATTTTTTAAAAAGGATGTATACTTGGGGTGCCTGGGTGGCTCAGGCAGTTGAGCATCTGACTTTGGCTCAGGTTATGATCTCACAGTTTGTGGGTTCGAGCCCCACGTCAGGCTCTGCGCTGACAGCTCGGAGCCCAGAGCCTGCTTCTGGTTTCTGTGTCTCCCTCTCTCTGCCCCTCCCCTCTCTCTCAAAAATACATAAACGTTAAAAAAATTTTTTTTAAGGATTTATACTTGATCTATCCCTTTGTTTACCAGGTTTGGGGACAATTAATTGGTTCCCTAGCATTCCCTAAAGGCAGCTAATGATTTTTTTCATTTGTCTTTAGTATCTCTTGACTTTCTAGATTTGAATATAGTGAATGAATCATGTGAGGTTTTGACAAATTCAAAAACTTTATTCTTTGCTGTCGTTGACCAGTCGAGCTGTAGAATTTTATTCCCTGATAAACACATACACCCCCTAGGACAGACACTGGGAGTTCCTCAGCTTTGTATCCCCGGGAGGCTCCTTGTAATTATCAGTACGTAGTAGATGCTTTAAAAACAAATGAGAACCACCACCGCCAACAAAAGCAATTTGTTAAATAAATTTGTATCACTTCGTTAACTACTCGTGCGGAAAGATGGCATGAACGTCTGGTCTTGTGTCTCTCCCTAGGTGGGCTTCCGTCCAATGCTGCCAGCTGCCTCCTACGAGAAGCCCACCTGGCCTTTCTCTTCTCTTCCTCCCAGTTGTCCTTGTTGCCCGTCTGGCAAATGATGATACTGCGTTCAAAATCCTAGTTTGCCTCTGCAAGTTGGCGTATGTAACGAAAACAGTGGAAAACTTAAAAATTGAAAGAAGTTAGAGAAAAAATGGGAGGAGAAGAGGTAGGGAGCAAAAAAGAAAAAAAAAAAAAAGGCAAATTCTCCTAAAAGAAGCAGCACAGAATGTATCTAAGAAGTAGAGACCTCCCCCCACCCCTCCTTGAATGATGCAATTTCCGGAACCCCGAAGGCTGTCTCTGCAGCCACAGAGAGAATGGGGTAACAATTTTGCTGTAAGTGAAGAGAAACCAGGTCCCCTCCCCATAAGCTGAGGGTGGTCCAGCTGCCTTAGGAGGTGTTTCGTGTTATAGATCCTGACTGGCACGGTTTGATCTGCACCAGACTCTTCTGAGACTCAAACATACTAACAATCGTCTGTATCAGCATTTAAAAACGCGGCTTGGAAAAACTTGAAATAGTTTTATTCTAAAGCTTAATGACTTCAAAAGTGATTTGTGATTTAGCAGATTGGGTCCTTTGGCTTTTTATGATCCTTATCACCGAGAATCTGGCACAGCCTTGGGATCTCACACTTAAGAGAGGGCAGCAGGCTCTAAACTTGGCCTTGGTGATTTCTCCTAGTTAGGCATTTTTACACGATTTTTATGTGGCCCTCTCCATCGCCAGCAGACAGCCTGTGTATAAATTAGGAATTACTTTTGGCTGCTAGTAAAGGCTCCGAAGTAACAGTCGCCATCCTTCCTGCACAGCCGTCCCCCAGGGCATGACCGCAGAGTTGCCTCATGGTCACAAAATGGCATCTCAAGTCCAACCATCATATTCTTATCCCAGGATGGAAGGAGGAGGACAGCAAAGAAGTGTCCCAGCTGACTCAGCTCCCATTTACAAGGGGTTTTCTGTAAAGCTCCACCTGGTAACTCCTACTTGGATACCATCGGCCAGTACTTCATCACCTGGCCCCCAGCAGAGACTCAGAAAGGAAGATGAGACGAAAGGCTATGGGATGGGCATCTGTAACTCGGAAGCACAGTGCCGCTGCCGTCTCGATTCATTCATTGCTCTCTCAGATAACACCAGTGCAGGGCTTCCAAAGGATCCGGCCCCCTGCTAGCGGCTGGGTGTTGTTGGTCTGGGGTTTCAGCTGGTCCCTTGCCTCTTTTTGGAGCGATTCATTGTGCAGCAACTTTTATGGAGGGTTTTGTAATAGGTATTTTTGGTAGCTCTGTCAGTGGAGTCAGACCAGCAGAGCCCGGAGGACCCACGAACCTTGCTGTGATTCAACGCTCTGGTTGTACCGATCAGTCTCTGCGATTCTTACCTGTGTATCCTCATTAATATGGCTGATAGAACTGCAGGGTGGGCAGAAACAGATATGCAGCCTGTTTCCGTGAGAGTCCAAGGCATGGAGCTGAAGGTTTTGTGGTTTCATGGGAAGCGAGACCTAAGTCACCTGAAGCCACCACCTCCCCAGGAAAGAGGCTCATGGTGGCGAGGGGCGAGGCGTGCAGGCTCCCCACCTCTGCCTCCGGAAGCGATCGCTTCAACAGGCAAATCATACTCATTTCGTATCTGTTTTCAAAGGATTACTGAGAACAAACTCCAGACTCCTCGGCCTGCCCCTCAAGGTCCTCTGCAGAATGCTTCCTGCCACCTCTCTGACCCACATTTCCTACCATTAACCTTACTCACTCCGTCTCCATAGGTTCTGGCTCCTTTTCTGTTCCCGAGCACTCAGCCTCTTTTGTGCCTCAGGGCCTTTGCCCTTGTCATGCCCTCTGCCCTAAAACCTTTCCTCCCTCTGCAGGTCTTCACTGGCTCCTAGCCATCCCTTGATTCTGTTCAAATGTCACCACTTCAAAAATCTTCAGTGATGACCTTATCTAAAAGGCACTTACTGGGGCGCCTGGGTGGCTCAGTTGGCTGAGTGTCTGACTCTTGGTTTCGGCTCAGGTCACGATCCCAGGGTCGTGGGATCCAGCCAGCCCCACGGCAGGCTCCACACTAAGTGTGGAGCCTGCTTGGGATTCTCTTTCCCTCTTCCTCTCACCCTTGCTCACTCTCTCTCTCAAAAAAATAATAGTTCTTAAAAAATTGAAAAGGCACTTACTTATACCCCATCCCGCCATGCCACCCAGTAAAATTGCTAGCATTGTTCTGTGTCGTTTTTTCATAGCACTAGCTTCCTGGGAAGTGGTGCTGATTATTTACTTGTTTATTTTCTGTCTCCTCGGGATTATGCCCCTGGAGGGCAGGGACCTCGTCCGTCTTATTCACCACTTTGACCCCCAGAGTTTCGAACAAACAGTTCCTGGCTCTTTAATGTTCAGTAACCACTTAGTCATTTATTATGAAGTCTCTTGAGAGTGTGAAACTTTGGTGTCCTTACTGCAGGCTGATAATGCCTCACTCTCCGAGTTGCCGTAGGCATTAGATGAAACCGTAAGTGTAAGCGCGGTTAGCACCGAATATGGATGTTTCAAGGTATACCCTGCCTCCAGTGTCCAGATTGGAGACGACCCTGATAGCCTGCAAGTTCCTTGGCTCCCTCGGCCTTAGGATGGGGATAGTATTACCTACCTCCCAGGGAGGTTGGAAGAAAGAAACGAGACAGTACACGAGGCTGCTTCGTGCAATACCTCGCACGCAGTTAAGCGCTCAGGAAAGCTCACCAACCGTGCGACTTTGGGAAAATCACTGACCTTCCATATAAATATAAGTTTCCTGAGAATAATCCCCTCCCCACGACGACGTAGGGAGGGTTACATGAGAACACCTATTAAGTCACACTACCACGCAGAGGGCAGACGCCGGAAGGACACCTCGCCTCACCGTTGGCCTCAGAAGCGTCTGGTAGAACTTTCCGTGATGATGGGTGCGTTCGGTATCTCCACCATCCAGTGTGGTGGCCGCTAAACCACATGCGTCTGCTGAGCGCCCGAAACGTGGCTGGTGTCACCGAAGAATTGAACTTTTGATTCTGTCTTATTATAATTAGCGTAAGTAGCCACATTTAAATTTGGCCATTTGAACGACTTAGACGGTAGCGAGCGGCCACCATATCGGACAGGGCAGAGAGAGGGCCGGGAGCCGACGCGGCTGCCTGGCCGGTACGCAGTTCGATCCTGCGTCTAAGCCGCTTCACAGACGGCTCCCCTCAAAGAGGCAACCCCGTGGACCTGGAAACCCCCAAGGGTCTTGCTGAAATTGTGTGTAATTTTGTTCCTTCCTCTTCCCGTCTCTCCCTGAGGCTCTCCCCGCTGAAGTCCTTATCTTGAGAGATAGGAAAACGTCTGCATGTACAGGAGATGAAGTCGGCTTTGAAGCGGAGGGACACTCGTTATTCTCCAGCTCCGTCGTTCAAACCCCCTCGGAGGCCTGCACCGTCCAGCGGTGGATGTCCGTGCGGGTACCCGCTGCTGCTGGCGAGTCAAGGCAGCCTGTCCTGACCGGACGCCTGGTCCCCAAACTGGATGCAGAGCAGGGAAAGGAGGGAGGGACAGACAGACCCTCACACAGAACCTAAAAACGAGGTCCCAGCTTTCCATCCCGACACTGCAGGTAACCACTCGTCTGTCACATGCCAGGGGCATCGGTGATGTCTGGAGCACAAGTGACAGTTACGGACAAGCACGCCAGAACCTCGGATGTTGATTGGTGGCACATCAAAGTGTCTAGTAACAATTCGGAAATAGTCTGATTAAAATGAGCGCGTAAAGGGGCGCCTGGGTGGCTCCGTTGGTGGAGCATGAAACTCTTGACCTCGGGGTCAAGCCCCACGTTGGGTGTAGAGATTACTTAAAAAATAAAATAAATTAGGGGCACCTGGGTGGCTTAGTCGGTTAAGCGTCCGACATGAGCTCAGGTCAAGATCTCACGTTTCGTGAGTTCGAGCCCCGCGTCGGGCCCTGTGCTGACAGCTCGGAGCCTGGAGCCTGCTTCGGATCCTGTGTCTCTCTCTCTCTCTGCCCCTCCCCCGCTCACGCTCTTTCTCTGTCTCTCAAAGATAAACAAACGTTAAAAAATTTTTTTTAAATGAGTGCATAAAAAAGCAATCATCATGTCTTGATGAGTTCAGAATGTTGTAAAACATCTGCTTTATGTTTCCGAAGAAGGGAGCGAGTATTAGGATTCCTAAGGAAAGGATGTACATTTTAAGAGTTTTAGTTTTCCGTATTGATTTGCATGAGTACTTTTCATCCTGTAATTAGAATTTTCGGGTTTGATTTCATTTTAGAAGTGTTAATTTGTCTTTAAATAATGGTGCTATAATTTTTGCCACATTGTGGGAATTCCGATATGAGTGGGAAAACCCTGGGCCCTTAATATCGGAAGTTTTCTTAAGGCACTGTAATTAGCTTTTTTTTAGTTCATAAATAATTCCTCTGAGATTTATCTCCATGGATGTATAATGAGCTTTATTAAGCCTTATTCAAATAGGTTCATATAGAGCCACATGAATATTTCTTATAAAACAGCGTTCATGGGGCGCCTGGGTGGCTCGGCTGGTTGAGCGTCTGACTCTGGCTCGGGTCATGATCCCATGGTCTGTGAGTTCGGGCTTCACGTCGGGCTCTGTGCTGACAGCTCAGAGCCTGGAACCTGTTTCAGGTTCTGCCTCTCCCTCTGTCTCTGCCCCTCCCCTGCTCATGCCCTCTCTCTCTCTCTCTCTCTCTCTCTCTCCCTCTCAAAATACATAAACATTTTTAAAAAACAGCATTCATACATTGGGTTTATGTCCCAATAGGTACAAATCTGTCCCTAAACTAGAAGCTGCTAAAAGCGAATAGTCAGGATAGGTCAGTGGGTCTTGACCGCAGTCTGGAAAGATTTGGGGTTTTCGCAACCGTAAGAGGGAGACACGTTTCTGTGGCATCGGTGGGCAGAGACTGGGGACATAGCAGTCATTCCACAGCACACAGGACAGCCACCGCCACCAAGAATTATTGGACTCAAAATGTCAATAATGCTGAAGTTGAAAAACCCTGAGTCAGATGTCAAGAGATACAGAAAAAGTGAGTTTGAATCTCAGGCTATGAAATGTGCCTGGAGTTGTTTCGTCTGAAGTTTCATCGTGCTGGGCCCGTCTTTTTTCTCTGATTGGAGCAGGGTCCTACTTTCTGCATCAGCGAATGTGAATTTTCTGTGTATACTTCCAGCATCTTGCTGGCAAAGAATGAATGGCATCTTGAGGGACAGGATCCCCAAATAAGAATTTTTCTGCTTTTAAAAATCCTTTCAGGGGCACCTGGGTGGCTCAGTCTGTTAAGCGTCCGACTTAGGGTCAGGTCACCATCTCGTGGTTTGTGGGTTCGGGCCCTGCGTCGGGCTCTGTGCTGACAGCTCGGAGCCTGGACCCTGCTTTAGATTCTATGTCTCCCTCTCTCTCTGCCCCTCCCCTGCTCATGCTCTGTCTCTCTCCGTCTCTCAAAAATAAAGAAATGTAAAAACGAAACAAAACTTCCTTTGAAACAGCCCTGTCGATGAGAAGGTAGGTCGTGAAATATTGCAGAGGCTTAGTGCGGAATATGCTGGTAGCTGTGGCGAATACAGATGGCTGCTTCCTTGGTCAGCTGGCGTTCAGAGCCGCAGGGACGTTTGACAATCCGGACAGCATATTAGGTGGGCTGCAAACAAAACTAAGGGTGCCTTTCCAGTTCTTGGGACGGTGTGTAACAGGCCTTAAACCGGTCCTCATTTTTCTCCTCCCGGTCGAGGTAACTATGTAATTACGTGTATAGGAATATAGACGTATGCGTCTGTGTATTTAACACATCCGTTTACATGTATAGGAGTAGAATCTCTGTAGCCAGAAGGCGAAATAATTTCTGGCTCTAAAGCAGTATTTCTCAATCTTTTTGTCATTACTCCCCGTATACCCGAGGAGACTAGATTTCTTATTTTCCTAATTTTATTTTATTTATTTTATTTTATTTATTTATTTATTTATTATTTTCCTAATCTTATTTTCTTTATTTCTTTATTTATTTTATTTATTTATTTATTTATTTATTTATTTCTTATTTTCCTAATCTTATTTTGTTTATTTATTTATTTTATTTATTTATTTATTTATTTTATTTATTTCTTATTTTCCTAATCTTATTCCCCCCCCCCCCCCACCCACCCAGGGAAGTTTTAGTATTATACCACATTCCGGTGTTCTGTTTATGTATGTGTTTCTGTGCTTTATATATATCCCTCCTCCCCCCGAGGCCAGTGTTCACCGCCTCGGGATGGTATCACCCCGGAGGAGAAGGCATGCATTATTACCGTAAGAGGACGTGGTGATCACAGGGAGTTCTCTGTAGGATATTGGATGGCTTTACAAAGAGCAAACGTGTTTTCTGTTTTCCGATAGCCTCTGGGAGGGATCGGGTAACGCACTGCTGTGGGCCGTGTACCTCCGTTATGAACAGCCCTGTTCCTTCGCCTGAGAAGCTCTTGTCTGATTGACCTGCTCGGGCCCATTGTAATCCAAAGGGAGTCATAGATAACAGTCAAATCAGGGAGATTTTTAACCTGTATTTAAGCCAGCTCACTGATTTTTTCAAAAATTTTATTTTGGGAGTGCCTGGGTGGCCCAGTCGGTTGAGCTTCTGCTCAGGTCATGATCTCATGGTTTGTGGGTTCGAGTCCCGCGTCGGGCTCTGTGCTGACAGCTCAGAGCCTGGAGCCTGCTTCGGATTCCGTGTCTTCCTCTCTCTCTGCCCTTCCCCCACTGGTGCATGCGCGCGCTGTCTCTCTCTCTCTCTCTTAAATGTTTGAGAGAGACAGAGCGCAAGCGGGGGAGGTGTAGAGAGAGAGAGGGAGACAGAGAATCTGAAGCAGGCTCCAGGCTCTGAGCTGCCAGCACAGAGCCCAACGTGGGGCTCAACCTCACGGACCACGAGATCATGACCCGAGCTGAACTCGGACGCCCAACCGTCTGAGCCACCCAGGCACCTCTAAAAAATCTTTTTAATACAAAAATAAGACTTTATTTTATAGAACACTTTCAGGTTCACAGCAAAATTGAAAGTACAGAGATTTCCCATATACCCCCTGGCCCCGCACATGGACAGTGACCCCCTCCTTATCCACATCCCCCACCAGAGGGTACATTTGTGACAATTGATGAACCCACTTTGACATGTCATTATCACCCAGAGACCACAGTTTACGTTAGAATCCACTCTTGGTGTTGTACCCCCTCTGGGTTCAGGCAAGAGTATAATGACACACATCCGTCATTATAGTATATCGCACGGAGTATTGTCACTGCCCAAATATCCTCTGTGTTCTGCCTGTTCACAGCCCCCCGCCCTCACCTAACCCCGGACAAGCACGGAGCTTTTTACTGCCTCCATAGTTTCGCCTTTTCCAGAAGGTTCATGTAGCTGGAATCACATAGTGGGTGGCCTCTTCAGACTGCCTTCTCTCCCTTAGCAATATGTATTTCAGGTTCCTCTGTGTCTCTTCGTGGCGTGATACAACTCGTGCCTTTTTAGCACTGAACAACATTCCGTTGTCTGGATGGACCGTAGTTCACGTATCCACTCACCCCTGAGGGACGTCTTGGTGCTCCCAAGTTTTGGCAGTGATGACTAAAGCTGGTGTAAAACTTCCACGTGCAGCTTTTCGTGTGGATGTACGCTTTCAGCCCCAGGGAACAGGATCTCTGGGTCAGACGGTGAGGGTACGTTTGGCTTGGTAGGAAGCCACCAGACCGTCTTCCAGAGTGGCTGCACCATTTTGCATTCCCGCCAGCAGTGAGTGAGCGTCTCTGTTGCTCTCCTCGTGAGCGTCTGGTATTGTCAGTGTTCTGGACTTTGGCCATTCTAATGGGAGTGTAGTGGCCTCGTTTCTTCAGTAATATTTTTATTAAGACAATTTACTTACCATAAAATTTACCCGTATAAAGTAGACAATGGAGTGGTTCCACTGTGTTCCCCAGAGATGTGCAAGCATCACTACTATGTAATTTTAGAACATCGCCTTCACCTTAAAAAAGCAACTTGGCCAAAATTAAAAAAAATTTTTTTTCAATGTTTATTTATTTTTGAGAGAGAGAGAGAGCATGAGTAGGGAAGGGGGGGCAGAGAGAGAGGGAGACACAGAATCTGAAGCAGGTTCCAGGCTCCGAGCTGTCCGCAGAGAGCCCGATACAGGGCTCGAACTCAAGAACCGAGATTGTGACCTGAGCCGAAGTCAGACACTCGACCGACTGAGCCACCCAGGCTCCCCATCGCTGGTCAAAATTTAAAACATCTGTGCTTCAAAGAACACCATGAGGGATGTGAAAAGATAATCCACGGGTGGGAGGAAATATTTGCAAATCATAACCTGTTCAGGGACTTGTACCAAGAGTATATAAAGAACTCTTACAACTCAATACTAAAAGACAACCCAACTGAAAAATGAGCAAAGGATCCGAATAGATATGTCCCTAGGGAGGATCTACAACTAATTTTTTTTTTTTTTCAACGTTTATTTATTTTTGGGACAGAGAGAGACAGAGCATGAACGGGGGAGGGGCAGAGAGAGAGGGAGACACAGAATCGGAAACAGGCTCCAGGCTCTGAGCCATCAGCCCAGAGCCTGACGCGGGGCTCGAACTCACGGACCGCGAGATCGTGACCTGGCTGAAGTCGGACGCTTAACCGACTGCGCCACCCAGGCGCCCCGGGAGGATCTACAACTAAATGGGCAATGAGCTGCTGAAAAGATGCTGAATGGCATTAGCCGTCAAGGAAATACGAATTAAAACCACAGTAAGAGACTACTTCATACCCAGTGGGATGGCTGTTACAAAAAAAAGACAACAAGTGTTGGGGACGTGGAGACATCGGAACCCTCGTACATCACTGGTGGGGATACAAAGTGGTGCGGCCACTTTGAAAAACCATTTGACGGCTTCTTAAAAAGTTAAGCAGAATTACTACACGGTAACCCAGCAATTCCACTCCTAGGAATGTACCCGGAAGAAATAGAAGTGAATACGTATGTCCACCGTCAAGTTATATGCAGGATTCCTTCTGGGGGTGATGGAGGCGTTCCGAAATTAGATCATGATGTTGGCACAACTGTGCACGTGCTAGAAATCACAGATTTTGCACTCTAAGTGGGTGAATTGTAGGATTCTGTCTCAATTTAAAGCTGTTTTTTTGGGGCACCTGGGTGGCTCGGTCGGTTGAGCGTCCGACTTCGGCTAAGGTCATGATCTCACGGTCCATGGGTTCAAGCCCCGTGTCATGCTCTGTGCTGACAGCTCAGAACCTGGAGCCTGCTTCGGATTCTGTGTCTCCCTCTCTCTCTGCCCCTCCCCTGCTCATGCTCTGTCTCTCTGTGTCTCAAAAATAAATAAAAACATTAACAAAAAAAATTGTAATTTAAAAAAAAAGCTATTTTTATTTTTATTTTTTTTTTCAACGTTTATTTATTTTTGGGACAGAGAGAGACAGAGCATGAACGGGGGAGGGGCAGAGAGAGAGGGAGACACAGAATCGGAAACAGGCTCCAGGCTCCGAGCCATCAGCCCAGAGCCCGACGTGGGGCTCGAACTCACGGACCGCGAGATCGTGACCTGGCTGAAGTCGGACGCCCAACCGACTGCGCCACCCAGGCGCCCCAAAAAAAAGCTATTTTTAAAAAGATCAGAATAGGGGTGGCTGGGTGGCTCCATCAGTTAAGCTTCTGACTCTTGATATCAGCTTGGGTCATGATGTCACGATTCATGGGATCGAGCCCCACATCAGGCTCTTTGCTGACATCACAGAACCTGCTTGGGATTCTCTCTCTCCCTCCCTCTCTCTCTGCCCCTTCCCCGCTCTCTCTCTCAAAATAAATAAATAAACTTTTAAAAATATATAAAATAAAATAAAAAGATGAGCACAAACAAAAAGAATAATATCTCCCCCCCCCCCCGCCACCCATTAAACATCCCTCCTCCCCACCTGCACAGCCCCTGGTAACGTCAGGAGATTGGCCTCATCTTGATATTTCATGTAAATGGAATCCTGCAACCTGTGACGTTTTGTCCTTGGTTTGTTCCACTTAGCATCTTTCCCTGCGTGCTGTAGCACACGGCAGCACCTTGTTCCTTTCCATGGCCTAATAATACTCCATCGTGGACCCATTCATCAGTTGACGGACATGGGGGTTGTTTCTGCTTTTGGGCCACTATTAGTATTATGCTGCTGTGAACATTCGGGCACCAGGTTTTATGTGGGCCTGTCTTTTCATTTCTCTTGGGCATGTGCCTAGGGGTGGGACTGCTGGGTCATATGGGAACCCCGTGTTTAACTTCTGGAAGAACCGTCAGACTGCCTTCCAAAGTGGCTGTACCGTTTCTACAATCCCGGCAGCAACTGATTTTTAAGTGAAGACTAGTTACACACTCCTTACGCTGAGTTTCCCGAGTCCTGGGATGGAGTCTACCCTTCCCTGTCCCCATACGGCACCGCGTAGCCCCTCAATTGGAAGATGGAGGAACCCCCAAACGCACACACGCACTCCCCAGGTTCAGGGCTCTCTGGAATCGTGCGGATTCCACCCAGCGGCTATTCCCCGGAGCCTCCGTGTCGGGACTCCCGTGAGAGCTTCCTCTCTTTAGTAATACGTTATATTCTTCAGGCCTCTATCCCCTTTTGAGGAATTCATCTTAGAAATATATGGGAAGCTTGTTCTTAATACTAGAACTTAGCTGACAAGAACCTCCCTGTCTTCTCTTTCAGCCGTGTGTCTGCACACCGTGCACCCCCACCGTGCTCCCCACTGCACACCGGGCACCCCCCCACACACACGCAGCACTTGAACGTGCAGCTGGGCGTGTGCACAGGGCTGTGAGCCACACAGCCCAGAGGGTGGAGTCAGGGAGTCGTCCTCAGTGTGGTTGGCCACATCGTGTCCACCATCTGGGTGGACTTTTAGCCTCTACCACACGTTGGGGGGTAACCACGTCCACATTTGGATAATTCTCCATTCAGATCACACTCTTTCAGATCATCCAGGGCGGCCCCTGTGTCACCGTCCGGGGCGACTGCTTTGGTCAACATAGAGACTGGCGAAAACAGGACTGCTCACCCCTCCCGTGCTCTTAGTAACAAACACGGTGTCCCCTCCCAGCCCGCGCTCTCCTCTTACGGAACTGGTTCCCGGCCCATTGTCGCATGCAGAGCAGCTGGTGACGTGTTCCCCGCCTCCCGGGCCGCTGCTCGTCTTCCCGGGGCACCTCGGACCCGCCTGGGTCTGGGACACGGCAGACACACGCTGCTCGGCGAATGTCACTGAATGGAGGACCGACCGCGTGGTGTTCGGCAAAGCCCTGCGTGTGTCCCTCACGCTCCCCGTGGGCCTGTGTTCTCTCCCGCAGGCTATCGGCTGCACTCTCGACTGTAGCTGCCAGAGTTTCAAGCCGGGGAAGATCAACCACCGCCAGTGTGAGCAGTGCAGACACGGATGGGTGGCCCACGGTAAATATGTGTCCTCTTCCCATGGCCTGTCGTGCCCCCCTCGGAATAACCTAGAGTGGTTTGGGAACGGCTAACATTAAATCCCTTCCCAGACGGCGAACCCTTGTGTGTGGCCCTGACCTCTGGCTAACAGGCCAAGAGCTTTGCATACGATCCCTTTGAACCTGAACGACCCTGTGTGAGGGGTGTGCTGGGTCATTCTGCAGCAACAGCAGCTCATGCAACGGCCTCCAGGGTTGCCAGATACAACCCAGAATGCTCAGTTCAATGTGAATTTCAGAGACACACCAACTTAAGCTTAACTGTGTCCCCGTGAATATTTTTAGTATAAACGTATCCCACTCAGCTGTTTACGTGAAATCCACGTTCGTGTGTAACTGGGCGTCCTGTATTTCGGTTTGCCAAACCCCAGAACCCCACACCAGCCCTGTGCAGCTGCTGAGTACTTGCAACGTGACTGGTGTGGCTGAAGGACTCCATTTCCAGTTTGATTGAATTTAATGAATGAAATAGTTGAATAAAGTAAAAATAATTCAGTAAAGTTAAACACGTAATAAATTTAAGCAGCCGTGCGTGCCTGATGACTGTCACATTGGACAGCATAGATTTCGGTGGCTTAAATCGGCAGAGCCTGATGACTTGGACGACAAGGCAGAGCCTGATGACAGACGAGGGCACGAACCAGATCCGTCAGATCTTCACCGGCAGACCCTGTTCTTCCTGATTTTTCTATCTTTTGATGATGCACCTGCTGCATTTGTCTTCACTCCTTGTCCTTGCATCTGTCCTACGTGGGGCTATTTCTTACTCCTTAGGGATGCCACAGGGGAGAAAAAAGAATCTCAAGCCGGGCTGTTTTATTTTAGAAGCTCTTGTGAATAATTTAGAGCCTGATAGCTCTTAAGATGGTTAATCAAAGGTGCCTACGTGGCTCAGTCGGTTAAGTGTCCAGCTCTTAATTTCGGCTCAGGTCATTATCTCATAGTTTGTGAGTTTGAGCCCCACGTCGGGCTCCGTGCTAACAGCACAGAGCCTGCTTGGGATTCTCTCCCTCCCTCTTTCTCTCTGCCCCTCCCCTGCTCACGCACTCTCTCTCTCCCTCAAAATAACTTAAAAAAAAAAAAATATTGTTAACATTTGCATATTACTGTTTTTTTCTGTTGGAACACATACCTGAGAGCTCACACTAGCCTACCACCTTCTCCGTGTTTCTCTTAGAAGTAGGATCTTTACAAATGGACTTTCTTTTCTTCAATTTGATTTTTCAGCTCTAAGCAAGCTGAGGATCCCTCCCGTGTATCCCACAAGCCAGGTGGAGATTGTCCAGTCCAATGTGGTGTTTGACATCAGCAGCCTCATGCTGTACGGGACCCAGGCCATCCCTGTTCGCCTGAAAATCCTACTGGACCGGCTCTTCAGTGTGTTGAAGCAAGATGAGGTTCTCCAGATTCTCCATGCCCTGGACTGGACCCTTCAGGATTATATCCGTGGATATGTGCTACAGGTATGGTGAGCGTGGCCATGGTTCTCCTGGAACGTCGTCTCGAATCCATATTCCAGTAAATGATGGAACCCGGTCGCCTGTAGTGCTCCAGTCATTGGTGGGCATCATTCCCTTAAATATTTTTTCCTGGGGTGCCTGGGTGGCTCAGTTGGTTAAGCATCTGACATCTGACTCTTGGTTTCAGCTCAGGTCACGATCTCATGGTTTCGGGAGTTCGAGCCCATGCTGGGCTCTGCACTGACAGTGTGGAGTCTGCTCGGGATTCTCTGTTCTCTTCCTCTGTCTCTGCCCCTCCCCCGCTCATGCTGTCTCTGTCTCTCCCAAAATAAAAAATAATAATAATAAACTTAAAAAAATCTTTTTAAAAATAGCCCCCACCTTGCCTGGGTGGCGCAGTCGGTTAAGCGTCCGACTTCAGCCAGGTCACGATCTCGCGGTCCGTGAGTTCGAGCCCCGCGTCGGGCTCTGGGCTGATGGCTCAGAGCCTGGAGCCTGTTTCCGATTCTGTGTCTCCCTCTCTCTCTGCCCCTCCCCCGTTCATGCTCTGTCTCTCTCTGTCCCAAAAATAAATAAAAACGTTGAAAAAAAAAAAAAATAGCCCCCACCTCGTGTTCTGGGGAAAACACAGTGCTTTCCCCCAGATACCCGTGAAACTTCCGGACGTGGGAGCAATTACATGTTCTCTGACTCAGATTCCACCGAGCCGGCCCTCCTGCAGTGAAGCCTTTGCCCCACGTTACTGTCCCCAAGCCACCTACTGGCACAAGGCCCTGCCTGTGCCAGGTTTTACTGAGGGTGTGGGTGGGGGAGAACGGGAGTTCCAGAACCACACGGCGGACAGTTACGGCTTCATGCTGCCCCACTTCTGGTCTTCCTTCCCGGGCTCCACCCTCCTGGGATGTGTCTGCCTTCCGGCTCCCGCTCGTTCTCTCGCTCCTGGACTCCCTTCCGGCCCCCGCACGTGTTCTCATCTCTCCGCCGTGCCGTGCCCTCCTCCCCTTCTCCCTTTCCGTTATTTTGCAGAGTAGTCTTACCTCCTCCTCGACCAGGTCGTGGAGGTAGGCCTCACGTGTCATATCTGCAAGCAAAGGACATCTTTCCTGGTACGAATGGTAGCATTTCTCTGACATCTGACACAGCTGCAGCTTTTTTCTTGCTTTGACATTTTCTTGCTTTGACATCCACACTAGGAAATGTCACAATTTCCCTGAAACGGACATTTGCTTCAGTCTCCTCCAGGTAGGCCGTGTCATTAACACGAACACTTACAACCATTTATCGACCTGGAACTTCTTCCGGTAAAATCTCACAAGGCAGGTCAATTATCCCCATTTTCCAGCTGAAAAGCCAGAGGCTCCAAGTGCCTCTGAATCGTGGCCAAAGCCACTCAGGTCATACGTGGCCAACCCAGGATTTGAACCCGTTTCTTTCTAACCCCAACGCCCACAATATTCCTCTGAAGGCATATTTGCTCACCTTGGATGCAGGACCCCCAGTAGGCTCAAAGCAACCTTTTATGTAGAGTAGCATTATGATCTTACATTATGACATAGATCAATATTTAATGATCCTAATAATCTTGCTTTCTAGTGTTAGGATTAAAAATATGGAATCAATTACCTTGAACCTCTAGTACATCAAAAATTTATGATGTTACATCCCTCATCATCTTCAGAACTCTTACATGCATTGTGAAAGATCTCAGTAGGCCATCAAATACATGTTCTGTGATAAAATATTTATTGTAGTTTTGGGAAAAGTTAGGCCTTGCTAGAGTTTGAAAGATCTCCAACACTCCAGTGTAATTAAATCTCTGCTTTGCAAACACGGCCAGCGGATCAATACAGGTTCATTTGCTTTCTGATGTGAGTTGCTTGGGAAGATTATTAAACTCTCAGCAAAATAAATACTTGAGCTGTGCTAGGCCTGATTGCTCTGTCTATACTTTTTAGATAAAGAAGTTACTGTTGTTCAAATGATACATATTTTAATTTTGGGCGGGGGGGGGGGGGGGGCGGAATTATTATGCCTAATGCCAGACAACCAATTGGTTTGAAGTAAGATGGAAAATAATCACTTAATTTCCCTTAGGCTTGAGTAATATAATTTTATTTCTCTCTTCTGGACCACCACTTGTAATTGGTGCAGGTTATTTTCTGCACAGAGTCTCTGGCCTAGGAGAGTAGTGTGAGTGGGGGGGGGGGGGGGGGGCGGACTCCGCGAGCCCCGTGCTCGTCCGGGGGGGCGTTTCGTTTTCATTTTCCAGTATGCGCCAGGGCGCCCTGCGGTGCTCGTGGGGGCCCTGACCGCGTGACTCCTTCTAGAGAAGAAGGCGAGGAGCAGTAAAATTAATTGCGCTTTTTAATTCCGGCTTAGGATGCGTCGGGAAAGGTGCTGGACCACTGGAGCATCATGACCAGCGAGGAGGAGGTAGCCACCTTGCAGCAGTTCCTTCGTTTTGGGGAGACCAAGTCCATCGTGGAGCTCATGGCAATTCAGGAAAAAGAAGAGCGGTCCGTCATCATCCCGCCGTCCACGGCGAACGTGGACATCAGGGCCTTCATCGAGAGCTGCAGCCACAGGGGTGCCGGCGTCCCCGCTCCTGTGGACAAGGGGAACCCCAGCAACCTGCACCCCTTTGAGAACCTCATCAACAACATGACCTTCATGCTGCCTTTCCAGTTCTTCAACCCTGTGCCTCCCACACTCGTAGGGTCCCTGCCCGAGCAGTTCGTGCTGGAGCAGGGTCAGGACCAAAGTCAGGACCCCAAGCAGGACATCCACGGACCCTTCCCCGGCAGTGGCTTCGTGACCTCCAGCTCCACACCATTTCAGGTGGAAAGAGAGCAGTGTCTAAACTGCCCGGATCCGGTGACGAAAAAGGAAGACAACGCCCATCTGAGCGACTCCAGCCCGTACAACATCGTCACGAAGCTCGAAAGGACACAGCTGTCCCCCGAGGCCAAAGCGAAGCCCGAGAGGACCAGCCTGGGCGCGAAGAAGGGCCGGGTGTTCTGCACGGCCTGTGAGAAGACCTTCTACGACAAGGGCACGCTCAAGATCCACTACAACGCCGTCCACCTGAAGATCAAGCACAAGTGCACCATCGAGGGCTGTAACATGGTCTTCAGCTCCCTCAGGAGCCGGAACCGCCACAGCGCCAACCCCAACCCCCGGCTGCACATGCCCATGAACAGGAACAACAGGGACAAAGACCTGCGCAGCAGCCTGAACCTGGCCGCCTCGGACGGCTACGAACGCCCGGCCTTCACGGTGAGCTCTGCCGACTACAGGCCCCTGGCCAGCTTCGGTGCGGGGGAGGCTTCCGGGGGCCAGCCGGCCTTCCCCAGCCTCGGGCAAAACGGGGTGCTTTTCCCCAACCTAAAGACGGTCCAGCCGGTCCTGCCTTTCTACCGCAGCCCGGCCACTCCGGCCGAGCTGGCGAACACGCCCGGAGTGCTGCCTTCTCTGCCTCTCCTGTCCTCTTCCATCCCGGAACAGCTGGTGTCGAACGAGGGGCCGCTTGACGCCCTTCCCAAGAAGAAATCCCGGAAGTCCAGTATGCCCATCAAAATCGAGAAGGAGACCGTGGGAATCGCCAACGAGAAGAGGCAGGCGCTCAGCTCGGATGAAGACGTGCCCCCGCGGGTGGCCCGCGGGGACGAGCCGGAGGCCTGCAGTCCTCAGTCGGACAGAGCCCCCGGGGACCAGGACACGCGGTCAGGAGGAGAGAGGGGCTGCCGCGGAGACTCGGGGATGAAGGCCGGCGGAGCCGTCAGCAGAAGCCCCGAGCAGGCCCCGCAGCGCGTGGAGAGCGAGGCTAAGCAGGAGCCCGTGGTGCCGAGGGGGCCGGACGACGGCGGCCGTGAGCTTCACCTCACACCCGGGACGGAGCCCTGCGTGCCCTTCCCGGACTACATCAGACTGCAGCAGCACCTGCTGGCCGGCGGGCTCTTGGGCGCTCTGTCCAGCAGAGGGATGGCTTTTCCTTGTTTCGAAGGGTCTAAAGAGCCAGACGTCGCGGGTCAGCGTGCACTCGGCCGGCAGAAGGAAGAAAACCGCTTCCAGTGCGACGTCTGCAAGAAGACCTTTAAGAACGCCTGCGGCGTGAAAATGCACCACAAGAACATGCACGCCAGGGAAACCCACGTGTGCACAGTGGAGGGTTGTAACGCCGCCTTCCCCTCGCGCAGGAGCAGAGACAGGTAAGACACCCGTCGGTAATCGTGTCTCCCAAGGCACCGATTCTTAAACTCTACAATGCGTCTGAGTCACCTAGAGGGTTGTGAAAACGCATACTTCTGAGCCCTGCCTGTTGAATTTCTGCTTCAGCAGGTCAGGAGACGGTGGGGGGGGGGGGGGGGGAGGAGGCCCGAGAGTTTGCATTTCTGAGTTCCCGGGGGATTACCGCTTCTGCTGTTCCAGGGACCACGGTTTGAGAAACACTGTTCTAGGGATCCGCATTCCCGAATTCTCAGTTCCAAATCTAAACGCCCTTGGCCACAAAACTGATCTGAAATGACATGAGCCTGTTGCTAATCTTATTTTTTTTTTAATCTCCCTACGCGTGGATTTTCTTATTCCATATTCCATGCAGAAATACTAATGGATTCATTATGGGGACATGAACAAAATACTACAGCGTATGCAATGATTCTGCCTTTCTAAAGTCTAAGCAACTCTGAATTCAGAAACACATCTGGCCCAAAGGGTTGGGGGTAAGGAATCGTGAGCTGGTCTCACATGAGGCAGTGGTGGGGAGGGGCGTTACAATCCTCAGTGTAACTTCCCCCAAACTTGTCTGCTTTTCATTTTATGATAGGAAGCCCACCGGATGAAATATTTTCTTTTATGTCTATTTAACCAGCTACGTTCAAAAAAAAGAATAGCTGCTTGATTGAAGGTTTTTAAATTATTTTTTTCAGTTTATTTATTTTGAGAGAGGGAGGGCACGCAGCGGTGGGGAAGGGGCAGACAGAGAGGGAGAGAGAGAACCCCAAGCGACACGGGGCTCGATCGAAGCCGTGAACCGTGAGATCATGACCTGAGCCGAAATCAAGAGTCTGACGCTTCACCGACTGAGCCACCAGGCACCTGAAGATTTTTTAATCATTAAGATATCAAAGAACAAAGACACTTAGCAGGTTCCTTCGGGGTTTGTGATGTTGGTTGAAAAGCGAGAGTCACTGGGTACTGGGTGTTGTGAGGCACAACACAGCGTCAACCTGTTTGCAAAGCGCCCAGGTACAGAGCGCCTCTCATCACTCCGGGACACAGCACGGGCACTGCTGCCTTGTGTGTGCTTTTCTTCGGGAACTTGAGTCCCATAACCCCCCCTCGGGCCACCTTCCTCCCCAGCCTGTGAAGGGAAGCTTGTGCGTAACCAGGAGGTGACCCCAGGAGGCTTTAAGGAAAAGACTAGCTCTCTGATGAAATGCCATATGGTAAATGCTAGAGGGTTCGCAGAACATAAACCGTGTTGCATTTGCTCAGACAAGCCTGTCTTGAAGCAATTCAGCATCCCCGCTAGCTACCTTCGTCCAAAGCGTAACACCTGATTTCCTGAAGAGGGGGAGGGTACAGGTGCTGCCCACACGTTCCTGGAGCGGGCTCATAAGAACATACTCGCCTGGAGCGAGGGGAAGAGAGCAAGGGACGTAGGAGTTAAAATTCCTGTTTTCTCTCGCTGGCGTGTTGAACCAAACCACCAGGATCCCCTGATTGGAGAACGTGCCCTTTTCCTTCATCCTCCAACAGGAGGCTTTGTTCATGACAAGGCTGTTCTGTTGAAGAAGAGATAGCTCCATCAGGCAGATTACCCTGGATATTTATGACAGCGTTCTGGCCCACAGCGCCCACCAGATTAGGAGGCCCCCTCCCCCACCACGGGAACGCATCTTGAATTCTAAATTTCAACTCCTGATTTTAGTGGTCTAGAACTAGGAAGGCATTTTGCCTAGAATCTGATTAAAATGCACATTTTCTCTTATGTTTTTAATGTTTATTTATTTATTTTGAGAGACTGAGAAAGCGAGCAGAGGGGAGGGTCAGACAGAGAGGGGGAGAGAGAGAGAGAGAGAGAGAGAGAGAGAGAGAGAGACCCAAGCGGGCTCCACACTGTCAGTGCAGAGACTGATGCGGGCTCGATCTCACACACCGTGGGATCATGACCCGAGCCCAAATCAAGAGCTGGACATTTAACTGACTGAGCCACTCAGGAGCCCCCGAAGTGGCACCATTTTAAAAGGAGCTTTGTGGGCAGGCCTGGGGCCACCCCCTCTTCTGGGGGTCAGAGATGAGAACTCTGTTGTCGGGATAATTTTCTTCCCTTCTTAGAGCCACTGCCAGCAGCAGTCACTAGGGTCCCTCAGAAAGGGACTGTAATAGCACCCTAGATGCTTCTTTAGCCGTGTGTGTGTGTGTGTGTGTGTATGTATATATATATATATATATATATATATATATATATATATATATATGTATTCAGGAACCTTCTGTCTGGTGCTGTGGACACAGTCACTGCTCACAAAGGCCCGCGGAGGAGACAGACCAGTAAATAGGCAATTTCAGCTGAATGTGGTGCCCGCTATCATGTGAGAGATACAGGCTGCTGTGGGTACATAATGGAGGTGCCTACTGGACTCAGAAGTTAGGGAAAGCTTCCTGGAAGAAGGGGCATGACTAAAGCAACAGCTCTCAGTCGGTTTGGTCTCAGAACCCCTTCACAAATTCTTAAAACCTGAGGGCCCTCAAGAGCCCTCGGTTGGGTGGTCTAGTTGGGTTTATAAATATCGGTGTTTACTGCATTAGAGAATAAAGCTGAAAAAAAATCAATATTTCATCCCTTAAAGTAATACACATAGCATTTAATGAAAAATAAGCCCGTTTTCCAAAACAAAAGCTCAATGAGAAGACTGGTTTTGTTTTTACATTTCTGCAAATCTCTGTAACGTGTGGCTTAGCAGAAAATAGCCGCCTTCTTACATCAGCTTCTGCGTTCAACCTGCTCCAAGACCGCATGTCACGTAGCCCCCGGAAAACCACAGTACGCTCGGGAAGGAACGACGGTGAAAAAGACAAATCATGTCATCACAGATCATGTCTTCGTGTCCTTATGAAATGAGTTTTGACTTCAGGGTACCCCTGAAAGGGTCTCACGACCACTAGGGGTGCCCAGACCACACTTTGAGAACCACTAGTCTACGGAGGCAGAAACCGGGGAGGACGAGGGAGGAGGATAGGGATGGAAGTGTCAGACCCGCACGCACGCGTGCACGCACACAGCCAGCAGGCACAGCGTTAGCAATCCTGGAAGCCGGAAGCTGGCACACGGGCCAGTGGGTTTTGCGTTTGTGGTGGTGACCGGTTTAAGGGCACGTGGCACCCCAGGAAGGCTTAACGAGCAGGTTGGAGGATCCCACACGTTCACTCTCGGTGTTCCTGGGGGCGCTCAGGCTGACAGCTTGGCCTCGTCACGGCAGGGACCTTCCCGTGCAGGGTTCCAGCGAGCGTGTCTGTCTGACTTTTTTCTAACCACTCTTGCGTCCCGGGACCTACGTGTCAATCTAATGTCTGGTTTTCTGCCGACGCATACCTGCCCCTTCAGCCCAGCACGCTGACATAATCACAGGGCAGCAGTGCAGTTGGCAAGGCGATCCAAGACTGCGGTGCTGAGGACGTCCAGAAAAAGAACGTGCGAGGGCTACGAGGGAGGAGTCGAAGAGCAGATTTTACACTTTCCTTGAAATGGGATGCAATTTCCACCCATTTCCCCACCACCCCCACCACCACGTCTTTGGAGGTTTCGAAGAGAAAATTCAGTTCCTAGCTATTTGCGGAGGGGACCGTGCGTTTTTCCCAGCGTGGGCCTGGCACACGTTCTCGTCTGTCCTGGTGGGGGAGGCTCTTTTCCACTTGGAACCATTTTCCTGTCACCTGTAAGATTGTACCCCTTGCAGTCAGGGCTGTTTCTGCCAGCCAGAAGTTAGCAGGGGATCTCTGAGCGAGGCCACCATTGATTGACAAGTTACGTCTAAATGATATCGTATGAGTAAGCATGTGTCATAATGGATACTCGTTGTCTGCACTTCAGGAATAATCATTGGGTAGAAGGCTGGTAGTGTGTCCAATGCTGTAGTTGCAAAACTCCTGTCTGGTTTATAGTGAAACGTTGCAAATATGAACCGAACTTAGCGTTCTCTCCCTCCCTCCCTCCCTCCCTCCCTCTCTCTCTCTCTCTCTCTCTCTCTGGCTAGAACACACAATTTCTAGCCAATCAGGTTTGCTCACCTGTGTGAGCACTTGACAGGTGTGTTAATGCCATAGACCATGATGCAAGCCACCCAGAAAATTGGAAATTTTCTAGTGGGCACGTTAAGAAAGTATGAGAAGCTCGGGTGACGTGAGCCTTAACAATGTATTTTGTTTCATTCGGTCTATCCGAAATCTTGTCATTTCTGTGTACGTCGCAGCCACGTTTCAGGGCCTCCGTGGTCACGAATGAGCAAGCTATCGTACCGGACAGTACAGCTCTAGAAGATATTTCTTGGTTTCTTTGAAATAAAGCCCTCCACGTGGGGTGCTTGGTGGTTCAGTCGGTTGAGCCTCTGACTTCGGCTCAGGTCATGATCTCGCGGTCCGTGAGTTCAAGCCCCACGTCGGGCTCTGTGCTGACGGCTCGGAGCCTGGAGCCTGCTTCGGATTCTGTGTCTCCCTCTCTCTCTGCCCTTCCCCTGCTTGTGCTCTGTCTCTGTCTCCCAAAAATAAATAAACACTAAAAAAAAAAAAGGTTGCTCAAGGGGCACTTGGGTGGCTCAGTCGGTTAAGCAACCGACTCTCGGTTTCAGCTCAGGTCACGATCTTAAGGTTTGTGAGTTCAAGCCCCACGTCGGGCTCTGTGCTGACAGATCGGAGCCTGGACCCTGCTTCGGATTCTGTGTGTTTGTGTGTGTGTGTCTCTCTCTCTGCCGCTCCCCTGCTTGTGCTCTGTCTCTCTCTGTCTCTCAAAAATAAACCTTAAAAAAAATTTTTTTTTGAAACAAAGTGCTCCACTTAATTCCTTATTGGGACCAGTTTTCTCTGGGGTCCCCTGGTTGCAGGGTCCCAGGTGACTTGACCTGATCAAAGTAGTCTAGGCATTCTCTCTAGATGAGGTCCAGGAAGGTCCGTGTCCATCACGAAGTTAAGAAGTTAAGAAGGACTGCGTATTCCCAGACTCCAGACTATCCGCTTTCCTCCTCAATGCTAACTTCTGACGGGTGGTGGACAGCCCTGGGCCAGCGTCCTCTAGACCTGCATTTCACCCCTCTCCCCTTATCATCGCTTCTTCCGTGCCACGAGCGTTTTGCGGTATCCAGCTCATGTCTCCACTTGGAATGTTGACTGTTTCTTACAACAGCCCGACCCATTGCTAACCATATGTTCCCTCTTGTAGACACAGTTCAAACCTAAGTCTCCACCAAAAAGTGTTGAGCCAAGAGGCACTGGAGAGCACCGAAGACCATTTCCATGCAGCCTACCTTCTGAAAGATGTGGCTAAGGAGACCTATCGGGATGTGGCTTTCACCCAGCAGGCCCCCCAGACATCTGTCATCTTCAAGGGAACGAGTCGGATGAGCAGTCTGGTTTACCCAATAACCCAAGTCCACAGTGCCGGCCTGGAGAGCTACAGCTCTGGTCCGCCGAGCGAGGGCACCATCTTGGATTTGAGTACTACCTCGAGCATGAAGTCTGAGAACAGCAGCCATTCCTCTTGGGACTCAGACGGGGCGAGCGAGGAAGGCACCGTGCTCATGGAGGACAGTGATGAGGACTGTAACGGGCCGAGCCTTGTCCCCGGGGAAGATGAGTACCCCATCTGTGTCCTGATGGAGAAGGCCGACCAGAGCCTTGCCAGCCTGCCTTCTGGGCTGCCCATAACTTGTCACCTCTGCCAAAAGACGTACAGTAACAAAGGGACCTTCAGGGCTCACTACAAAACTGTGCATCTCCGCCAGCTCCACAAATGCAAAGTTCCGGGCTGCAACACCATGTTCTCATCTGTCCGCAGCCGGAACAGACACAGCCAGAATCCCAACCTGCACAAGAGCCTGGCCGCCTCCCCGGGTCACCTGCAGTAACAAGACAGCGGAGCAGGTGTGCGAGGACACGTGTGCAGATCAGAATTCAGGAATAAGGTCGTCCAAAGCAACGTCTCTGGTTTTGTTTAACACCACTTGGGGCAAGCCAGGCAAAAAGGCTTTGAGTTGACTTCACCGTCTTGCTACAGCAGAATGCGCAAAATACCAGCCTTGGAGGAAGTCAGCACTGGGGCCGCGCTAAGGCCCTGTTCTCTCTCGTGGCCCAAGAGGCTTTTCCCTGACCTGGCAAAAACTGGCAGAAACACCGTTTTCCCCACGTTTGTTTACACGTACCCTGGGAGGGCTCCAGGTCTGCAGGTTGGCAACAGGGGCCCAGGACCTGGGGGCAGCCTGATGTCAGCCTCGCATGAGTGTTAAGGGTCAGCTGAGTGTCCCGGGGAAGCAGACTGCCGCCACAGGTGAGGAGCCAGCCCCAAAGTGCGCATTTTTCAGTTCCTGCTTTAACGAGTCTGCCATCCAGACTCAGGTTTGGGGAAAATGACTTTTTGAGACTATGCCTCCGTTTGGAGTGGAGAATTGCTTTTTTTTTTTTTTTTTTCTTTTTCCCTGCCCCCTTCAGGGGTCTCATGGACCTCCAGTTCTTAGAGGAAGCAGATTGGTTTCAACACAGAGGAATGTGGATGTCGTTCCCAAGGATGTCCCTTCTTGCTGTGTTGTGTGCGTTCAGGAAGCTCGGGGGCGGGGGGTGGATGTCATGCACTTAAACATCGCGGTCTTCAACTTAATTTAAAGTAATTTTGATAATATTTAACTTGTGTTTGTTACGTGGGTAGTCGGGGTGAGTGCAGACACGTCACGGTGTGACCCCTGGGTCCCTGCTCCAGGGCAGAAGGAGTATGTCGGCAGGAACTCCAAAGCCGCTGCCCGTGGTCTTGCGGTGAACCTCGGAGTCTGGTCCCTTCTGGTCCTCCGTGGAAGGAGTGCAGGCGTGACTGTGGCAGGACCCGTTGTAAATACTCGGCCAGAGCGCTTAGAGAATACGGTTCTGATGGTTGTGGTGCATTTTTGGTATCACTGGGTCCCTCGGTCCTCACCCTTTTATAAACGTGTAAGGTTAGGATGAACTTTCCGATTTACCCGGTAGGAGAAAAATAGGGCGTTAACTGCCATACTGTACGTCTTAATATTTAACTTATTCTGAAATGTGTTCCACACCCTTGTACACATGTGCTGTTGTAGAAAGGAAGCTTAATCAGTTCCTGTGAAAAGAGACCATCTCTTGAAATTTGACATTCACGGTACTCGGCAAGCCCGTGGCAGGGAAAGAAATTGACTTCGTATTAAGACTTCAGGTTAACCGTCTTTTAAGCTTACCGTTGATTTAAGTAATGAGAAACATCCTCAGAGAGACGCGGGGGTTACAAAAGAGAGATTATTCCTCCTGCACAAGGGTGAAAAAAAAAAAAAGCCAACGACCTGTTACGGATTGTTTCAACATTTTTAAAAAATAAATATGACAACACTTGGTCTCTGCGTAAAGTGAAACGTTATCTTTCCACCGTTTTGTTACCCAGCTGTTTATTATTCCAGTTTCCCCAAAGTGGAACCAATTTGTATACAAATGAGTTTTCTATGATTTAATAAAAATATATGCCACATGTTTTTGTTTAAAAAGGCAAACATTTGTAAGGCTGGTTTTGTCATATGGACGCCGTGTTGTACACGTGCTGCGGTCATTCGCACACACACACGCACACACACAATGAATTTTACAGAACCGAAAACCCAGGGCAGGCGGGCAGACAGGTGATAGCATCAGTAACTACGGCCGCATCCAAACAGGAGTTGCAGTTATTAATGAGTTCCGAAGAAAGAGCAGTGGTTACTTCCTGGGGAAGAGGAGCTGGGTGTCAGCTTATTATTTCTTTAATGTTTATTTTTGAGAGAGAGAGCATGAGCAGGAGAGGGGCAGAGAGACAGGGAGAGAGGATCCGAAGCGGGCTCCATGCTGACAGCAGAGATCCCGATGTGGGGCTCGAACTCACAAACTGCAAAATCACGACCTGAGCCGAAGTAGGACACTCAACTGACTGAGCCACCCAGGCGCCCAGGTATCAATTTATTATTAAGGAAAATACAAAAACGGGGCACTTGGGTGGCTCAGTCGGTTGAGCGTCTGACTTCAGCTCAGGTCGTGACATGACGAGTTCACGAGTTCGGGCCCCGTGTCGGGCTCTGTGCTGACAGCTTGGAGCCTGGAGCCTGCTTGGGATTCTGTGTCTCCCTCTCTCTCTACCCTCCCCTGCTCATGCTCTCCCTCTCTCTCTCTCTCTCTCTCAAATAAAACGTTAACATTTTTTCAAAAATTAAATGCAGTGATTGCTTAAAAATACTGGGCTGTCAAAGATAAGTCTTAACAGCCAGGGCTCAAAGTAGAATGAATTTCAGCTTCTTTCTTTCTTAAACGTGCAGAGTTGTTGTGGTTTTTTTTGAGTCGGGTTTTTGTAATTAATCTTTTCACCTCCTCACCTCTTTTATATGCCCTTCCAGTAGATAAAAGCATGCTGCCCTCTCCCTTCTGACCCCCCTGTCGGGGGAGGGCTCCACGTCCCTGCTTCAGGGGGATCAAGAGGAGGGAGCCACCAGCGGGCGTGTGGGTCCCAGCTCAGAACCCTCCGGTAGCAGCTAGTATAAAATCCAGAGACTTTCTCGAGGCCAGCAGGGTCCTGAAACGTCTTCCCACGCCTGCGACTTCTCCATCCTTCCTGCTCACCTTGCATTACAACCTCTGTGGGCTTAGTCTTCCCTCGTGGTTGCCCTTCTGAACCTCCACTTTGCAGGATGCCACCCCACGACTCATCGTGGCTACGGTAGCCGACCTCACTTCCTGCCCTCAGAGAACTGGTGGGAACCCCTGGGGCTCACCCCCCACCACCACCGCCCCCCCACCGACCCCTGGTCAGCTTGTCTGCCTTCTCGCCTGTCCTCACATGGTCTCATCTGGCCAGACTCTGCTGCCACACTCAGCCCCACGTGGCCTTGCCGAGGCTTCTGAGTTCCCCGAGCGCAGCCTTTCTGATTTTCTCCACTGGCGCCCAAAGCAGATACCGAAAGGACTAAATGGGCGAGGGTGTTATGAAGAGAGACCTTACTGTCGGAGAGGAAACGGGAGGGAGCCGGGGAGGCTGGGGGAGCCAGCAGACAGCATACAGATCTGACCTCCTAGTGAAGGAGAGAAGGAGGGAAGGTTGAGTGAAAGAATCCGAGAGACTGCCGTGTGGCCTGGGGAAGGCTGGGGCAAGGCCCCTGGGGGGCGGTCTCTAACCCAGGTCAGCCATCAGAGCAGTCGCCCCTCTCCCAGGAGTGGGTTCCCTGGGAGTCGTATCCCTGCTACCCTCAGTCTGGCTGCGAGCAGCCCGTGGGAAGTGTGGCCTCCGTGCAGATGTGGCCATGGGTTCAGAGCACAGTACCCTTGGCCAAGTCCTGTGTTTATCTGAAGCCCCTGGGTCCTGTTCAAGGTGGATTCAAGCCTGCATTTTTCTCCGAACTTAAGAGTGGCGTCCACCTTCGTTTGGAAGGCGATGCCCTCACTCAGCCCTCCGGCTGTCTCAACGATGGGGCCCCCTCACCTCTTCCCTTGCCCATCCATTATCAAATATCCTTTCTACTGCTTCCGTCCCGCTAGCCTAGAACTCTTGCAAATCCCTCTCATCTTGGGGCACGTGGATGACTCAGGAGGTTGAGCATCCGGCTTCTGCTCGGGTCATGCTCTCCCGAGTAGTGAGTTCGAGCCCCGCCTCGGGCTCTGTGCCAGCAGCGTGGAGCCTCCTTTGGATCTTCTGTCCCCCTCTCTCTGCACCGCCCTGCTTACGCTGTCTCAAAAATAAACATTTTTTTTAATGTTTATTTATTTTTAAGAGACAGAGCATGAATGGGGGAGGAGCAGAGAGAGAGGGAGACACAGAATCCGAAGCGGGCTCCAGGCTCTGAGCTGTCAGCACAGAGCCCGACGCGGGGCTCGAACCCACGAACCGTGAGATCACGACCGGAGCCGAAGTCGGACGCTTAACCGACTGAGCCACCCCGACGCCCCCAAAATAAACATTTTTTAAAGATCTCTCTCATCGTAACAATTGAAAGAAAGAAAACATAGCTTTCTAGAGCCCTGACCCCTTCCGGTGGCCCTTCCTCCTCCCTTGGCTTTGTACAGCCGAGGTGCTTACGATAGATCTGCCTCTCCCCTAATCACTGCATTTCTTTCTTACCCTGACGATGGCCCCGCCCTCACCAAGCTTCCAGTGACCCCCAGACGGCCGCATCCAAAGGACACCATTGGTTCTGTGGCGTACCCTCGTCCCCCTCTGGCCTTTTCTGTCCTCACACTCATGCTCTCTGGGATGTCTCGCTCATCCCTATGACTACCAACTGCTATCTGTCGGCTGACGCCTCTGAGTCCACACCTCCGGAGTTGCCCTCGTGACTAGCAGATGCCCGCTGGGTGTCGCAGAATAATCCACAGCACCCCCATCCAGCTCAGCTGGGGCTCAACCCAATTTGTCGTCCTCCACACCACCGATCATCTTCCCCCTTGCGTTTCCTCGGGGTGAGGGAGCGGTGGCCAACCCACTCCAAAACCCCAGGGACACCACCACCTGTGGTCAAGAACGTGGCTCTTCAAGTCTGACTGTCCTCGGCTGTTCCACACGCCAGCCGGGCGACTTGGGCTGTGGAATTTAGAATAAGGAGGACAGATATTAAGTCAACAAATAAATGAAAACTTATGCAAGCTTAGTTCCCAGAAGAGAGGTCTCTCTGTCCAGTGTCTCCGGCTAGCACCCGTCCCGGCTAGGCCCGAGGGCACAGGGTTGTGACCTCCCCGTGACCTCACCTCCTCAAGCTTGGGACTCCGGGTCTCCCTTCCCAGGCGTGTGGCTACATAAATGTAACTCAGCTGTCAGCTGCGGGCACATCCCTAAACCGCCAGCCTCGTGGGGTCATCCTTCTGTTTACGTTCAAATTAAATAACATGAGCCTTCCCTCCTCCCCGCCCCCGCCTTTCAGAAGACTGACCTCAGCAATCACTTTCCCCATCAGCCTTTGAACGTAAGAAAAGCAGGCACGAGCCTCCCGGGTCCTGAGAGCATACTTTCAAATCAACACGACTTCAGCAGACAGATGAACGAACACGGGCCGTTTGGCCCGAATCACGGGGATCTGATATGACGGACTCCTGCGACCAAGCTCTCAAGCCCCATTTACTGCCTAACCTAGCAGAGGGTCAGAGACCAGGGAGGGGCCACACGTATGGCTTTTTGGGCCTAGCTTGGGGTGTTTTTCCTAAGTGGCTAATCGTCCCACACCCAGATTTTGTCTGATTTCTCAAAATCGCCCTCGATTAGGAAAACTGATACATCACTGCTTTTCTTTTTTTCCTTTTTTTATTGAGATGAAATTTGCACAGCATAAACTTTATTTCAAGTGTGGAATTCAGGGGTGCCTGAGCGGCTCAGTCAGTTGAGTGTCCAACTTCGGCTCGGGTTGGCATCACATGGTTCAAAAGTTCGAGCCCCACATCGGGCTTTGTGCGAATAGCACAGAGCCTGCTTCGGATTCTCTGTCTCCCCCTCTCTGTGCCCCTCCCCTGCTAGCGTTCTCTGTCTCTCTCTCTCAAGAACACAAATAAACATTAAAAAAAATAAAAAATAAAATAATAAAGTGTACAATTCAGAGGCATTTAGTACACTCACTATGCCGTCCACCTCTGTCCAGTCCAGAACATTCCGACCACCCCAAAATAAAACCCTGTACCCAGTAACAGTCACTCCCCGTCAGTCTGCTAACTAATCTACCTTCTGCCTCTACGGATCTGCATGGACATGTCATACAAATGGAGTCGCACGCGACGTGGTCCTTTGTATCTGGCTTCTTTCACTTGGCATGACGTTCTCAAGTTTCATCCATGTTGTGACATACATCGCTGCTTCTTATGGCTAAAGAAGAGTCCACGGTGTGGAGTTACCACATCCATTTTAGTTTGTCTTCCTACCCATCAGTTGATGCACATGTGGGTTGTCCCCACCTTGGGGTTGTCACAAATGATGCTGCTGTGGACACGGGCGTACGAGTTTCTGTTTGGACGCATGTTTTCTGTTCACGTGGGTCTGTGTCTAAGGCTGGAAGTGTTGGGTCTTGCGGTAAGTGTTTTTGACACCAGCCTGTTTTCTAAGGTCACTGATTCTTTTTTTTTTATTTTAGAGAGAGGGGAGAGGGGCAGAGGGAGAGAGAGAGAGAATCCCAAACAGGCTTCACGCTCATCACGGAGCCCAAAGTGGGGCTCAGTCCCACGACCCTGGGATCATGACCTGAGCCAAAATCAAGAGTCAGATGCTCAACAGACTGAGCCACCCAGGCGCCCCATAAGGGCACTGATTCATCAGCACGGTTGCACGTTGGAATCATCTGGGCATCTTTTAAAGTACTGCTTCCTAGTCCCTCCCTCAGATGGTCTGGGATCATCGGTCTGCTCTGTGGCCTGTGCACGGAGAGTTTCGAAGCTCCCCAGGGGTTTCTCCCAGCCCAGGTTGAGGATTTCAGACACAGGGACTCACAGATGACATCATTCATCAATAGCTTACCCTCTCAAGTCAGTGTCTTCAGACCTGCTTGATTATGAGAATGTTCTGGGGCACTCTTTGAAAATACAGATTCCCAGGGGCGCCTGGGTGGCTCAGTCACTTAAGTGTCCGACTCTTGATTTAGGCTCAGGCTGTGATCTTGTGGCTCATGGGTCCCAGCCCTGTGTCAGTTTCCTCACTGACCGTGTGGAGCCCGCTTGGGATTTCTCTCTCTCGCTCTGTCTCTATCTGTCTCTGTCTCTCTCCCTCCCTCCCTCTGCTGTTTTCCTGCTTGCTCACTCTAAGATAAGTAAATAAACATTAAAAAAAATAAAATACAGATTCCCAGACCCTTCCTCTGGAGATGTCCTCAGTACTTAGTGGGCCCCGGGGGGGTGGAGGGGGAGAGCCTGGGAATCTGAAGTTTCAACAGACACTTCGGGTGTCTTGTGATCTGGCAAGTTTGGGAACCAGTATCTTGGATTCTTCCCCAAATGTGGGCCCCCCCACCAGCGCCAGCTGGAGCTTGTAAGAAATGCACGTTCTAACTATTACTAAATCAGAACCTGCCTTTTAACAGTTCTGCAGTGATTGTAAACACACTAATATCTTAGAAGTATGGTGTTAGAGTACTTAATCTCAAGCAGTGTCATTTGTAGGCAAGAGGTTCTCAAACTCGAGCAGCATTAGATCATCTGAAAGGCTCATTAGAGCACAGGCTGTTCTTGGAGCCTCTGACTCAGCAGGCCTGATGCAGGCCACGTGTCACAAGTCCCCAGGTGATGCTAATGCACTTGGTCTGAGAACCACACTTTGAGAATCCCAGATCTAGCATCTGGACTAGGGTTTCTCAGACTTGGCACTAGTCATGTTTTGAGCCAGATAATTCTTTCTTGGGTAGAAAGCTGCCCTCTGATTGTAGGGTGGTTAGCTGCTTCTCTACCTCTACCTCTACCTGCTAGGTTCCAGGAGCACCCCCAAAATTGCGGCAGCTAATTATGTCTCCGTGCACCACCAGATACGCCCTGGTGGGCTGGATGACCAAATTGAGAACCACTGGTCTAGAACATACCTAAAGGGGAGGGGTCCTGCCACTCATCCCATTCAAGAGGAGAGCAGACTTGGTCCCTAGCTTGGGCAAGCTCTCTCAGACTCTCCTCCCAGATCCCGGGGGGATCTGGGGCCTGAGACCCCATGAGGCAATACCCTTGAACCAGGATTTCCTCGCCTGGGGAAATGATATCCCTTTCCCGGCTCCCTGGCTACAAGAGAAGCGTCTGGAACTCTCAACACCAGGTGTGAGGTCCTGATCAGGTAGCCCAGTCCCTGTCGCCCTCCCCTCCTCACCCGTAGCCCCTTCTTTGCCAGAAATCTTTGGCTAGTCCTAAAAACCAGATTTTCCAAGAATGTTAAAAGTGGCCACAACACAAGCAAAATACATAAGGAACTGAATGTCTGTTGGTCACCTGATGCTTTTAAAGCTACACCCTAGGAATCTGTGCAATTGGTGAGCTTTAATTAGTGTGAATTGTTATACTTTCTTTATGTTCTTTGCAGAGGGCCGGGAATATTGGGCGGTGAGGGAGACGACCATTTTTTAAAAGCTTCTGGGTTCGCCAACCTTCCTGGAGGTTGGTTCGCATTTCATATTGTTGGGGAATAGTGCCCTCTGCTGGAATTTTCTGGTTATTGCGATTGCGGCTGAGTCCTGTCAGGCCAGGCAAGTGTGTTTGGAAATTCCCCTGGTGAGCGGACCTTGTCTTCCAGCTCCCAGGCTGGCTGAAATGAGGATGTGTTTCCTGAATGTTCTTAAGCCCGCGTCCTGGAGTTGAGTGCCTGAGCCTAGGACACTGGTTAGGGCCTAGGACACTCGTCAGGGTCGGGTTCACACAGACCTCTCCCCGCCGACACTCCCCAGCTTAGCCCTCCTGGAACAGGGTCCCTGTGACTCCCCAACCAGCCCATGTGTGGAGAAGTGATGTGCTAGGAGGCGCATGTGTGGGGCCCCCTGGGCTCCTGGCTCCTGCTTCCTCCACTGCATACCCCCAGCTGCAGCACCTTAAATGTCTCTCTCTTTCTTCATCTGTAAAACGGTGGTTTCAGATTGTACTCTGGGGTGACCCCAGGGACCTCATAGAAGCCTCATAGGCCAAAGGGAACATGAGAAGCAGCCCGGCGGCCAAGTACCGTCACCAGACCATCCCACTTCTACCTGGTCGTATATATTAGGGCTTAGTATTTTGTTTTGTGTTCTGCTGAGAGAGAGAGAGAGAGAGACTTTCTTTTTTGAAAATCGTGACAGTAGGTGATCTCTCAAGTCCTTCCAGCACTTTCTCTGACTCCTGCCCTATGGACATTTGTGAGGAGACGTGTCCCAATGTCACACCGCTGTGTCCTGCATGCCACCCAGCCCCGCTTTTCAAGCCGGATTAAAGAGAATCGTAAGGACTGAGGGTGACCTCCTTCTTCACCCTGAACAGCACCCAGCCCAAAGTAAGAGCTCAGTGTGTGTGATAATGGCCCCTCCGAAGCCAGTTTTGTAGGCAAGCTCCATACCTTGTCATATTCCAGAGTCATTGTCCGTCCTCTAAGAGGACATTGTGTTTGGTCGGTAAAAACAAGCTCACCGGAATTGGTCCATAAGGTTTGGTGACTTGGTTCCTTGGCTCACCCCGTTGTACATTTTCTAAAGTTTCACATTTAAAATGTAAGTCTGAGGCAATGGTTGATGCTGAATACCAGATCCTGTGAAGTTTGGTTTAAACGCTATAAAGGTCTTTATAGATATTTATACCTTTATCTCTGTTTTTTTTAATATATATATATTTTTTTGGGGGTGGGCATCTGGGTGGTTTAGTTAGTAAGTGTCTGACTCTTGATCTCAGCTCAGCTCTTGATCTCAGGTTCGTGAGTTCCAGCCCCACATTGGGCTCCACTCTGGGCATGAAGCCTATTTTAAAATATATATATAAATATGATGTATATATAATATATAATATAAAATATATATATTTATATATTTTTTTAAGTAGGCTTTTATATATATTATTTTTATATAATTTTATATTTATATTTATATTTGTTGTAGACTCTGGGTCTGGAGTTCTCTCTTGTCCAGCAAGAGAGCAAGACGCAGGATTGAAAATGTGAGAGAGGCTAATGTCCAGGAGGAGACAAGAGCCCCGACTAAGGGTCCTTGCTCCGTTTTTATTAGGATGGGAAGGCTTACAAACATGTGATGGTTGTACACAAAGAGACAATGAAACTGTGAACATTAACTCATGGGCATGGGGGAAAGGGGGTTTTGGAGATATGTGGTGTTAGGGGTTTGGGTTAACACAAAACAAAATCCTGGAGCTGGGCGGAAAGGTTGTTTATAGCAGACGTGAAGCACCACCTCTGTTTACCGAAACTGGCCTAGGGGACAAGAAAGACAGAGCATGCTACCTCAGCGTCAGCAAGGCATCTTTCTTTTGTTAATTAGCTCCCTTCCGGGCAACTTTGCTGAGGTCCATAACCCTATTTACCTGCTTATGTAATTTGGTCCTTCCTTCCTGTGAAAGCAGCTTGTCCTGTACCTTGGTCCTATACTGGGGGCCGTTGCCTCATTTACCTAATATTTACCTAATCTTGTTTACCCAAACTTGGGTGTGTTCATTCTGTGGCTTTTTATGCCTCGTTAACCCATCGGTGCAGCCTCAGGGAATTCGAAGCTTATTCCCCACGTAGATCTACAGGGACGCCTGGGTGACTCCGTTGGTTAAGCATCTGACTCTTGATTTTGGCTCAGGTCATGATCTCAGCGTTCATGAGGTCGAGCCCCACGTCAGGCTCTGCTGGCAGTGAGGAGCCTGCCTGGGATTCTCTCTCTCTCTCCCTTTCTGCTCCTACCCCACTCACTCTCTCTCTCTCCCTCTCTCTCTCTCTCTCAAAATAAATAAATTTTAAAAACAGAAAATATCAAAAATATTTTATTTTTTGGAAAATAAAAACTATGTATTTAAGGTGTACAATACAACGTTTTGATGTATGTATACATCGTGAAATGATTTCCACAATCAAACTAATTAACATATCCATGCCCTGGCATGTCAGTTTTCTGTGTGTATATGATGAGAACGCTCGATATCTACTCTCCTCGTGAGTTTCAGATGTGTAATACATTATCATTAACTACCATCACCATGCTTTACATTAGACCCCCAGAATTTATCACTGGAAGTCTGTGCCCTTTGATCTGAATCTCCCTCTCCTCCCCCAACTCCAGTCTTCTGGACAACACCATTCTCCTCTCTGTTACTGTGAGTTCACCTTTTTCTTTTTTCTGTTTATAGATCTCACGGAGAAGTGAGCCCATAAAGCATCCGTCTTTCTGTGTCTGGCTTGTTTCACTTTGTCCTTCAGGCCCATCCAGCTTGTTGCAAATGACAGGACTTACTGCCTTTTTGAGGCTGAATAATACTCCACTGTGTGTGTATAGACACCATATCTTCTTTATCCATTCATCTGTCAGTGGGGGCTTGGGTTGTTTCCCAAGTTGATGGCTACTGTCAGTGATGCTGCAGTGAACATGAGGTAGTGATTCTGTTTCCCTCAGATCTATACCCAGAAGAGAGAGCAGTGGATCGGAGGGTGGTTCTAGTTTTAATTTTTTGAGGAACCTCCACGCTGTTTTCCGGAGTGGCTGCACCAGTTTGCATTCCCACCAACGGTGCACAAGATTTCCTTTTCTCCACATCCTCGCCAATGCTTGTTATCTTGTGAGTCTTTGATAATCACCATCCTAACAGGTTTGAGGTGATCTCTCACTGTGGTTTTGACTTGCATTTCCCCAATGATGAGTGATGGTGAGCATTTTTCACATGTCTGTTGGCCACCTGGATGTCTTCTCTGGAAAAATGTTCAGCTCCTGGGCTCCTCTTTGAACCAGGTTTTTCATTTGTTTGTTTGTTGCCATTGAATTAGGAGTTCCTGAGCGTTTTTGGATGTTAACCCCTTAGCAGACAGATGGTTTGCAAATATTTTCTCCCATTCCATACGGGGCCTTTTAATTTTGTTGATTCCCTTTGCTGTGCTGAATCTTACTGGTTTATTTTTGCTTTTGTTTCCTGTGCTTTTGGTATCAATTCCAAAAAATCACTACCAAAACCAATGTCAAGCACGTTTTATCCTGTGCTTTGTTCTAGGAGTTTAATGGTTTCAGACCTCTCATTTAAGTATTTAATCCATTGTGAATTTGCATACTGTGTAAGAGTCTATTTCATTCTTTTGTGCGTGGCTGTCTGGTTTTCCCAACAGTATTTATTGAAAAGACTGTCTTTTCCCCAATGTATATTCTTGGCACCTTTGTCAAAAATTAGCTAACTGTATATGTGTAGGTTTATTTCTGGCCTCTCTCTTCTATTCCGTTGGTCTATGTGTCTGTTTTTATGCCAGTACCGTGTGGTTTTTATTACTCTAGCTTTGTAATAAGTCAGGAAGTGTGATGCCCCAGCTTTTTTATTCTTGCTCAAGATTACTTTAGCTATTTGGGGTCTTTTACAAATTTTAGGATTGTTTTTCTCTCTCTGTGAAAAATGCCATTGGAATTTTGATGGGGACTGCATTGAATCTCGAGATCACGTTGGGTAATATGGACATTTGAACAATAATAATTCTTCCATGAACACAGGATATCTGTCTCTATATTTCAAAATCATGTGCTTCTAAATCATCCATTTTAGACATTAACTATTTTCTTCCTGCTATGGAAAAATGGAGACTTAAGTCTGTTGTGTTTATAAACAAATAATTTTTTTTTGCTTTTTTAACATTTTTTATTTATTTTTTTAAAAAAATTTTTAACGTTTTATTTATTTTTGAGACAGAGAGAGACAGAGAATGAGCAGGGGAGGGGCAGAGAGAGAGGGAGACACAGATTCCGAAGCAGGCTTCAGGCTCTGAGCTGTCAGCACAGAACCCGACGCGGGGCTCGAACTCACAAACCACGAGATCATGACCTGAGCCGAAGTCGGACGCCCAACCAACTGAGCCACGCAGGCACCCCTATTTTTTATTTATTTTTGAGAGAGAGAGAGAGAGAGAACGAGCACGAGTGGGGGAGGAGCAGAGAGAGAGGGAGACACAGAACCCGAAGCAGGCCCCAGGCTCCAAGCTGTCAGTACTGAGCCCAATGCAGAGCTTGAACCCACAAGCTGTGATGATATGACCTGAGCCAAAGTTGGACGCTTAACCCACTGAGCCACCCAGGTGCCCCAACAAATAACTTTTTTAAAGTTGTCACCATATCTATTGAAATTCTTCAATTGAATCCATAGTAGCTGCTGGGAAAGATCCAACTATCTTAGTCATGAAAGACCCAAACCTCAGTGTTAAATACCTGGGAGACTTTCAGGCAAAACAAAACAAAACAGCAACTCAGAGGTAAACTAGCCCATCACCACTCTTTCATTGTTATTGATAAACTATATTGATTAATTATAACGCCTGTGTTTTTGCAAAGCACCGTATAATTTTCAAGAGCAGGTAACACAGTTCATTTTCACAACATCCCCGTAAGGGCCGCAGAGGCAGCTCCATTTTACAGGTAAAGATGTGCACAGAGCCGTCGGGGCCTGAGGCCACGGAGCTGGGACAGCCCTTGGCCAGGTGTCCCCCACCCCACAGGACCTGTGGCCTGGGAAGGAAGGACACAGGTGAGCGTTCTCAACAACCTGCTGTCCTTACTTCCAGATCCCGTCTTGCCTGTCCCCTCCTCCACTCTGACCTCCCTCTTCCTGACCAGCGCGCTGAGGCTTGCTTGAGTCTCTAGATCGGTGACTTCCAACGGCCCGGTGGTCAGGGGCATGCCAGTTCCACATCCACTGCCTGCAGCTCAGACCCCACTGGGCTCCCGGAAGCTTCTCAGGCGAGGGCTCTTGGGGCTGCTGCTGGACTGGCCTGAGGTCGGCACCAGAGGGACGGGGTAGGGAACAACGGTGCCGCACGATGCTTGGGTAAGAAATGGATACGTACAGGGGCGCCTGGGTGGCGCAGTCGGTTAAGCGTCCGACTTCAGCCAGGTCACGATCTCGCGGTCCGTGAGTTCGAGCCCCGCGTCAGGCTCTGGGCTGATGGCTCAGAGCCTGGAGCCTGTTTCCGATTCTGTGTCTGCCTCTCTCTCTCTGCCCCTCCCCTGTTCATGCTCTGTCTCTCTCTGTCCCAAAAATAAATAAACGTTGAAAAAAAAAAAAAAAGAAATAAAAAAAAAAAGAAATGGATACGTACAGAGAGAGTCAGGGCAGCACAGCTCTTACTTTCTGACCTAAAACCCAAGCCACCAGAGTAGAGACCTGAGAATATAGTCGTGTGAACTCTTCTCAAATACCGGGGTTCTTTTCTGAATGCGAAAGTAATACAAACTCAAGGGGGGCTGGGGGCAGGGGGTTGGAAACACACAAAAAAGACAAAGGTAGAGGAAAGATCACATACAATGCTACCACCCTGCCAACATTCTGTCATGTTTCCTTTATCCGGTTAAACAGGGCATGGTGGGGGGGGGGGGGGGGCAGAGAGTGTTTAGGCATTTACTTTTCATTGTTATCTAAGTAATATGTATTTTGGCTATCATGTTTCTATGGTTTTGGATAATACGATATTTATTTAGCTCCATGTTTCAAAGGAGTAATTCTTGAGATGCATGTTTTCCAACTGCCCTATGGTTCTTTCCCCCTTTGCTTTTGCTGTTCCCTTTGCCCAAAACCTGGACGAGTTTGCTTGCAACGAGTTCTCCTCTGAATGGGGCTGGCTTCGTGCTGTGGAATAGGCAGAGATGAGAGAGGCTGGGTGGCGGAGGAAATGGTCTGTAATTTTACCGTATAGTGTGGGTGCCCTGCAGTGCTTAGGAATGCTTTAGAGCCTACAACAGAAAATCCAAAAACAAAAAACAACTAGTGTCAAACAAACAGAGTGTATTCCAAATAACGAGGAATCTAGGCACAAGTAATTGCTGGTATTTGGTCAGGGGCCCAGCCTGGTCAGGGCCATCATCCGTGCAAGCTGCTTGACTTCTCCCTCCGTGTTCTCGGGGAACAGTGAGGCTGCTGTGGCTCCAGGCATCACACCTGAACTGAAGGTAGGAAAAAGGAGTAGAGGAGTGGCACTAATTATGTGTTTTTCTGTATTATCAAGAAAAGCAAATGTTTTCCCAGAAGGCCCTAGCAGAAACCTACTTGTCTAGCCTGGACTAGAATCATGTCACCGGCCACACTGAGCAGCAGGGGAGAAGAGAAAGCAAATATTCAAGCTCCCCTTGCCTCTACAGTGGGGGTGACAAAAAAGAGAAACTTTGGAACTGTCTGTTGAGTTAGCCAAATAGCAGTGGCTCCCCCAGTATTTCCTATGTCTTGGGAATAAGTCTCGCCTCCTATTCCACTTTCTGAGTGGGTGGTTGGCTCGGAGGCTGAGTCACTCTTCCCGGTGCTGTGGCTCCTGTCCTCATCCTTCTTGGCAAACTACAAAATAGTGCAGTTATGTGTGCCTAGCTTAGAGGATTAGCAATTGTAGTACGTAGTTTTAAAGCCTACCCAGCACAAAGTGAACGAGGGCTCCACAAAAATCCGTGCCAAAACAAAACAAAGCAAAACAAAAAACACCGCCCTCAAAAACAAAAGCAAAAACAAAAAACTATGGCCTGAAGACAATACAAATGCAAGTACAAGCAAGACCATAAGACAGAAACAGCAGCCATTTTCCTGCTAGCAATGAATTTTCATTACAAACTAGAGACTACAGCAATCTCATCGGATCTACCAAAAGTCAGTCCAAAAAAAAGAGCCAGGTTTTATCAAGAAAATTATTTGGAGAGTGAGTTTTATATCAGTCAAGATGTACTATTAATAAATAAAAGAAAAATGAGTTGGTTTTAAGTATTTAGCCCATTCTATCTCATCAGATTAAAACTTACACTTCAATCTGTTTTATCATTTATATGACTCATGAACATATCATTGTCCGTATATAAGCTCTAGGGTAATATATTTTCAGGTTCATCCAGTTTATTCTGATAACAGATTGCCATCAAAAAAATTTTGGAGAAGACTCTCCCAAGCAATGGACTTTCAGGGCTCTGACTTCCTTCCTATCGATGAGGGTTCTTGGTCATTAAGTACAGAACTCACTGCAGCGATTCTAATCAGAAAAGGAACTTATCAAGGGACATTAAGTAGCTCACAGAACCTTTAGGTGAGTTCATCAGATTTCGAAGCTACCCAGCCAGAAGCAATGTTTGCCCGTCCCCACAGCAGGACTCACCCAGCAAAGACCTTTTTTCTGCTGCCCCTGAAAACCATGCACCGGCTGAAGCTGTGGTCGCTGGGTCCAGATGCCCTGAAACTCGGCCACAGCACACCCAGAGCCAGACCCCTCCCAGCCACCCTTCCAGAAAACGGAATCCGCTGCTTTGCCCTGGGCTCTCTTCATGCCTGTTGCAGAGCCTGAATTATATTCTTTTTGGCGAGCTTTGAGAGAGGGAGTAGTAGGAGGTGGGGGGGAAATGACTTTCTTTTCATAGTCATTTTACGGTAATGTTAATACTGATTCTATTACATTTTAAGTAATTCTCCTATTTTGGCATTTTGGCTTTTTATTTGAGTGCAGTGGACACACAATGTTATATCAGTTGCAGGTATACAGCTTGGTGACTTGACAAGTTCACCCATGATGGCGTGTTCGCCACAGGTATAGCTCTATCTGTCCTGTTAACATCGTTATTACAATGACTGTATTCCTGATGCTCCCTTTTTATTCCCGTGACTTATTCATCCCGTAACTAGAGGCCTGTGTCTTCCTCGCCCCTTCGCCCATTTTGGCCAACCTTCCCACCGCCCTCCGCTCTGGCAGCCATCAGTTTGTTCTCTGTATTTTTAATTCTGATTCTGCTTTTTGTTTGTTTATTCATGAAAAAAAAATATATTGTTTTAAGTAAACTCTACCCCTAACATGGGGCTGGAACTCACAACCCCGAGATCAAGAGTCCTACACTCTGCTGCCTGAGCTAGCCAGGTGCCCCTATTTATTTTTTATTTTTATTTTTAGATTCCATTTACGCATGGAATAGAATGGTATTGGTCTTTCTCTGGCTTATTTCACTCAGCATAATACCCTCTAGGTCCACCCATATTGTCACAGACGGCAAGAGGTCATTCTTCTTCATGGCTGTGCAATGTTCCATTGTGTATATATATGCCACATTTTCCTTCTCTATTCGTCTACTGATGGCCACTTAGATTGCTTCCATATCTTGGCTATTGTAAATAATGCTGCAGTTAACATAGGGGTGCATGTATCTTTTTGAATTAGTGTCCTCATTTTCCCTGGGTCAATGCCCAATGGCGGAATTATTGGATCACATGGTAGTTCTATTTTTAATTTTTGGAGCGATTTCTATACTGTTTTCCACCATGGTTGTACCAATCTACATTCCCGCCAACAGTGCCCAAGGGTTTCTTTTTCTCCGCATCCTTAACAATACTTGTTGTTTCTTGGGTTTTTGATTTTAGCCATTCTGACTGGTGTAAGGGGATATCTCACTGTGGTTTTGAGCTGCATTTCCCTGATGATAAGTGATGTTGAGCATTTTTTTCACATGTCTCTTGGCCATCTGGATGTCTTCTTTGGAAAAATGTCTATTCAGGTCCTCTGCCCATTTTGAATTAGATTATTTGGTTCTTGATGTTGTATTTTATACATTCCTTATATAATTTGGATATTAACCCATTATCAGATATGTCATTTGCAAATACCTCCTCCCATTCCCTCGGTTGTCTTTTGTTTTGTTGATTGTTTCCTTTGTTGTGCAAATTTCTTAATTTTGATGTAGTCCCAATAGTTTATTGTTGCTCTTATTTCTCTTACCTTAGGAGATGTATCTAGAAAAATGTTGCTATGGCTGAGGTCAGAGAAATTACTGCCTCTGTTTTCTCCTAGGACTTTTATGGTTTCGGGTCTCACATGTAGGTCTTTAATATATTTTGAGTTTATTTTTGTGTGTGGTGTTAAAAAGTAGTTCAGTTTCATTCTTTCGCATGTAGCTGTCCAGTTTTCCCAACACTGTCAAAAAGATCGTCTTTTCCCCAATGTATATTCTTGCCTCCTTTGTCATAGATTAATTGACCACATATGTGTGGGTTTATTTCTGGGGTCTCTATCCTGTTCCATTGAACTGTGTGTCTGTTTTTGTGCCAGCACTGTAGTGTTTTGATTACTGTACTGTTTGATTACAGCTCTGTAGTATAGTTTGAAATCTAGAGTTATGATACCTCCAGCTTTTTTCTTTCTCATGATTGCTTTGGCTATTTGGGGTCTTCTGTGGTTCCACACAAATTTTAGTATTATTTGTTCTATTTTTGTGAAACATGCTGTTTGGTATTTTGATAGGGATTGCACTGAATCTGTAGATTGCTTTGAGTAGTATAGACATTTTGACAATATTAATTCTTCCAATCCATGAGCATGGTATATCTTTCCATTTGTGTCTTCTTCAATTTCTTTCATCAGTGTTCTATAGTTTTCAGAATACAGGTATTCCACCATTTTGGTTAAGTTTATTCCTAGGGTTTTTATTATTTTTGGTGCAGTTGTAAATGGTGCTGTTTTTTTTTTTTTTTTTTTTTAATTTCTCTTCCTGCAACTTCATTGTTAATGTATAGAAGTGCTACCAATTTTTGGATATTAATTTTGTATCCTGGCACTTTACTGAATTCATTCATTACTTCTAGCAGTTTTTTGGTGGAATCTTTAGGATTATTTATGTATATTCTCATGTTGTGTGCAAATAGTGATATTTTAACTTCTTCTTTACCAATACGGATGTCTCTTATTTCTTTTGCTTCTCTGATTGCAGTGGCTAGGACTTCTAGTCCTCTATTGAATAAAAGTGAGAATGGACATCCTTGTTTTGTTCCTTACCTTAGAGGGAAAGCTCTCAGTTTTTCACCATTGAGGTTGATATTAGTTGTGAGTTTTTCATATGTGGCCTTTATTGTGTTGAGGTATTTTTCCTCTAGCCCCATTTTGTTGAGAGTTTTTATCATGAACAGGTGTTGTATCTTGTCACATCCTTTTCCTGCATCTATTGAGACGATCCTATGATTTTTATCCTTTGTTTTGCTGATGTGGTCTGGTTTTGGCATCAGGGTAATGCTGGCCTTATAGAATGTACTTGGAAGCTTTCCTTCATCTTTAATCTTTTGTAATAATTTGAGGAGAACAGGTATTAACGCTTCTTTAAGTGTCTGGTATTGATCATATATGAATCCATCTGGTCCTAAACTTTGATTTTTTGGCAGTTTTTTTTTATTACCAATTCCATTTGGTTACTTGTAAATTGGTATTTTCAGATTTTCTGTTTCTTCCCGGTTGTTTTGGGGGATTATATGATTCTGGGAATTTATCCATTTCTTGTAGGTTGTCCAATTTGTTGGCATATGATTTTTCATGGTAGTCTCATAATCCTTTATATTTCAGTGGTATCAGCTGCTACTTCTCTCTCATTTCTAATTTTACTTATTTGGGTCCTTTCTCTTGATGAGTCTGGCTAAGGGCTTGTCAATTTTGTTCAGTTTTTCAAAGAATCAGCTTTTAGTTTCATTGATTTTTTTTTCTATTCTTTTAGTCTTTACATCATTTTTTCATTTCTAATCTTTATTATTTCCTTCTTATACTCACCTTGGGCTTTGTTTGTTCTCCTTTTTCTAGTTCCTTTAGGTGTGAGGTTAGATACTTTATTTGAGCAATTTTGGTAATTTAAATATGCACTTTCTTTACTCCTTCTTGATGAATCTGGCCAGAAATCTGTGTTATTTTTTTCCTTCAACTTGTTTATCAATAACATGGTTTCATTTTTCTATTCACTAAAACCATACTTTATCCTTATTAAAGGATATTCCTTATTCCTGCCTCTCTTGGGTTTGTTTTCTATTTTCATGAGTTGAATGCTCAATTCTTTATTCTTTCACCAAGAATCTTCCTTGTATTATGGAGGTTTTGAAATGTTATGCCATTGTTATTTATTTATTATTATTATTATTATTATTATTTTCTGTGTACTTTGACTTTAACTTTTATTTTGTCTTGATCCAAGATTTAATAAAAAGTGTTTTTATTTCTAAGTTTTATAAGATATTTTTTTGTTTAATCTTGGGTTTTTACTCTCTGACTTTATTATATCATGATAAGATAGTGTGACCTATGCATTTTCAGCTTTGAAAAATTAATTGGGGTTTTCAGTGTAGCCTAATATACAATCAGTTTTTGTAGATATTCCAAAGACATTGGAAAAATTCAGCCTAATAGAATATTTTTAAATTTCTAAGTGGAAGGATCTTTTACATTTTTTAATTAATTTTTAGTTCCATTAACAGAGAGTACTATTAGTAATTTTCTACCTCATGGAGTTTAATATTTTCTTTGTGACCTTATGTATGACCAGTTTTTGCTAATGACTCATGTGTGCTTGAGAAGATGTATTTCTCATAATCAGGGTGTAAATCTTTTATACATGCATAAAATCTACCTTATGGGTTATACTGTTTAAGTCATTATTCTTGCTCTTTTTTTCACCATTTGATCTGTCTTGTACTTATAGTGGTATGTTAAAATCTCCTATTATTAGTGTTATCTCTGTCTGTATCTCCTTGCCTCTCCATAGTTTCTCACTCTGTAGGTGGTTGCTGTGTTCTTTGGTGCATGACTATTCATTATCATATCTTAACTATAAGGTGTGGTTTTAACATCTTTATTTGGTATGCTTAATGCTTTTGACTTGAATACTACCTTGTCTGATACCAATATCACAATTCCAGCTTTCTTTTTGTTTCCATTTACCTGATTTATTTTGCCTTTCTTTTCTGAAAATCTGTCGGCTTTATGAGCCAACTTGAAAATCCTTTTATTAGGTGAGTTAAGTCCACTAACAGTTATTAGTATGGTTTATATGTTTGGCCTCAATTCTGTCTTATTACTTTATAATTACTACGTATGTGTATTTACTGTGTTTCTTTCTGTATTTGATGTTTTCTTTATTCTAATCTTTACATTTTGTTTTGATATTTAGGAAGGTTTTCCAAGTCATAGAATATTTGTTTAGTTGTTGCCTTTATAGTTAAACCCTTTACAATAATCTTTGTCCTGTATTTTTTACTCATTTGGTTGTCAGTTTTGAAAAGTGACTTCTCTGACCTCCGTAGCGCCTCTACAACAATCCATAAACTTAGTTTACTGTCCCCTTTGTTTATTTTTCTTCCACCCCTTCCCTCCTCTTTTAGTCTTAGAGCTGTAATTAAATACATTAAATGAATGTGAATTTGTAGTATTCTTTGTCTTCTAGTATGCTTAAGGCATAGGTTAAAGATGGTTTTATTTGTTCTTCTTTTTCTTGTGGTTCTGTATGGTGTTTTGGAGGAAATGTGGGAAGATACAAATTTAGGGGGCCACCAGCATCCAGGAATACCTGGAAGTTCTCTTGCACTCTGAGAGCCCAAAACAAAATGTCTCCTGCAAACATGTGTTTTTCTGGTTCATGAGCACTTTACTAGCCTCCTTTCAAGTCACAGATTATTGCTTATTTGTGTGTGCACATGTATTTATTCAGACCTGGATGCCAAGAGCTCCAGCCATGCCTGTATTTGCCCCACGATTTTTCTTCGATCATTGCATGCATGCCTCGAGTACTGATCGCATTCTTCCTTCATATCTTAAGGTCAAGAACTTGTTACGGTTCTCTGATCAAGTCCCTCAAAGGGAGCAGGGAGGGGGCCAGAGCTGTGGGCAAAGGTCTCTATCTTCGCTATATCTAGTAGAAATCCTGCATCATGAACCAAGGTCCTTAAATGTTACTGATATTTATAGACAAGAAGGTACTGGGTTGAGTGTACCTATGTGTCTTTTAGCCCACACTGAAACACTGAATGTTTCCTTCTACCTTAAAAAAAAAAAAAAGAAAAGAAAAGAAAGGAAAGGAGAAGAAAAGAAAAAAAAAGAAAAGAAAAGAAACCTAGGAAATATTCTTAGATTTAAGAATGCACAGCTCAAGCTGCTCTCTTGGAAAGGGCATTACAAATTAATTCCTGGTGTTCTTGACCATGTTCCAGCTTACTGTGACTTCGAGAAATTAATTTACTGTCATGTGACTGTCCTCTTCCATAGAAAGGGATAAAACAATGTCCAGTGTTTTTTTTTTTCCCCGTGTTTATTTTCGTTGGGATTTAGATAGGAGTAAGTTGGCTTTACTCAAATTTGCCATTTAGCCCTGAAATCTTATATAGAGATATTATACGTTTACAGCACCATTTAAATACGATGTTAAGAAAAAGTGTATAGTGTCATTCTGGACAGATGTGAATAGCTCATTACCTGCCCACATGTGTGTCCAGAGATAAGACATGAATCTTCAAGAAAGTGTACCCTTGGGGTGCCTGGGTGGCTCAGTCAGTTGAGTGTCCAACTTCAGCTCAGGGCATAATCTCACGGTTTGTGAGTCGGCATTTGAGAGGGGCCTAAATCCTGGGGGGGGGGGGAGGGAGGGTTGGTACAGGAGAAGTGAACAGAACGGGGGAGTGAAGGGAGGGAACCCTCAAACAAAGGGCAGTTAGGGAAGAGAGAAAATGCACAAAGCTGGTAACAGGGCATCTGGTATGATCCGTGTGAGTTATAATGGTGCTTTATTCTCGTCATTAGCTGATGTAAGTTCCCTGCTTTCTCTGATAGCTTGGAAGAAATTTTGATCTTCCCAAAGCTGTGAGTTCAGTTATTGACTCATCACTGGTAATTGTTGCCATCGTCTTGATTGGATGAAATGCCATCTACTGCATCAACCTGTATTAAAGACTACAGGTATTTACCTCAGAAGCTTTGGGCTTCTCGAAAGTACCGTTGGCTCATGAAATCCATTTTACACGTCTGAAGATAATTTGTCCATTTCTGGTTACCCATTTTCTCAACACCACCCTTTCAGAAAATACTGGCCTGTACTGTTATGGTTAACTTTATGTGACAGCTTGGCTGGGCCACAGTGTCCAGATATTTGAGCGACTATTATTCTGTGTATTTCTGGGAAGGTTTTTTTGGATGAGATTAACATTTTTTTAAATTTTTATTATTTAAGTATACTTGACATATGTTGTATTAGTTTCAGGTTCCCAACATTTTGATTCAACAGTTCTATATACACAACGCTCATCAAGATAAGTGGAGTCAGGACCTATCACCGGATGACATTGTTACATGTTATTGACTATATTCCCTATGCTGTACTTTTCATCTCCGTGATTTATTTCATAACTGGAGCTTTGTATCTCTTTATCCCCTTCCTCTATTTTACCTGTCCACCCAACTGCCTCACCTCTGGCAAGACTAGTTTATTTTATGTATTTATGAGTTTGTTTATTTGCTATATGTGTGTATATATACACACACAATCACACACACACACACACACACACACACACACACACACCCCACATCTTCTTCATCCATCTACTCACTGTTGGACACTTGGGCTACCCCCATATCTTGGCCATTGCAAATGGTACTGCGATAAACAATAAACATAGAGGTGCATGTATCTTTTTGAATTTGTGTTTTCGTTTCCTTTGGGTAAATATCCAGCAGTATAATTACTGGATCATAGGGTATTTCTACTTTTAATTTTTAATTTTTATTTTTATTTTATTTTTAATTTTTAATTTCCATACTGTTTCCCACAGCGGCTGCACCAGTTTGCATTCCCACCAGCAGTGTAAGCGGGTTCCCCTTTCTCCACATCCTCACCAATATCTGTTGTTTCTTATGTTGTTGATTTTAGCCATTCTGACGGATGTGAGGTGGTATCTCGCCGTGGTTTTGATTTGCATTTCCCTGATGATAAGTGATGTTGAGCATTTTTTTTTCATGTGTCTGGTGGCCGTCTGGATGTCTTTTTGGAAAAATGTCTATTCAGGTCCTCTGCCTATTTTTACTTAGATTATTTGTTTTCTGATGTTGGATTTTATAAGTTCTTTTTTATATATAAAAAATTTTGTAATGTTTATTTATCTTTGACAGAGAGAGAGAGAGAGACAGAGAATGAGTCGGGGAGGGGCAGAGAGGGGGACACAGAATCCAAAGCAGGCTCCAGGCTCTGAGCTGTCAGCACAGAGCCTGATGCAGGGCTCAAACTCACAGACCGTGAGATCTTGACCTGAGCCGAAGTCAGAGGCTCAACTGACTGAGCCACCCAGGCGCCCCTATAAGTTCTTTATACGTGTTTTATATTAGCCCCTTATCAGATATATCATTTGCAAATATTTTCTCCTGCTCAATAGGTAGCCTTTTTGTTTTGTTGATGATTTCCACTGCTGTGCAAAAGGCTTTTATTTTGATGTCGTCCCAATAGTTTATTTTTGCTTTTGTTTCCCTTGCCTTAGGAGACATATTCATAAATCTGTTGCTAAGACCAAGTCCAAGAGATGACTGCCTGTGTTTTCTTTTAGGGGTCTTGTGGTTTCAGTCTCACATTTAGGTCTTTAATCCATTTTGAGTTTATTTTTGTATATGGTGTAACATTAACATTTAAATTGGCCTTTGAGTAAAGCAGATTACCGTCCATAATATGGGTGGACCTCATCCAATCAGGTGAAGGCCTTCATAGAGCAAAGACTGACCTCTCTTGAAAAGGAGGGAATTCTGCCAGCAGACTGCCTTTGGCCTCCACCTGCAACTCTCCCCTGAGTCTCCAGCCTGCCACCCTACCCCATCAGATACATACATGCTATTTGGTTCTATTTCTTTGGAGAACTCTGACTGGTACAAGTACTTAGGTAATTTCTTCAGGAGGATGAACAAGTATAATAATGATGGTTCGGGCCATTCACAAAGGATGGACTGACACTCCCTAGAAAAATGATTCCAGACCTTTGAACAAGTGAAAAGTCCTTATGGGCAATAGAGGTACGCTAGGGGGAAAAAAGGAATACCTGACAATAAATGTGTTGTGTCCTCAAAGTTAAAGAACATGAAATGTCTAAAAGAAAAGGTTAAAACGTCTAAATATAATTCAATAGACTAAGAATAATAGGAAGATTTCAGAGCCAAAGAAGGAAACTGAAGAGCAAAAAACAGGGTTTGTATGGAACATATTCATAAATAAGAATAAAATTCAAGGGGGTGCCTGGGGGTTCAGCCGATTAAGCGTCTGACTCTTGATTTCAGAAGCTCAGGTCATGATCTCACAGTTTGTGAGTTTGAGTTCCATGCTGGACTCTGCACTGACAACATGGAGACTGCTTGGGATTCTCTCCCCTCCCCCCAAAAAAATAAACAAAAAAAGAATAAAATTTACGGAAGATAATGAATTACAAACACACACACACATACACACACACACACACACACACACAAATTCCACGGAAAGGAAAAAGACAAATAAATGAAAGCAATTAGAGAAAAAATGAAGAGTATGAAAGAAACACACAGATAAATGATATTCCTAAATAAAGAGTAAACAAATGGGGGCGCCTGGGTGGCTCAGTCAAGCGTCTGATTTTGGCTCAGGTCATGATCTCGCGGTTCATGGGTTCAAGCAGCGTGTCAGGCTCTGTGCTGACAGTTCAGAGCCTGGAGCCTGCTTCGGATTCTGTGTCTCCTTCTCTGTCTCTGACCCTGCCCCAATCCTGCTCTGTCTCTCTCTGTCTCTCAAAAATAAATAAACATTAAAAAAAATAACAAGGGAAAATGGGAAGGAAAAAATAACATATATATATACAGATGTATAGGCATATATCAAGCAAGGAAAAATATGTGTAGCTACTCTACCCCATGTCTGTAACCAGTACTCAAGCGGCAGCTATCAATAGCCATATGTACCTACATTGCTATGCATTTCAGTCCCCTTTATCCTCAGCCAATATCTCAACACATCCAGATTCTTTGGGGTTCACCCAAGCCTTCATTCCTGAAAAGCCTAATCCCCATTGGTCTTCATTTAGTTTATATTTTCCTTCTTTCTATTGGACATGGAAGAGGTGGATTGTATCTTAGCAACTCAGTTCCTCAACATAATTGATACCATTCCAGCCACTAAAATAAACTTCCTTCTTTGCCCATTGACTGAGTGGCAAATAGAGTTTAAACGGCCAATGGAAGTCCCAAGTTACAAATCATGGATGTATATCCATTATGTTCCCTGGTGGAAACATTCCTCCCTTGGAAATTAAAACCTTGAAACCAGCAGAAACCTATCAGGGATAGGAAGCAAAAATTCTGCAGGCAGATTATTAGGGAATGCTCCCACTTCTCCCCTTTGATTCCCAGACCTGAGTGTCCTAGAGTATGGACAAAGCAGCACATGTACTGATCACTGATCTAAAAAGAAAAAAAAATCCTGTAGGACATACCTCAACCTTTCAGAGTGTTGTCTTCCAACTTACAGCTGTCTTCAGTGGGCCATTCCCCTCTTCCCCAGGCCAGCTGTTTCTGAGTGTGGGGTACATGGTAAGACCAGTGATCATAAGATCTTGAGCCCATTGTGACTCTTCATTTGCTGCGAAAGGAGTTGTTTGGTCAGAGTGATGTATGAAGTACTTTTATGGTGAGTAAAGCATTCCATAAATCCAGGCAGGGTGGTATTATCAGAAGCATTGCAGACAGAAAAGGTAAATCTGTATCTCTAATAAGTGATTATTCTGATGAGAACAAATCAGTACTCACTCTATGTTCGGGTATCATCGTTGGCCTATGCTCTCGGCAAGTTAGTAACATCTAGTGAGGAAGACGCGTACGTTATTGAGCCCAGCCCTGCCATCAGGGCCACGTCGAACATGTCCCATTGAGCAAGCACTGAGGTTGCTGGGGAAAGAGACTGGCTAACCTCCTCAAATCATGTCCTCTTTTCTAGTTACTTCTTTTATGGTAGATGCCCTTTGGTGAGCAACCACATGAGACACAAATATCCTTACTCGGTGCCCCTTCAGTAAGGTTCATCTCCTACCCTACGACCCAGCAATTGCACTACTAGGTATTTATCCCAAAGGATACAAGTGTGCTGTTTCGAAGGAGCACGTGCACCCCAGTGTTTATAGCAGCGCTATTAACAATAGCCAAAGTATGGAAAGAGCCCAAATGTCCATCAATGGATGAATGGATAAAGAAGATGTGGTGTATATATATACGATGGAGTATTACTTGGCAATCAAAAAGAATGAAATCTTGCCATTTGCAACTACATGGATGGAACTAGAATGTATTATGCTAAGCGAGAATTAGTCAGAGAAAGACAAATATCATATGACCTCTCTCATATGTGGAATTTAAGATACAAAACAGATGAACATAGGGAAGGGAAGCAACAATAATATAGAAACAGGGAGGCGACAAAACATAAGAGACTCTTAAATACATAGGACAAACTGAGGGTTGCTGGAGGGGTCCTGGGAGGGGGGATGGGCTAAATGGGCAAGGGAGGACATGTGTTGGGATGAGCACTGGGTGTTATATGTAGGGGATGAATCACTGGATTCTACTCCTGAAACTGTTATTGCACTATATGCTAACTTGGGTGTAAATTAAAATACATACATACATACATACATACAAAAAGGTTCATCTCTATATCTTTATATCTTTTCCTTAGATCTCCTTTTCTCTCATTTTCCAATCTTGTTCTTTCCAAGTTCCTGACCAGCTGGCCAACTCATTAACCCTGACCCACGGATCAACAGAGATTCTTGCCCTTAGGCATTTCACCTGGCCGAGTTGCCAACAGAAGGGACCACTTGAAGTTCTGCTAGGCGAGAGAATTTTTCTTCAGTACTCTTAAGAGTACTTTTAATTGAGGTTGCAATACTACAGCAGTCAGCTTCCTGTTGGTGCCAGTATCTTGTGAAGAATCTATCAGATCTGAGTTTTTCTTCCGCGGCCAATTGGTAATAAGGAAATCACCACTAAATTTTAGGTATTCGTAGTGGAAGAGAAAGCAGTGAAGCAAGAGTGGGCATCATACAAGTCTGAGACAACTGCTCGTGTAGTTGATTTGTGCCTTCAGGATTTGCTTAACCTTGATCTCTACTACACGGTGTCTATTGAATTAACCCTGATCTCTACTACGTGGTTTCTGTTGAATTATGAATTGCTCCTGTGCATGATCAACTTTATGGCTCAGTGAGCCAAATAACACCCAGTTCATGGGTGGGGAACTCAGATTACATGGCCACTCAGTGTCCCGTGGTTAAACATTCTGGCTCTACCAGAACCCAGGAGGAGCTGGTCCTCAAACTGGACACTGGAAGCATGACTTTGCTTCTAAATCCCAGTATTCTCCTTTACGGCTTTCCAAAGACTTCATTCTTTCTGTGCCATAGACCTTCCAAGTGCATCTGGGTCATAAGACCCAAGTGTCAAAGCAGCTTACGCTGCAGTTTAGACAGGCAGCGGAGTCTTTTCTTGTTGGAGTTCCCTTCGGAAGTGACAGGGTACGCTATGAAAGACTGGAACGCACTCATATGTGGCATATGTGACTTCCAAGAGGCAAATCAAGCACTTTGTCTCTTTTATAATGGTGGGCGGTGTAAGAGAGAGTAATGTGTCAGTCCCTTTAGAAGGGATATCCCAACATGCTTTAGACCCATGAACTTCCAAAAACCATTCTTAAGCCCATCCCTGAAATCTTGTAGTTCTTATTTCCCACCTTCTGACACACATGCATCTAAATAAGACATCGAAGATACTTGTTACTTCCTGTTTATGAACCAGCCGTCATTATACCATTAGTGTAGTAGGTTATTTTGATTATCTATAGGATGTCAAGACAACCAAGACCCCTACTGATTAGATGATGGTAGAGAGCATGAGGGGCAAATGTACCACTCTCTCTGCTAGGTGAAAGTAAACTGCTTCAAGAGATCTTGCAGGGGCGCCTGGGTGGCGCAGTCGGTTAAGCGTCCGACTTCAGCCAGGTCATGATCTCGCGGTCCGTGAGTTCGAGCCCCGCGTCGGGTTCTGGGCTGATGGCTCAGAGCCTGGAGCCTGTTTCCGATTCTGTGTCTCCCTCTCTCTCTGCCCCTCCCCCGTTCATGCTCTGTCTCTCTCTGTCCCAAAAATAAATAAACGTTGAAAAAAAAAAATTAAAAAAAAAGAGATCTTGCAAACTGATACGGAAGGAGAAGCATTTGCCGTATCAATAGCTGTGTACTAAGTAGAAGGAGCTGAGTGAGTTGATTTGCCCCAGGAAAAATACCATATTTGCAACCACCGTGACTCCTTGTGAGCCCAGTGTGACTCTGTAAGCAAGTTCAGTTGGTATCTCCACCTGACTAAGTTTATGATAATCAACTGTCACCCTCCAAGATCCAACCACCTCTGTCCAGGCCAACTAGGCAAGGGAAACAGACATGCAGTTGAATTAACCTCCCTATAGCTTTTAAGTCTTTGAGGTGGCCCTGACCTCAGAAATTCCTCCAGATATGTTTTTGGTTTACATCCTGGTAGGGGAGGAAGGTTCTTGGCTCCTCCTATCGTAGTAGCCCTCACACAGATCAGGGGGCCGATGTAGGAGTCTTGCAGTTGCTAAATACAAAGATTTCAAATCCACGTTAAAGAACTATGGATTATTTTGTTAATCTCAGAATGTATTAATGAACAAAACCTAACTCGTGTATCTAAAATACAACATCTCTGAAAGGTTGAAAGGCAAAGTGTGGACACAGGCATAGCAGGAAAATGAAAACAAAGAAAACAGTGCTTAGCACCTAAGTTATGATCTCTAAATATCTTTACCCGCTCAAGAGAGTCAGAACTTCTTAGAGGAATGACTGACTCCACATATGGGGCAAAAAACTAAATCTGGGATATCTCGTCATATCAGGAAGCAAGGGACATACCAAAGACTTCTATGGTTGTCGTGTCAAAAGGACTCATAATGTAATTTGAGGAGCACCCACAGTCCGGAGCTGAGACGACTTGAACATCAATAAAAATGACGATTTCCAATGAACTGCAGTACATCAAATATTTTTAAATTTTTTTTAATGTTCACTTATTTTTGAGAGAGACGGAGACAGAATGGGAGCAGGGAAGGGGCAGAGAGAGAGGGAGACAGAATCTGAAGCAGGCTCCAGGCTCCGAGCCATCAGCACAGAGCCCGACGTGGGGCTCGAATTCACGGACCGTGAGATCATGACCTGAGCCAAAGTTGGACGCTCAACTGACTGAGCTACCCAGGCGCCCCAGACATCAAATATTTTTAAATCTATGAGTTCATAGTAACACTACAAAATAAAAAAAAAAGAAAAAAAAAGAAAGGGAGGCATTCATGGATTACCTTTGGTGAATGCTGGAAAACCAACTCATTATTTTGAAAATTTAAGTAAGCAGAACTGACTTTCCCATGTGAACTGTACCCCGAAGTAACTGAATAGTTGATTAGAAGGTCTCTTCTTAGAGAAATAATCCAGTTAATAAATGAAGAAGAAATTATAGGATACGATGTTGCACCATTTTTGAACCCAGAGTGAATAAGTGGGTCTTTCGAAAATGAGATATTAGCAAAATGAGAAAGTAGACGTCATGTGCTGGCTGACGGAAGTATGTAACACCACCAGCCAGATTCTTGCAGAAATGTTGAACCTGAATCTGATCAAGCCCCTAGATCCAAATACCATTTTGAAGGGAATACAAGAGCTTGAGGAACACATTAAAACCAGGGGGGAGAACTCTTCAAAATCAAGCCTCCGGGAAATGCTACAGAGGAAGAAGACTCTGGTGTCTCTGACAAATATATTACAAGGAAAAGAAAGAGGGGCAGCAGAAAACCTGTAGCTTAAAACACAAGTGCAATATATAGGCTTTATCTGATTCACGGTTTGGAGAAACCATAAAAAATTAGGAAGCCATTAGGTGAGTTTGAATGCTATGATGTTTTTTTCATAGTGATATTAGAGAATTCCTGTTGATTTTTTTAAAAGAATGATAATCATATTATGGTTATTTTTACAGTGTCCGTATCTTTTGGAGATACACATTGAGATATTTACAGATAAAGTCATATAAGATCAGCTTCAAAATGAACCAGGGATAGGGGGAGTTTTCAGACTTTACACAAGACTGGCCATCAGTTGATAATGGGAACTGGGTAATGGATACAATGTGGGTCCATTATACTATTTTGTCATGCTTTTGCCCATGTTTGAAAATTTCCACAATGAAAAGTTTGGAAGATTTAATAAAAATAATATCAGGGTAACAATTTAAAATCAGACGGTTCGATTAAGTGAAAAAGTAGTTTAGAATGTTAAAATGTTATGGCAGTTGTGAATCTTTTTGCAATAAATAAACTCCGTAATACAAAACTGCACAAAAAAAAAAAAGAAGAAGAAGAAGAAGAAATTGGCAAAAGCATAATAGCAGTAAAAGACTCTAATTCATTTCTCTGAGCAAATGACAGATACAACAGACACAAAAATAGATAGGGCTATAAAAGTTCTGAATTCTATAATCAATAAGGTTGCATTCCGTATCCTGAGCACAGTGAACAGTTTCAAGTACCAACAGAACATTTATAAAAATCAATCCTTTGTCATGCCGTAAAGGAAACCTACATAAATTCAAAAAAGTAGAATAAAATCGGACCCCATTCTGTTTTAGTAATGCAATCAAGCTAGAAATTCATTTAAAAAAAAATAAGATCTCAGGAGTACTGATGCATAAGGGCACTTGTACCCCAATGTTTATGGCAGCACTCTCAACAAGAGCCAAATTATGGAAAGAACCTAAATGTCCATCAATTGATGAATGGATAAAGAAATTGTGGTTTATATACACAATGGAGTACTACGTGGCAATGAGAAAGAATGAAATATGGCCCTTTGTAGCAACGTGGATGGAACTGGAGAGTGTGATGGTAAGTGAAATAAGCCATACGGAGAAAGACAGATACCATATGGTTTCACTCTTATGTGGATCCTGAGAAACTTAACAGAAGACCATGGGGGAGGGGAAGGGAAAAAAAAAAGTTAGAGAGGGAGGGAGCCAAAGCATAAGAGACTCTTAAAAACCGAGAACAATCTGAGGGTTGATGGAGGGTGGGAGGGAGGGGAGGGTGGATGATGGGTATTGAGGAGGGCACCTTTTGGGATGAGCACTGGGTGTTGTATGGAAACCAATTTGACAATAAATTTCATATATTGAAAAAAAAATATCTCAAATACTCTCCTACATTGCTGGTAGGAAATGTCAAGCGGTGTAGCCCCTTGGCGAGATAGCTTGGCAGTTTCTTCATAAGTTAAACATACATTTATCATATGGCCCAAACATCTCACCCCTGCATATTTATCAAAGAAAAAAGACAGAAAGCACATGTCAATATGAAGATTTGTACACAAGTGTTTATAGAAGCTTTGTATGTAATAGCCAAATACTAGACACCCACCTAATGCCCTTCGGTAATTGAATGGATCAACAAGTTGTGGTTTATTCATACAATGGGCTAGTACTCAGCAATGCAGAAAACAAACTATGGATACATGGAACAATGTGAATGAATCTCAAAATAGGTATGCTGAGGAAGAGAAGGCAGACATAAAAGAGTACCTACTATACAGTTCCATTCGGATGGAATTCTAGAAAATGCAAATTGATCTGTAAGTGACAGCACGTGAGTGGTCACTTGGGGGAAGTAATGATTACAAAGGGGCAAGGGAGAACTTTTGAGAGTTACAGGTATGTCCATTATCTCGATCGCATTGATGCTTTCGTGATTACACTCATTTGTCAAAACGTACCAAGTTGTGGGGCACCTGGGTGGCTCATTCGGTTAAGTGTCCAACTCTTGATTTTGGCTCACGTCTTGATCTCACAGTTTCATGAGTTCGAGCCCCAGAGCCCCACGTCAGGCGCTGTACTGACCCTGTAGATCCTACTTGGGTTTCTCCCTCTCTCTCTGCCCCTCCCCAACTGGTGCTGTCTGTCTCTCTCTAAATAAATAAATAAATAAACTTAAAAACAAAAACAAAAACAAAAAAAATCTTACCAAGTTGTGCACCTTAAAGACATGCAGTTTACTGTATATCAGTTTTACTTCAGTTTTTTTTAATTCTAGGAATAAACTTGGGGCACCTGGGTGGCTCAGTCAGTTAAGCATCCAACGTCTGGTTTTGGCTCAGGTCATGATCTCACAGCTTCTTGGCTTTGAGCCCCGCATGGGGGTTCTGTGCTGGTACCATGGAGCCTGCTTGGGATTTTCTCTCTCCCTCTCTCTCTGCCCCTCCCCCACTTGGGCTGCCCCTGTCTCTTTCAAAATAAATAAATAAACTTTTTAAAAATCCTAGGAATTGGGGCACCTGGATGGCTCAGTTGGTTGAGCATCCGACTTCAGCTCAGGTCATGATCTCACACTGCATGAGTTTGAGCCCCGTGTCGGGCTCTGTGCTGACAGCTCAGAGCCTGGAGCCTGCTTCGGATTCTGTCTCCCTCTCTCTCTGCTCCTCCCCTGCTCATGCTCTGTCTCTCTCTGTCTCAAAAATAAATAAAAACATTAAAAATTTAAAAAAAAAGAAAGAAAGAAAAAATCCTAGGGATAAACCTAATAAGAAATATGTAGGACATAAATGAAGAAGATCTTAAAAGTCTATCAAAAAACATAAAATAGGGGGGCGCCTGGGTGGCGCAGTCGGTTAGGCGTCCGACTTCAGCCAGGTCACGATCTCGTGGTCCGTGAGTTCGAGCCCCGCATCAGGCTCTGGGCTGATGGCTCAGAGCCTGGAGCCTGTTTCCGATTCTGTGTCTCCCTCTCTCTCTGCCCCTCCCCCGTTCATGCTCTGTCTGTCTCTGTCCCAAAAATGAATAAACGTTGAAAAAAAAAATTAAAAAAAAAAAAAAACATAAAATAGGGGTGCTTGGGTGGCTCAGTTGGTTAAGTGGCCGACTTCAGCTCAGGTCATGATCTCGCGGTTCGTGAGTTCAAGCCCCACATCGGGCTCTGTGCCTGCTTCGGATTCTGTGTCTCCCTCTCTCTCTCTGCCACTCCCCTGCTCACACTCTGTCTCTCTCTCTCTCTCTCTCTCAGAAATAAACATGAAAAAAAATTTTTTAAAAACCATAAAATAGATGTGAATTAATGGAAAGGCAGACTTTTCTCATGGGGATACTCGATTTCATAAATCTGGTGCAGGAAAAATATCAAGGGATATTGATTCACTTACTTAATTATTTGAACTTGAAAACTGATTCCAAGATCGTTCTAGAGAAATGAAACCCATACAAAATATCCAGGCTATCCAGAAATAGAAGAGTAACATTGGCACAGGAATAAACAAAACAATGGAAGAGAATTGAGAATACAGAAATAAACCCCAAAATAGGTGTCTGGGATGTGATAAAGATGGCATTTCAGATCAGTGGGGAGAGGATTATTTAATAATTGAAATTGTATAATGGGATAATATTTTGAAGTAGAGGGACTGTGTTTCTCTTTTCTCTGTCTTTGTCCCCCCCCACACACAATATGTACTCCCCCACCCAAAAAAAGTTTGATTATTAAATCAAAAATTTTAATGTAAATGAAATCATCAAAGTACTAAAACAAAGCAACGGTAAACATTTTATAACTGTGGAAGGAAAAAACCTCTAATAAGTTTAAAACAAAATCTAAAAGGCATAGAGGGAAACATTGGTCAATTAAACCACAATAAAAATTTTAAACTCCCGTAACGGGAAATATAGTGAAAACAAAAACAAAAACAAAAACAAATTATAAACTGTGAAAACGTCATGCAGTACCTACGACCAGCAAAGGGCTGATTTCCTTGCTGTAACTCTTTTTATATTAGTAAGATGAAGATAACCTGATGGAAATAAAGAAATTAAATGAGCAAGTGAAAGAAGAAAGAAGATAAGTAGCCATCCAACGTGCAAAAAAGGCCAACTCATATTGAAATAGAGCAAATGTGAATGAAAGCATCGTTTTGGTTACCTATTGCTATGTGACAAATCACCCAATCTGGGGTGACTGAATGCAACTATAGATGTTTATTATCTCTGGTACTTTTGTGGGTGGGGACTCAGAGCTTCTAAGCTGGGAGATTCTGTCTGCGGTCTTTCTAAGTTCGCCATCCAGATGCTCCCTGGCCTCAGTCATGGGGAGGCATGAATGGAGCCAGAGGGGCCATTTGCAAAAGGTGGCTTATTCACCTGACTAGCAAGATTGTCCCCAAGCGGGCATTTCCGCCGTGCTGTGTGAGTGTTCCCACAATGTGGTGACTGACTTCCCTAGACAAGCAATCCAAGGGAGCGAAGCAGAAGCTACAGGGACATGTATGACCAGCCTTGGCAGTCAGGCATGCCACTTCAACTGGTCCCCTGGGGCCGGCTTCATGGGCGTGCATCCTGCGCAGTCACACGGGATCCGCATTCACAAGAGCCCTGAAGTCGGTTTGAAGCTGTGCTATGGCCATATTAATATTCTTTTTTTAAATTTTCTTAATGTTTATTTATTTTTGAGAGACAGAGACAGAGCGTGAACAGAGGAGGGGCAGAGAGAGGGAGACACAGAATCAGAAGCAGGCTCCAGGCTCCAAGCCATCAGCACAGAGCCCGATGCAGGGCTCGAACCCGCAAACAACGAGATCGTGACCTGAGCTGAAGTCGGACGCTTAACCAACTGAGCCACCCAGGCACGTCGCCATATTGATATTCTTAATCACTTTATGTTTGGATCCTTGTAAGTGCGGTCCATGGGAGCAATGGAGACTCCACGGGAGCAGAGGAGATACATGTACGTGGGTGCACCGCTACTCTTTGCCAACCCTTTGTGTATAGTGTCAACAATGTACAGAATTTTGGTGGGGATTCAGTGAGACTCAAAGCAAGGACAAGGTGGGGGCGCCTGGGTGGCTCAGTCAGTTAAGCATCAGACTTTTGATCTCACGGTTTGTGGGTTCCAGCCCTGCCTCAGACAGCGTGGAGCCTGCTTGGGATTCTCTCTCTTCCTCTCTCTGCCCCTCCCCAGCTTGTGTGTGCTCTCTCTGGCTCTCTCTCTCTCTCTCTCTCAAAAAGAATAAATAAACTTAAAAAAAAAAAAAAAGGCAGGGACAAGGTCAATATGTTTAGGAAACCACAGCTTCCAGAGTGCTGGTAGAATGTGCATTTATTGAGAAATGAAATATAAAAAGAGTTAATTTTGTACATCACTTCCACTGCTCTGGTAAGAAAAACATACGTATGCATATACCAGCTATGTAATATGAACTGTGTGATCTGGGTGATTCCACATGTGAGTTAAGTGCTCTGATATTTGCCTTTAAAACTGGCATTGCACATACAAAGATGAATGGTAAAATTTAGTAAAATTTTAACATTTTGATTTTTCTTTACTTAAGATGACATAAATTTAGCAAATAAAAAAAAAACAGCTTGAGAACTGCAGAAGAAAGACAAAACCTTTATTTATAGTACCTTTAGTCCCTTTATCGGCACTTTTTCCTGCTTTTTGAAAAAAGCATTTTGGGGCGCCTGGGTGGCGCAGTCGGTTGAGCGTCCGACTTCAGCCAGGTCACGATCTCGCGGTCCATGAGTTCGAGCCCCGCGTCGGGCTCTGGGCTGATGGCTCAGAGCCTGGAGCCTGTTTCCGATTCTGTGTCTCCCTCTCTCTCTGCCCCTCCCCCGTTCATGCTCTGTCTCTCTCTGTCCCAAAAATAAATAAACGTTGGAAAAAAAAAAATTAAAAAAAAAAAAAAAGCATTTTTATTTTTTACCAAGCCCTGCACATTTTGAAGCCAGCCACAGTCACACAGAGCAAACTCAGTGTGAGAGGAAACTCAGGTGCACATACCAAGAGGTTGGGATGATCCGAGGCCATCTTGGAGGCTGGTTACCATGCACATCAGTGGGTTTACCACCTCTGAGGTTGGCAAATACCTAAAGATGGGTGTGGATGAGTGTGTTAAGAAACAGGTGTGTTGCAGTTGGGAGGGTCCACTGGTAAACTTTTGGAGGTAATGTTGATGAAAAATTCAAATGAGTGTATAGCTGAACCTTGAACAACACGGGTTTGAACCGTGCGGGCTCACTTATACACTCAGTTTTTTCGATAAATACGGTATTGTAAATGTATTCTCTCTTCCTTTTGATTTTCTTAATAACGTTTCTTTTTCTGTAGCTTACTTCATTGTAAAAATGCAGTATAGGATACATGTAACATGCAAAATATGTGTTCATCAACCATCTATGTTATCGGTAAGGCCTTCAGGCAACAGAAGACTATTCGCAGTTAAGTCTCGGGGAAGTCAAATGCTACACATAGATTTCGACTGCGCAGGGGCTGGTATCCTTAACCTCTGCATTGTTCAAGGGTCAGCTCTACCTGTAACCCAGTTAATTTATTTTTTAGGAATTTTGTTCAAGAGCACTCCCATAATGATGGAGACATATATGCACAATGATATTCATGGCAGCATTGTTAGTGAAAATTTGGAGGCAGTGTAAAGATACATCTTTATCTCCAGACAGGAAGAGTTACCTACAGTTGACTGTTAGATGAGACAAGCAAGTTGTAGACCAGTACGTTTCGGAGGATACTGTTCTTGATTTTTGTAACTAGAAGATGTTAATAGTGAACTAGAGAGTGAGACTGGATAAGGAATTAGTGGATGGGATGGGAGGCGGGGCATTTTACTTTTATGTATTTCTTTGCATGTTATAAATAACACAAAGATATTATTCTACGTGTTTAACTAAATTTTAAAATCTGTTTTTTATTCTCTTCCAAGGTGTTAATGATATCTTCCCGTTACACAATCTAAAAAAAAAAAAAGGGGGGGTCATCAGATCATTAATTCACATGTTGAAGTTATGTCTAATTGCTGATCAGAACAAGGCCAAAAATAGAGACCAGGTACATATCACCAGAGCCTGTCCCCCGATTGCCAGGAATCCACTAATCAATACTCTTTTGATAAGATTACTTTTTAATCATGTCCAATTTACTGCTTTGGTATCAAAGCACATCACGTTTCTTTTTAAAGTTTATTTATTTTGAGAGAGAGAGAGAGAGAGAGAGCGTGCAGGGGAGAGGCAGAGAGAGAAGGAGCGAGAGAATCCCAAGCAGGCTCCACACTGTCAGTGCAAAGCCCCACAAGGGGCTTGATCTCACAAACCGTGAAGTCACGACTGAGCCAAAACCAAGAGTCGGGGTGTTTAACCAACTGAGCCAGTGGTGGCCCACATCAAGTGACATTAGACACATGATGCCTTCAGCATTCTCCTAAGAGCAGGTGTGGCATACCTTTTTGAAAAAGAAAGTCTTCCGTCCAGATGGCTCACAGACATGTGAGAAGATGCTTGACAACAGTCACATCAGGGAAACACAAATCAAAACCACAATGAGATGCCACCTCACACCTGTCAGAATGGCTACCAGTCACCACTCAGGAAATAACACGCGTTGGCGAGGACGTGGAGAGAGAGGCTCTCTTTTGCATTGTTGGTGGCAATGCCACCTGGTGCAGCCATTCTGGAAAGCAGTACGGAGGTTCCTCCAGAAACTAAGTGTAGGAGCACCCGGGCGGCTCAGTCGGTCGAGCGTCCAACTTCGGCTCAGGTCATGATCTCCCGGGTCGTGAGATCGAGCCCCGCGTCAGGCTCTGTGCTGACAGCTCGGAGCCTGGAACCTGCTTTGGATTCTGGGTCTCCCTCAATCTCTGCCCCTCCCTGACTCACTCTCTGTCTCTCTGTCTCTCAGAAATAAATAAACATTAAAGAATTAAAACAAAAAAAACCACTACTGGATGGAGGGCTCTCTTCACTTCTCATGCTAATAGCCACCTTTTTGTTTTTTTAAGATCCAGTTCAGTTGACTCTAATGTGTCCATTGCAAATGTGGCTTAAAGCTCCCCCTGGGTCTCATCTCCCTGACAAGAGTCATATTGTAAAATGGAGGCAGCAGGACAGGTCTGCTCCCATGCCCACCTCTTCCCAGTGACTTCTCTCCAGGCAGGAGAAAGGATAGAAAATTGGGCTCTTCCACGTCACAAACGTCTCTTAGTTCATTGCCCAGTGGCTTGGTATGGACAACGGGGGCGGGGCTCGTACTGGTGCCGTCAGGAGACGTGGCCACATCTTCCGTTGGTGGAATCATGCTGCATTCCTTAGATGTCGGCACCGTTTCATTCCTCTTGCAAGTGGTCCCTGCAGGATACGGGCTCCCTATGTCCTCCGCTGTCTGTGGCCACCCGTGGGCCCTTGGGTTTCTATGGGATCTCTCTTCGTCTGTTTGGGCTACTGGCAAGTAGGGGAAGCGGTCCTGGCCCCCTCTCGGTCTGACCATCCCGTACTCACTTCTCCAACCCTCGTTTCCCTTGCCCTGGCAGCACAAGCGGAGTGAGTACGCAAGCACACAATCTGGAGTGCAAGCCTCAGTCTCCCCCTTCTTACCGCCTTCCCCAAATTCTGGGAATGATTCTCCTGGGGCCCCCCTGACTTGGGTTAGAAGACGTGAGCGAGGGGCGCCTGGGTGGCGCAGTCGGTTGAGCGTCCGACTTCAGCCAGGTCACGATCTCGCGGTCCGTGAGTTCGAGCCCCGCGTCGGGCTCTGGGCTGATGGCTCGGAGCCTGGAGCCTGCTTCCGATTCTGTGTCTCCCTCTCTCTCTGCCCCTCCCCCGTTCATGCTCTGTCTCTCTCTGTCTCAAAAATAAATAAACGTTAAAAAAAAAATTTTTTTAAAAAAAAGAAGACATGAGCGAGAGCTTCTGCACAAACACTGCACTGCCCTACAGGGTAGCTTCCTGATCCTGCCTGCCCATCCCTTCCTTGTGGAGAGGAGACCTGTGTGCTGAGGTTTCCCAACATTTCCCCAACTCTGCTCCCTGGAGCCCCGGTCCTACGAGTTCTCCCAAGAATAAAGGACCTCGCGGGTGAATCTGTTGGGGATGAGCTACATAGTTTGTCCCGCTTGTGAAGATTCCCTGTTTTGTTGGATTTACGGCTCTTGGGTTAGATTCTCGAACATAATTAGAAGCTCTAAGAATCCCCACAGTCAAGATGGCTTAACCGTGAATTAACTTAGCATTTACCAATCTTACAGGATCATGAAATTCTTTTTGCCCTATACTTATTACTACCATACCAGTCACAGATCCAGGCAACAGGGATCCTTGTCCCTAGGCCTTGCCTGTCACAAACAGTGCTCAGGACTCAGAGCAAAGCTTCTGTCTGTCAGTTTCCCTGCGACCTTAAAACCAAAGGTGACTAAGTCAAAACACAGACGTTTGTGGGCAGCCCTGCCGTGGGGGTGGGGAGGGGATGGTCAGCACTGGGAGTTGGGTCTCAACAGCTGAGGGGGAGAAGGGCTTAGGAGAGAGAAGAGAAAAATAAACTTGTCAAATCTTCTCTGATAGCTTGAATACAATGCATTTTTGCATAACAAAATATCTTTTCCAGGTGGGACTCAGCTTCCTGTTTTTCCTTTCTTTGTATTCCCATTCCTTGTCTAGTGTTAGTTAGCATAGTACCAGCCAATAATTGCACAGGGGGGCTGAAGAACATTTTGCAACACTGAACAATTAAAACTAATCGTAAACGTACGTACACCTGCATTTCACCTTGGCCCAAAGTAGACATGTTATTTGTGGATGGCAACTAGTTTTATTTCCTAAAAATATAAAGTTTAATTAAAGTTCCAATTAATGGGGTGCCTGGTGGCTCAGCCCGACTCTGAATCTCAGCTCATGTCTTGATCTCCGGGTCGTGAGTTCAAGCCCTGCGTTGGGGCTCTGCGCTGGGCATGAAGCCTACTTATAAATTAATTAATTAATTTAAAAGTTCAAATTAAAACATTTTGGTTTTATACAAATCATGTGAGTCATATCAAAAATTGTGGAGGACTGCTTTTACTGGGGCGCCTGGGTGGCTGAGCCCGTTGGGCGCCCAGCTCTTGATTTTGGCTCAGGTCACGATCTTACGGTTCATGGGTGGGAGCCCCGCATCGGGTTCTGCACCTGCTTGGGATTCTCTCTCTCTCCTTCTCCTTCTCTGCCCCTCTCCTACTCAAGTGCATGCTCTCTCTCTCTCTCTCCCTCTCTGAAAATTAATAAACTTAAACAAATTAAAAATAGACCTACCATATGATCTAGTCATTCCACTTGTGGGTATTTATCTGAAGGAGGTAAAGTTATTCTCTCAAAGAGATATTTGCACTCCCACGTTCACTGCAGCATTATTCACAGTAGGCAAGATACGCAAATTACCTAAGTGCCCATCAACAGATGGATAGATAAAGAAATATGGGGTGTGTGTGTGGTGTATACCCAATAGACTATAATTCAACCACCAGAAGGAGGGAAGTTCTGCCCTTTGCAGCAACATGGATAAAACTTTAAGGCATTCTGTTAAGTGAAATAAGTCAGGCAGAGAAAAGCAAATACTGTATGATCTCACTTATACATGGACTCTAAAAACAGCTGAAGTCACAAAACAGAAAGTAGATTGGCAGTTGCCCAGGGACGGGGGAGGGTGGGGAATGGGCGATGGTGGTCAAAGGGTACAACCTTTGTTTTTTAATTTTTTTTTTAATGTTTTTTTATTTTTGAAAGAGAGACAGAGTGAGCGGAGGAGGGGCAGAGAGAGAGGGGAGACACAGAATGTGAAGCAGGCTCCAGGCTCTGAGCTCTGAGCACAGAGCCCGACACGGGGGTTGAACTCATGAACCGCAAGATCATCATGACCTGAGGTGAAGTCAGACGCTTAACCAACTGAGCCACCCAGACGCCCTCAAAGGGTACAACCTTTTAGTTACAAGATGACTCAGTTCTGGAAGTCTAATGTACAACATGGTGACCATAGTTAACAATACCGATTATATACTCAAAAGCGGCTAAGAGAGTAAATCTTAAAAGTTCCTACCACACACGAGAAGATGCTAACTCCATGAGGTGATGGATGTGTTAACTAATCTTGTGGTGGTGATCATTTCACAACATATATGTATTTCAAGTCTTCCTGTTATGTACCAAAACTTTGACATTATATGTCAATTATATCTCAATAAAGCTGGAAAAAAATTGTCAATGGCGCTAGCAATTAATAAAGAGAAGAGTGCATAAGCCGGATTTTTGGCCCCAGATCCAGAAATGTTCTTTATGCCGTATGTGGCATATTATTTGAATTTGATATCAGATGCAGCCTCATCTGTTCTGACAGAGACATTGTCTGAAACAGTTCAAAGGTTATACATGATATTGAAGGACATCAGAATATGCCATCTCAAAATGTGCCTCTTTGACATAAGGATTGTTTTGAGCTGAAGGCAATAAGGCAGCAAATGCAAATAAATAAATAAATAAATAAATAAATAAATAAATAAACAAAACAAAAAACCCAACTTTTTGCCCTCCCCCTATCTTCCTAAAAGTAAGACATAGATTTGTGAAGATAGTCCCGCCCCCACCCTCCCGTATCAGGGGAACCGTTCTTACTACTGCAGACAGAAAGTCAGCACCAAGGTGCTGTGCACAAACATATTTTGCTAAAATAATTATTATCTTCCATTAGTTCCCCCATATCCTCACCTTCCCACAATTGACCACCTCTGGGAACCTATAAACCCCTTTTCCTCTGTCTTGTCTCTTCTCCACATTCATCACCCTTTTAAGTCCCGGGCGTAACCACTTCTTTGCGGTCTTAATTTGTTTTCTATGAAGGCCTCCATACATATAAAAATTTAAATATTAACGTGAAGTAAAACGTGTGTGCCTTTATTAGCTTCGTTTTGAGGCCCCAGTAACAGATAAGACAAAGATAAGACATTCTTGATGAAAATATACCAAATTTGACCTTAAAGCCATTCTGGGACGCTAACTAGTAATCCAACTGAATGTTGTTAAGGCAATTAGATTTAATAGAGATGAGATATGAAATGCCCAAAAAGAGTTCAATGAAATAAATGAAAATTCTCGAATGAAAAAATGAGTCATGGTGTTCATTGGGCATTAAAAGTAATTTTGAATTTGAGCTATCTACCGTTATTTGGCATTAACTATTGCTAGCTACTAAAATTGTTAGCAAAAGTTTAATCGGAAAAAAAACGATTTCACTTTTTTTTTAATTTTTTTTTAACATTTATTTATTTTTGAGATAGAGAGACAGAGCATGAACGGGGGAGGGGCAGAGAGAGAGGGAGACACAGAATCGGAAGCAGGCTCCAGGCTCTGAGCCATCAGCCCAGAGCCCAACGCGGGGCTCCAACTCACGGACCGCGAGATCGTGACCTGAGCTGAAGTCGGACGCTTAACCGACTGGGCCACCCAGGCGCCCCCGATTTCACTTTTAAAAAGTATTAGAATCTTTTAATTTTAGAGAAAATATTCTTGAGAATTGCAGATGAAATACACAACAATGGGTACAAGTCCAATAAAATATTAGGATATCAGAACAGGGAAACAATAGGGGCGCCTGGATGGCTTAGTCATTTGGGCGTCCAACTTCAGCTCAGGTCGTGATCTCTCAGTTTATGAGTTCGGGCCCCGCGTCGGGCTCTGTGCTGACAGCTTGGAGCCTGGAGCCTGCTTCAGATTCTGTGTTTCCCTCTCTCTGATCCTCCTCTGTTCACACTTTGTCTCTCTCTCTCAAAAATAAATTAATATTTAAAAAATTTCTAAAAAAGAATATGGAAACAAGAGTGTGCATGATTCTGAAGGAGAAGGTTTACTTACAAAATGATTCTAATACTAATTTCTATGGAGGCCACTTTCTGATAAAAGTATGTCAATTAAAGAGAAATTTGAAACAATCAAGCCAGATACTGCTATTTTTTGTTTTCTCTGGAATATCTCAACATTGAAAAATATCTTGAAAGAACTTAAGAAATACCGTGAGTGGGGCGCCTGGGTGGCTCAGTTGGTTAAGCAACTGACTTAGGCTCAGGTCACAATCTCACGGTTCATGGGTTCAACCCCTGCGTCGGGCTCTGTGCTGACAGCTGGGGGGAGCCTGGAACCTGCTTTGGATTCTGTGTCTCCCTCTCTCTGCCCCTCCCCCCCCCTTGTGCTCTGTCTCTCTCTCTCTCTCTCTCTCTCTCTCTCTCTCTCTCAAAAATAAATAAAATGTAAAAAAAAAATTGTCTTTAAAAAGAAAAAAAAAGAAGTACTATGAGTATCCAGATGTTCCTTTAGGAGATAATAAACATCATGATATAAATATTAATAACATATGAGGAAATTAAAATATTTTTAAATGTTTATTTATTTATTTTCAAAGCAGGGGAGGGACAGAGAGAGAGGGAGACAGACAATCCCAAGCAGGCTGTACACTGTCAACGCAGAGCCCGATGCGGGGCTTGCCCTCATGAACCATGAGATCATGACCTGAGCCAACATCAAGAGTCAGATGCTTAACTGACTGAGCCACCCAGGCACTCTGAAATTAAAATATTTTAATAAAAATTCTGTAATAGGGGCATCTGGGTGGCTCAGTTAAGTGTCTGACTCCAGCTTAGGTCATGATCTCATGGTTTATGGGCTCAAGCCCTGCATCAGGCTCTGTGCTGACGGCTCCCTCTCTGTGTGTGTCTCCCTCTCTGCGTCTGTGTCTCCCTCTCTGTCTGCCTCTCCCCCACCCCCACTCTGTCTTTCTGTAAGTAAACATTTAAAAACCTTTTTTTTAATTCTGTAATAATGACCATTTTATATATGCAGCCCCATTGCTGCTTATCATGATATACATGGCATGTGAAATGCTTGGTTTATTTCCAAATCTAGATATAGCTTTGAGAATGTTATTGCCAATTACAGTTTTGCGGCAGACCTGCATTTCTCCCAATGGAAATAACTTTTCAAAACCACCCAAGAACTACAGTTATATATCACGGACATTAGTAATAATTATGTTCATCATCTTTGTTTTTTGTCATCTTTTAATCACATGAAGACGATACAGACTTACACATTTTTCAGTATTATCATTTCGAGGGTACATTTATTTGCCAAAGTAGATGAGCAGAACACATTTTATCTAATAGTATGTTGGCATGATTTATAAGTTTTAAATATTTTCATTTGATACGTGGCCTCAGTTTATGTTCTTGTCTGGGGTCTCACAATGCTAGGAACAAACCTGCTTAGGAATGTCCTAAAGGGCAGTTTTCTGCAGAACATTCGTTGGGGACGAGTGGATGTGTCGACATTGGAGGTCCTAAGTACTATTTCTGAATTCTTTCCGTGTCACTCTCTTTCACTGCCAACTTCCTTTACTATTATTTTTCTCTCCATCAAACATTGCTTCCTCCACAGTCATTAGTTTTCCTGACTCATTCACTGACTTTTCTTTCCTAATGGCCATCATTAGCCTCAAAGCCTTTTGGTCCTATGGTGAGTTCCTGGACAAATGATGCTCTTAATTCAGTGTTCTGCATCATCAGCCAAGATTCCGTGGTTGTGGCACCTTTCAGCCCCACGGGAATTGTACGAGTTGCATAGATCACCATTTTGGTTTTGGTACCCATGGCAGACATTGCTAACTGATCACAGAATCTTGATCCTGGGTGAAGTTTCAGAATGCATTCTCTCCTACTCCGTGTTCTAGGAAGCCATTAGAGTTGGCACCATTTAGAGTTGACACAGTTAGTGAAACCTGTCAGCCACACCTGGTATAGAGCTGAGTCAGCTCATATGATAGGTCTCGGGCATCCAGAAGTGAATGAAATCATTTCTCCCCTTGAGAAGTTCAAGGGGGAGAATTTACAGAATTTTACCCACTTATTGGTAAGTGGCCCTTAATGATTTGGAAATCTATATACCTTCTTTTTTTTTTTTTTTTTTTTTTTTAGCGTTTATTTATTTTTGAGACAGAGAGAGACAAAGCATGAACGGGGGAGGGTCAGAGAGAGGGAAACACAGAATCTGAAACAGGCTCCAGGCTCTGAGCTATCAGCACAGAGCCTGACGCGGGGCTCAAACTCACAGACCGCGAGATCATGACCTGGGCCGAAGTCGGCCGCTTAACCGACTGAGCCACCCAGGCGCGCCATACCTTCTAAGAATTACCTTCAGTTCTTGAAGTCTCTTTGAAAGCTAGAAATCCCCTTCATCCTTTAGGAATTTGTTCAAAGAAAGCAGCATTGGACATAAAAGCTCTTAAATGGAGTTGATTTCAGAATTTTTAGCCATGGCCCAAAAACCCAAGCCTCATTTTTATTTTGAAATTAACTTTATCCAAATACAGAAATTATAAAGATGTAGAAAAAAAAAAACACGCATACAGCGTGATTGTCGTAAGGTGAACAGAGTTGTGCGAACGCTTCCCCAGATGGAGAAAAAGAACATAACCAGCGCCCAAAAATCACCTGTGCCCCTTTCCAACAATTATTTGCATCTTTCTTCCTAAAGGTAATCGCTTGTCCCAAATTCCAACAGCAAAGATACATTCTGAATTTTTTGTAAATGAAATCACACAGTATCGATTCTTCCATGGATCTGGCTTCTTTTGTTCTACGGGGTAAGATTAATTCATTCCATGTTTCTGCACGTGAGAGTAGTTTCTTCATTCTTATGAAGTATTCCATTATATGACCATTCCACAGTTTATCCGTTCTAGTGCTGATGGACAACCGGACTGTTTCTAGGTTTTGACAATTTTGAAGAATGCTTCTAAGAAAATTCTTGTGCGTGACTTTTGTTGCACATATGTTCGCATTTATATATTTAGAGAAGGAGTCTTTTTTTTCTCTTAAACTTGAGTGGATCATATCTTCGACTTTAGTAAGATAAATTGTTTTCCAAATGGGTTGCACCAATTAGTACTTCTGCTAGCAGTGTTTGGAAGCTTCAGTTACTCCACATCCTTGGTAACACTTGGTATTGTTAGTACTTTTAATTTAAGCCTTGTGGCAGGGTTGTGTTATTTCATTGTTACTGTAATTTGCATTTCCCTGATAAGTAAGGATTTGAGAAGCTTTTCATTAGTTTCTTTGCCGTATGTCCAAAACCTTTTGTAAAGTGCCTGTTCAAGTTTTTTAACTGTCTTTCTTTTGGATTGTTGCTTTTTCTTACTGATTAACAGATCTTTTTATATTCTAGATATAAGCCGCTTGATGATTACATGTCTTGTAAATATTTTCTCACACTCTAGTTTGTCTTTTTACTGGCTTAATGGAGTCTCAATTTCTAATTTTAGTGTACTTCAATTAATCAATTCTTTATGTTTATTCAGGGATTTGGAAGGGGGTATCCTATTTTAAAAAGTTTTGCCTTCCCCACATTCATTACTTTATTCTTCTGCTTTTCGCATTTAAAACCACAATATACCTGGAATTGATTTTTGTATATATCTTAAGATAAAAGTCAATATATTTTATTGACTCAGCACTCTTTATGTAAAAGGCAGAACTTTCCCCAAAGTGTATCTTTTTCATAAGTCAAATATCCATATATATGTGGGTTGGTTTCTCTTGTGTTTTTGTCTCATTGTTTATTTATCTGTCTTGGTGCTATAAGTTTACTGCCTTAAACACTTTACCTTGATAAATATTCATATCTGGTAAAGTAAGTCCTCCAACTTTGTTCTTTTTTAGTGTCGTGTTGGCTATTTTTGCCTCTTTGCATTTCATATGTTTTGAAATCAGCTTGTCATTTTCCACACACACACACACAAAAGATATTGTTGGGATTTTAATTTGGTTTACTTGAGACCCACAGATCAGTTTGGGGAGGATCAACACATTTATAACATTGAGTCTTCCAATCTAAGAAAATAATATCTCTCTCCATTTATTTAGTCTTCTTTAATTTCTCTAAATAATATTTTATAGTTTTCTGTGTAAATCTCTCATGAGATTTATTCCACATAGTTGATGTTTTCTTTATGCTATTGCAAATGGTATCATTTCTAAAATTTCATTTTCTATTGTTTATTGATTTATTTTATTTTTGAAAGAGAGAGCACACACGAGCAGAGGAGAGGGGCAGAGGGAGACAGAATCTCAACCCGGCTCCATACTCAGCGTGAAGCCCGATGCGGGACTTGATCCCACAACCCTGGAATCATGACCTGAGGCGAAATCAAGAGTCAGACACTCCACCGACTGAGCCACCAGGTGCCCCTAAAACGTCATTTTCTAATTGTTTATTGCTGGTATACAGAAATGCAGTGATGTTTTTTTCTATGTTGACCTTTCGTGCAGTGACATTGCTGAATTCCCTTAGTCTAATAGTATATTGGTAAGATTCATTTAGACTTTCTATAATTATGTCATCTGCATATAATAGTTTTAGTTTTTGCATTTTTTCTTTTATTAATTTTTTTAACATTTATTTATTTTGAGAGAAAGAGAGACAGAGTGTGAGTGAAGAGGGGCAGAGAGAGGGAGACACATAATCAGAAGCAGGCTCCAGGCTCTGGGCTGTCAGCACAGAGCCTGACACAGGGCTCGAACTCTCAGACCGTGAGATCATGGCCTGAGCTGAAGTCAGACACTCAACCAACTGAGACACCCAGACCCCACATATTTTTTTGCATTTTCATCTTACCTTATTCCATAGGATAAGAATCTTGAAAAGAAGTAATAACAAATATCCTTGCCTTACTCACAATCCTAGGGAAATTTTTCAATATTTCACTATTAAGTAGGAAGTTTGTTGTAAGTTTTTGATAGATACCCTTTATTCCATTAAGAAGATTCATATCTATTTCTAGTTTGCTATTTAAAAAAATGCATGTTGAATTTTATCAGTTTTCCTGCATCTCTTTAAAGGATCATGTGGGGTGCCTGGGTGTCTCAGTCAGTTAAAGGTCCAACTTCGGCTCAGGTCATGACCTCGAGGTCCATGAGTTCGAGCCCCTTGTTGGGTTCTGTGCAGAGCCTGGAGCCTGCTTCAGATTCTGTCTCCCTCTCTCTCTGCCCCTCCCCTGCTCAAACTTTGTCTCTCTCTCAAAAATAAATAAACGTTTAAAAAAATTCTTTAAAGGATCATGTGATTTTTCTCCTTGCATGTATTAATGTTGTGAATGACATTGATTCTCAGATGTTAAACAATCTGTATTCTAGACTAGATTCAAATTTGTCATGATATATTATTCTTTTTGTATATACCAGGATTTGATTTGCTGATATTTTGGTTGAGATTTTTTTCATCTATAAGAGAGACTGGTATGTGTTTTTCCTCTTTTGTATTGTACTTGTCAGGTTTTAGTATAAAGATTGTGTTGGGGGGTGCCTGGCTGGCTCAGGCAGTACAACATGTGACTCTTGATCTCAAGGTTGTAAGTCTGAGCCCCACGTTGGGTGTAGATTTTACTTAAAAATAAAATATTGAAGAAGAAAAGAAGATTGTGTTGGCCTCATAAGACAAGTTGGGAAGGCTTCTCTCTTTTTCTGTTCTCTGAGTTTGTGTGAGATTGGCACTCTTTCTTCCTAAAATGTTTGGTATGATATACCAGTGAAGACATCTGGGCTTATAATTTTCAATTTTTTTTTTCAACGTTTATTTATTTTTTTGGGACAGAGAGAGAGCATGAACGGGCAAGGGGCAGAGAGAGAGGGAGACACAGAATCGGAAACAGGCTCCAGGCTCTCAGACATCAGCCCAGAGCCCGACGCGGGGCTCGAACTCACGGACCGCGAGATCGTGACCTGGCTGAAGTCGGATGCTTAACCGACTGCGCCACCCAGGCGCCCCTGGGCTTATAATTTTCTTTGGGGGAAGATTTTACGTACAGATGAAATTTCTATCTTTGGTAGATTTAGGACTATTCACATTTCTCTTTCTTCTTGTGTCTTCCTAGGACATTGTCAGTTTCATCTAAATTTTCAAATGTATTGGCATAAAATTGTCCACCGTGTACTTCTTCTTATTTTGATATCTGTGGAATTTGGAACAGTGTCCCCTTTTTCATTCCTCGTATTTGTTTTTTTTGTGCTTTCCCTATTTCTTTTGATCAGTCTTGACAGAGGCTTATTCATTTTATTAGTCCTTTTAGAAAACCAGCCTTTGGCTATGAGGATCCCCTCTATGATGTATTTTTATAGCTTATTAATTTCTGCTCTCTGTTATTCTCTTCCTTCTCTCTTTTTTTTAGGGAAGGGTGCCTTTCTGTTATTTTTCTAAGTTCTTGAGATAGATGCATAAAGATTGCTTTTTATCCTTTTTTCTTAATATATGTATTTAAGACTTTCTAAACAGCTTTCACTTCATCTTACAATCTTAGATACATTGTGTTTCTGGTATTATTCAATTCAAAATATATTTTTATTTCCATTGTGAGTTCTTCCTTGACTCATAGGTTATTTAAAATTAGGCAACAAAAATATTGTCTAATTTCCAAACATTTGGGGAATTTCCTAGTTTCTTCTTTGCTGTTGATTTCTAGCTTAATTCTACTGTGGTCAGAGAATAAACCATGCCTAATTTTAATCCTTTGAAAGCTATTGGGGCTAACTCTATGAGCCAACATATGGTCGACTTTGGTAAATGTTCCATGTGTGTTTAAAAATGCTGTGATTTGGGGCGCCTGGGTGGCTCAGTCAGTTGAGCGGCCGACTTCAGCTCAGGTCACGATCTCGCGGTCCATGAGTTCGAGCCCCGCGTCGGGCTCTGTGCTGACAGCTCGGAGCCTGGAGCCAGTTTCGGATTCTCTGTCTCCCTCTCTCTGACCCTCCCCCGTTCATGCTCTGTCTCTCTCTGTCTCAAAAATAAATAAACGTTAAAAAAAATTTTTTTTTTTAGCTGTGATTCTACAGATATTTGGTGCCATGTTACAACAAGATTATGTTTGTTGCTTCTGTTATTCAAACCATCTATCTTCTTACTGATTTTTTTTTTTTGTCTACTAGTTCTATTGGCTCCCAAGAAAACTGTGTTGAAATCTCCCACCATAATTGTGGATTTGTCTATCCTTTTAAATCTGTCAGCTTTTGGCTTTATATATTTTTGTGTTATTAGTGTTATAAATTAAGCATTTTATTTCTTTCTGGTGAGTTGCCCTTTTAATTTTATATTTTTTAAAGTAGGCTTTATGCCCGGCCCAGAGCCCAACACGGGGCTTGAACTCACGACCCTGAGATCAAGACCTGACCTGAGATTAAGCATTGGATGCTTAACCAATGAGCCACCCAGGTGCCCCGACCTTTTTATTTTAATGTAATGTCTCTTTATGGCAGTATTTTTCAGTTGTGACACTGTTGGCATTTTGGGCAAAATAGTTCTTTGTTAGGGGGATGGTGTGCCATCCTATGTCTTGTAGGATATTTCAGCATCCTTGTTCTGTAGCAGCCCCACCCCAAGCTGTGACAATCAAAACTATCTCTAGACATAGCCAAATGTCCACTGGGGGGCAAAATCGCTCCTTGTTGAGAACCACTGATCTACAGCAATGCTTTGTGCCTTAAAGTCTATTTTGTCTGATTGTTAGTAAAGATAGTTTCTATTGGTATTTGCAATAGAAAACCTTTTACGTCCAGCCTTTCAATATCCCTAGTTAAGAGGCACCTCTTGAGGTGCCCGGGTGGCTCAGTCAGTTAAGCACCTGACTCTTGATCTCAGCTTAGGTCACAACCTCACAGTTCGTGGGTTCGAGCCCCGTGTAGGGCTCTGTGCTGTCAGCACAGAGTCTGCTTGGGATTCTCTTTCCCTCTTTTCCTGCTCCTACCCCCTTGTGCTTGCTTGCTTTCTCAAAATAATAAAATAACTTTATTTAAAAGGAAAACGATGTGTCTCTCATAAGCAGCATTAGGTTGACTGTCTTTTTAATCCAGTCTGACAATCTTTTAATTGTAATTGGAGTTATTTGTCACTTTTACCTTTAATATGATCACAGATATGTTTGGGTTTAAATATGCTATATGGGGGCAGTGGGGTAGCTCAGTCAGTTGAGCATCCTCCTTTGGCTCAGGTCATGATCTTGTTGTTCATGAGTTCGAATCCCACTTCAGGCTTGCTACTGTCAGTGTGGAGCCTGCTTTGGATCCTCTGTCTCCCTCTCTCTGCACCCCCCTGCTCGTGCTCTCTCTCTCAAAAATAAATAAAACATTTAAAAATAAATATGCTATGTGATTTATTTCATATTTAATCCGTGTTCTATGTTTTTTGTTATATCCATGTTCTGTTATTTCCATGTTCTTTTTTTTCTCCCCTTTCTTACTTTCTTGGGTTCTGTATTATTTTATTATTTTCTTATTCATCCCATTAGTTGAGCATCCTTTTATTATTTTTCTTTTAGTTGTTTAGAGGTCACAACATGTATCTCTAACCTATGAAAATGTAATGTGCGGACGTGTACCAATTTCTGTGTCGTTCCATTAAAACCTTCTGTATGAGGACTGTAGACCTTTCTATTCCATTTACCCCAATCCCACATCGTGTGAATTTTTATTTCTCCATAAATAGGACCAAAGCAATTCATCATTTCTTAACTTTATATAGTCAATGTTTATTTAGACTTGAATATTCATGTTTTCCATTGTTCTTCATTTCTTTCTGCCTCTCCCGCCTCCGTCTGGGATTATTTTCTTATTGCCTGACCAACTCCCTTTGGTCTTTCATTTAGTGAGATCTACAATTGCTGAGTTCTCTAGGTTTATACCTGCCTAACAATTATCTTTCTCTTTATTTAAAGGCCGTTGGCTTGGCGTGGGATTTCAGGTTGTGGTTCTTTTCTTTCTGTTGGTAAATCAGTCATCAGTCTTTTGGCTCCACCTTCGAAGAGAATGTGTTTTTCTGCTTCTCTTTGTCTATGGGCTTCAACAATTTCACTACGATGTTCTTGGGTGAGGTTTTGTTTATCAGCATTGGCACTCAAAATACTTTTTAACCCATGGCATAATAGTTTTGATTAGTTTTAGAAAATTCGTGGCCATTGTGGCTCCAAATATTGCTTTTACCCCATTGTCTTTATTATCTCACCCTCTGGGACTCCATATTACACTTTCCAATTGTAACACACAGATAGGAAACACCTTACAAATACGAACCAACAGAAAGCTGGTGTGACTATACTATGGTATTTTCTGTTTTTCCCTTTTCTCTCTCTGGGCTTCAGTCTGCATATTTTTCCTTTTGATCTATCTTCCAGATCACTAGCTCTCTTTAGCTGTATCTAATCTACTATTACTCTCCACTTTAGTTATCTGTCGCTACGTAACAACCTACCCCAAAGTTTTGTGTCTTAAAACCACTGCTGCCATTTATTTGCACATGATTCTGCAATTTAGGCAAGGTTCAATAGGGACAGTATGTCCCTGGGCCATGTGACGTGGACTAGGCTAGCTTAATTGGGGCTTGGGGATCCAGAATGACTTCGCTCACATGTCTGGCACTTCAGTGAGGGGGACTGGAAGAGTTGGGGGCTGGTTGGATGTCTCTCTCTCTCTCTCTCCATTTTTTTCCATTCTCTAGGGCCTGTCTCTCTCCACGTGCTCCTCCCCTTCCATACCAGCAGGGTATCTGTAATTATTGCACGGTAGGTCGGAATGCCAACAGGGTGAAAATGGAAGGTGCTGTATGTCTTGATGCCTAGGCCTAGAACTAGCGAGGCATCGTTTCTCCCACATCCTTCAGTCCACAAAGTAGCCCGTCAGATGGTTGAACTTAGCTGCCGTACTCTCCCCAAACTCCTGCAACATCACTTCATCCGGCATGGTATTGACTCCTTCACCATCGTCCCTGTTCTCCATGGCCCCCAGACCTCAGACAGTGGTGGGCGCATAGCACTCCCCAGCAAATGGGTTTTTTTCAATAAATGAAGAAATGAATGCAAGCTGCTGACCCAGTGTTTTCTTCAGCAGTGTCTGTGCTAATATTGGAACTATACTAGCCAAAATGGTAGCCAAATCTGCAAAGTTAAGGTAAAAGTCTTTAAGGTCTTCTACATCCTGAATCCCTTCCACTACAAAAACCTAGTAATTCATTAACATTCTCCAGTTTGCTCCTCGACCCAGAACAGGACAGTGAAGGGGTGAGAATGAGAGAAATCTCAATGGAAACAGCCTTTGGGCTCTGAGTATCAGGGAGAATTCCCAGGACCAGAAACAATCTTCCTTTCTTGCTGCAGATAAGATCCCAGGTGGCTCAAGTAGTGTCTTCAGAGACCATCACCATGCTTCTGGGATCATTATCGGGGTGCTCTCTTCTCCCCTCTTTGGTGATCTGAGTACATTTGTTGCTGTTATACCCAGCCGTGATGACTGCCCCCAACCGTTGACCCATACTCTGTCCTATCATGGCCCATGTTGACTTTATGGTTCCTTCTGCCAACCTAGAATTGCCCGATGCCCACGCCAAGGTGGGTGTTCTCTCTCTCACCACAAGTAGTACATTACAGTCCTTTCCCTGACTCTCAAGAAGGTGTCAATATCTTACAGCCCCTTCTCTTTCAAGGAATGGCGAGACCAGTTCCTCTGGGACCAGGTCAGAGGACATTTGAAAGGTGCCTCTAGTGGCAAAAGTAATAGAAATGAACTCTGATGCAAAGTTCAGGGAGCTCCCGGGGACAAACTGATGTGTGTGTGCGTGTGTGTGAGAATACCAAATTTTCCTGACTCCCTTTCCACAAATCTTTCCACTGCACCAAGTTAACAACAAAAACAAAGGTGAGGCTATTGACTAATGTTGAATGAGTACTTACTATTTGCCAGGCATTGATTGTGCTAGGTGCTTTATATGTATCATCGCATACCTAATTTGGGGAGGAGGGATTGATTTTAGGCAAATGAAGCATCATAGAGTGGGTGAATGGGGGGAGGGGAGGCCATTTGAAGGAACTATTAGAATTTTGTAAAGAACCTGAGTAAAGATATGAAAGGAGAAGGTGAAAACTGGTCAGCGTAGTGGGAGGCGCAGTCAATGAGGCGTCCGACACTTATCTAGGCTCAGATCATGATCTTACAGTTCGTGTGTTCCAGCCCCACATTGGGCTCTGAGCTGATGGTGGTGAAGCCTGCCTGGGATTCTGTCTCTTCTCCTCTCTGCCCCTCCCACGCTTATTCTCCCTCTCTCTCTCTCTCTCTCTCTCTGCCTCAAAATAAAGAAATAAGCTTTTAAAAAATTTTTTAAAGAAAAGAAAACCAGTCAGGGTCAGGCAAACATGTGGATGTGTGTGAGAGGGAAGAGGAGTGGCAAAAAGGCCAGAGGGCCAAGGGCAGGGCGAAGTAGGAACCCGGAGGGATTTTAGGATAATAGAATCAAAAGTGATCAAAGGAAGTTATTATAACCATTTGTGAACGGAGTTCTTTCCAAGTTTCAGAAGTAAAATTAATGCGTTCTATTTTGACATAACGAAGAGACCAGCTCTTGGGGCCAAACTAAAATAAAATACATCAGAGTCTTAATGGCCTTCCTGGTGTCTCTAAAGGGTTACTTATTATCTGTTAAATATTTGAATAGAGCATTGTTCTGGTATCGCCACAGGAACAGTCCTTTGCATAAAAGCAGAGGAACCAGTCTGAAAGCCCTGTCTGCAGTGAAAGCCACAGGGCAGTGCATCAACCCCAGCGGCACTGTGTTGACAAGGTGGTCTGCATTCAGCCTGGACGTGGAGACGGACGGGCTCTCAGCCAGGCACATTAGGAGGTTCCTGAGGACCAGCCAGGGGATCACGGGGGATGCCCTGTGCGTCTGTTATTAAGGCTGACTTGGTTAGGGCATGGGAGGCAGGCACGTGACGTGTGCTGAGCGGTGAGACCAGGCTCAGACGAAACCCTGAAACCAACGCCCAGCTGGGAGGCATCTCCCGGCCCCACGAGTGACGCGCCCCCTTCGGACTCTGTCTTCAACCTCTCCGTTGACTGCTTCTCCACGTCGTAAACTCCTCTGTTTCTCCAATCTTTTAAAAAGCAGCCAGTCACGACAGGACAGCTCACCCTTCCTGCGTTCTTGCTCGTCCTCCTCCATTGCCTGGAAAGAGGGGTCTACACTGGCTGCCTCCACATGCGCGCATCTCACTTGCATCTTGGGCCGCTGCTGCTCCCTGGTTTCTTCCCCTCCACCATGTCAGTGAAACAGTTCCCACCAACGTCACCAAAGACTTCTCGGTCACCAGATTCGATGCGTCCATCTCGTGTCTTATTCCACTTGACCTTCCTGTGGGCATCTGTCTGGAAGGATCCCTCCTTTTAGACATTCTTTGATTTTTTTGGTTTCCCCAGCACTCTACTCCTCTTTCTTTTTTTTTCCTGCATGATCCTTAAAGGTCAGTGTTACCAGGCTCCATTCTTGGCCACTGCTTTTCTGATTGGACACAGTCTCCTGGGAACCTCCCTCAGGGTTTCAGCCACCACTGGTATCATGGTATCATTGAAATCTCTATATTCTGTCTTGACCACCTTCTCTAAACTGTATATTCAGCTGTCCGCTAAGCATCCCTTTCCAGACGCCCCATGGAAATTTCAACACACAAAACCACTTATAATCTCAGCCCCAAATTGCCCTTTCTTCATGGATTTCCTCATCTGAGTGCCAAAACTAATCATCCTGTTGCTTAACCCAGAAACCAGGGAAGGGTTTCTGACTTGGTTCTTCCTCCCTAGTTACCACCCAGTGAGTCAGCAAGCCCTGTCACAGCCCCTCTGTCTCCTGGTGACAGCACCCACCACCACAGCTAAGCTCCTGCCTCCAGACTCTTAGCCTCAAATCCACCTCCGCGCTGGCCACCAGAGTAATTCGTCTGGACCCAAACCAGGATCATGTCCCTTCTCTGCTGAAAGTCTCCCTGTGGTTTCCAACTGACAACCTTCCGTTCTCATTCCTTTCCTCTCCCCTATTTCCGCCCTAGGCCCACAGGGAGGCTGGACCATAGGGGGCAGGCAGCCAACAGCCAGGGCTTTGAAGCTAGTCAGAGGGATTGAGTTTTGACATAAGATGACATAGGAACCATTCACAGGTTCACGGATGGCGCATGATGCCATGATGACCGATACACATGACAGGTGGTACAAGTGGGAGACACATTAGCAGACGGCTATGGACTGAATGTTTGTGTCCTCCCTAAAGTCATATGCGAAATCCTAATGTCAAATTGGAAGTGAAGGCTTTGGGAAGGGATGAGGTCATGGGGTGGAGCCTTCATGAATGGGATTAGTGTCCTTACAAAAGGGACCCCAGGGAGCCCCCATGCCCTCTTCCCACTCCTACCTGTGGAAGGACACAGGGTAAACACTGCGGAAAACACTGTCCTCTATGAACCAGGAAGCCGGTCCTCACCAAAAAAACAGAACTGCCTTGTTCTTGGACCTCCCAGCCTCCAGAACGGTGAGAAATAAACTTTCCGTTGTTTTTAAGTCACCCCGTCTATGGTATTTTGTTATAGAAGCCTGAACCGGCTGATGCTGGCTATCATAACGGAGGCCAAAGGACCTAGACTAGTTTTGTACAGTGAGAAAACAAGACAGGTGAGCCTGTAGGAGCTATGAGGAAGGGGTCATATCTGAAAAGGAAAATCACCAGGTGCAAGTGGTAAGGAAATGCATTAGGGGGTCATGTCAAGCACTAGTAACAACATAATCATCAGAAAGTCTAGAGACTTTAGAGCTCCATTATTGGAAGCCCAGCACTAGGAACAGGAGCAAGGGTTGGTATTCCACACACACACACACACACACACACACACACACACACAGTTCTACAAGGCAAGTGAGGGAGGCAGATGCTGATAGAAAGAAATAGCTGCTATCAAAGGGGGGAGGGCAGGAGAGCTTAGAAGAGGGGACAGACGCACACAAGAACTGTTCTTGTGACAAGATGAAGGCCACAGAAAGTCGGTTACACTCAGGAGCTGCGCCCGCTGACTTCCCAAAGGTGGGCTTCAGGATGCTGTAAAGAAGTAGCGGTCATCATTAGACAGATTCAACACACGTTGTCCAAAACGTTGGCAGGAGTGGAAACGAGTGACCTGCCAGAGTTCAGTCCCTTCCACAAAACTGCAGGCCTGTAAAGATCCACGCAAGGAGAAGCATAAGCTTTTGTGGACTTTGGAGGCGCGCGGGTCCGCGTTCGAATCCCGACTGTGCCGCTCGGCCCAGGACGGCACCTCCCGCGACCCCGGCTCCAGAGCCTGCCCTAGGTGGGTCACAACCCATTGTCAAGGGCAGACCTGGGGCGAGAACCGGACAAGATCGCCGACTCCGGAGCGGTGCTCTTTCCAAGCAGCCTGGGTGATGCTCGGGGCAGCGGGTCCCCTCCGCAGTCGTCCCCCAGGCCTGGAGCGCCTTTGTGCCCCACTCACCGGAGAGCATCCGCAGCAGTGGCCGCGGGGGGGGGGGCGGCCGGGCGGGGGGCGGGGAGGGGGGGGGAGCGCCCCCCAGTGTGGCGCTGGCCGGCGGGGAGGGGGGCGGCCAGGTGGTGATTGGCTGGGCTGCGCCAGGCAGCTCCGGGCCCAGAACAAAAGAGAGCGGGCGGCGGGCGTCCTCCGGAGTAGGCGCTCCCGCCCGCCCCGCGCGGGCTTCGGTGCTGGGGGAGGACGCGCCCACCGCCCGCCCGCCCGCCCGCCGAGCAGCCGGGCTGGCGCGCTCGGTTTCTGGGCGAAAGCCGGCCGTGTACCTAGGAATTAACCGGCCGGCGCGGGAGGGGAGGGGAGCGGGAAGCGGGGCGGGGGGGATGCTGAGCGCGCGCGAGAACAATAATAAGATCGTGTTTGCGGTCGCTGCCCGAGGAGGAATTCGGAGGAGGCGCGAGGCCCGGCGCTCGCGCCGCGCCCGGGAGCCCGGGAGGGAGGCCGGCGGCGGCGGCGGCGGCGGCGGTGGCGGCATGAGGCAGGCGACGCGGCGCCTGTGAGCAGCGCGCGGCGGCGGCGGGGACCTCGGCGCGGGCGAGAGCCGAGCGGCCGGGGGCTCCCCTCCCCCGCTGCCGGGCCGTGATTTGCCGGGCCTGCTGCGCCCCCCGCCCACCCCTCGCCTCAGCCGCCGCCTCGCCGCTTCCCCTCGTCGGAGCGGCCGCTCGTCCGCCCGCCCGCTCGAGGCCCGCGGGGAGCGCGGCGCAGACCGTCGGCCCGCGGGGGGGCGGCCTCCCGGCATCTTCGCGGCGACCAAGGACGACCGGGGGAGGAAGCGGCCGGGATGGCGCGTCCGCGGCCCCGCGAGTACAAGGCGGGCGACCTGGTCTTCGCCAAGATGAAGGGCTACCCGCACTGGCCGGCCCGGGTGAGTACGGCGGCCGCGGGCGGGCCCGCCCGCCCACCATTTTCCCCTTCATGATGGCGCGCCCGCCCCCCCGTCCCCATCCGCCTCGGCCCGGAGCCCGGCGCCCGGCGCCCGGAGGGAGCCCGGCGCCCCGAGCCGGCCGCGGCCGGGGCCGGAGGCGCGGGCGGCGCTGCGCACGGAGGACGTGCCCGGGCCGGAGGCGAGGGTTCCGGGCCGCGCCCGCTCCCCGCGAGGGCGGCCATCCTTCCGCCCACTTTCGAAGGCGGCTCCGGCCCGGGCAGGCCCGCCGCCGGGGCTTGGGAACCCGCGCCGCCGGGCGGCGGGCCTGGGCGGCAGGCATCGCTGCGGGCAGGGTCGCGGGTGGGAAGCCGGGTCCCGGGCGAACGTCGGGGCACGTAGGGGAGCGTAATGCAAATGGCTGGCGGCGGGCCGGCGGGGGCCGCGCGGCCGGGGATCCTGGAAAGGGGCCGTGGCCGTCCCGAGGCCAGCGGGAGCCTCTTGGCAGCCGTTCATCCATCCCTCGGCGCATCCTTCGCCATCCAGACTTGTTGAGTCTTCCCTGCGCGCGATTCCGGGTTCCCCGCGGGCCCCATCATTGTCCTGGGGTACGTGCATCCCCGCTGCCCGTCGTTCTGCCGAGCCCACCCGGAGGAGCTGGGGGGGAGGGGGGCTCGCCGCTTGGCCCCGGCGGCTGGGTCCAGGAAGCTCCTCGTGCCTTTTCACCTCCATATTTGTTTTAGGTCGGATCCCAGACCTTCTCCTTGGCCTTCCACTACAGTCCACAATAGCTCTCTCTTTCCTATCTAGCAAGGCTGTCGCCGGGCTCTTTTCTCTAGAAAGCATCTGCGTGTAATGCACAGCATTCGATTTTTTTTTTTTTTTTTTTTTTTTCCCTTAAGCAGGCCTTTTGGGGAAGAGATCAACACTACCGTGTGTGCTTTGTGTTTTAAAAATAAATCGCTTTTACTTCTAATTCTGATCATACTTGGCAGTTAGTTGTTTGAAATAAATACAGTGAAAAGGAGGGTCAAGGCATCTTGGAGGCTTGTTGGTATCTTTGGGGAACAGAGGTAGATGTGGGGAAATACTGGCATAAATAAGAGTGTGAGCTCTAAAATGTTGTATTACAGTAAAGTGCAGATAGCTAGACCAAGAAAGAAAAAAAAAAAAAAAAAAACCCACCCATTCACAAAAGGAAGTGACATCACGGGTGGCCAGGCTGAAATTAGTGAAGTTGAAGTAATGGATGGTTATAATCACTTTTTTTTGTATTTAGTTTGACATGATTGTGAAATGGAGAGAACACTGTGCCAGGAATTGGGGGCCTTGGTATTTGGTCTTTGTGGGCTAATCATTTCAACTGAATATCCATTTCTGCAACTCTAAAATGATCATCTGTAGGATTCCTTCCAATACTGACAACCTCAGATCTCAAATGAGGTTCAGGTTCCATTAGGCTGTGAAAATCACTCTTCTCCACATGTGAACTGTAGGTTGGCCTCAACCTCACTGTAGGATAACTGGTTACTTTTCATACTGAAGTGCCATCCTGCTTAAAGGGGCAAGATTTGTGACTTCAGGCATCCTTTAGGGAATCTCTGAGTAAATTTATCAAGAAATAAACAGCTATAGGGTTCATTGGTATACACATGGTCAAAAGTGAATTAAAGATTATCATCACCAGTTGGTCGGTTGCTTGTAATCCAGTGGCTTCCTTTAATCTTACCATTGATAAATATCTTCTGAGAGTCAAAAAGAAAATACTTAAAGTTTCCTTAACAAGTTGCTTTCATAGGTTGGCCACCTGTAGTAATTTTGAAACAAAAACGTGCTGCAGAAGTGGTCGTAGTTGTATATCTAATCCACATAAAATTCCTAGAATTTGTAATTCCAAAACAAGGCGAAATGAAAAATGAAATGAGGAAACAAAGTCAGTTGGGTTGTTAGGTATAGTAAATACAGGAAAGAAAAATCTAAGTCTCTTCACATTTAACATAAACTTAAGGGAAGGACCTAAGTCTTTCTTTTTTTAATTAAAAAAGTATTATTTTATAGTGAGTGGCCTGTTACCATTTCCAAGGGAAAGTAAGGGTTAGAAAAAGATATTTGAGTCCCTACTCTGTTTGTTACTGTGCTGTATGCTTCACATATGTTCTCATTTTATTTCTTCTCCAGTTCTGTGAGGCATTATCCCCACTTACACCCAGTCATAGCTTGTAGATGATGTTATAAAGTACTCACTGGAAAAAAACTCTACTTATTTGAATTCTGTCGCTTGCTATGAAGACCAGTCATGTGGGGATTAGAGTCTCTATGGCCCCAAGCGATCAGACGACCAGACGTAGGAGGCAAAATGTGGGGGAGACTGATTTCGGTTCAGACTGTAGGGAGTTTTCTATCGGAGGTGGTCCATGCTTGGATGGAGAACCAGCTTCTGTGCTGCAGTGAAGACGATTGGTTCTAGGCAGCCCCTTGTGAGGAATGTGGGCCAAGAGGACTCAGGCATCTAGGAAAATGGTCAGGTTAGATTCAGTTTTGGGCTGGGTTTCATACTCTCTGACCTTAGGCATGTTCTGTAATCTTTCTAAGTTTTAGTTTGCGAAATAGACATAATTCAGCCCTCACGGATTTAACGTATGTAAAAGCATCAAGCAGTGGCGGTTGAATGTTCCTGCCTTTTTTTCCTTTTTGAATTTCTAGCTTGAATTTCTAGCCTGTATCACTATACTGTTTTTAATTTTCAACTTAGGAGTAGATTGATTGTTTTTTCCAACATTTTATCATGAGTAATTTCAAACACACAGAAAAGGTAAAAGAATCGTACACCCTTCTATCCGTCACCCAAATTCTATAAGTAGCATTTACTGTACTTGCTTTATCATGTTATTCATATATCCATCCCTCTATCCATATAGCAGTCCATCTTATTTTAATGCATTTTAAAGTCAGTTGCCAACATCGGTATAATTTACTCCTAGACACTTCAGCATGCATTATCGTTAACTAGAGGTCAATATTTTTTTTAGATCCTTTTTTTTTTTTTGCCTTTTGAGGTAAAATTTACATAAACTGAAACATACTTAAGTGTACCAGTGAGTTTGACAAATACGTACACTGGTATAGTCCAAACTTCTTGCAAGATACAGCATAGTATCAGTACCGATGAAAGTTCCCTCATTTCCTCTTCCCAGTTAATTCCTGTCTTCCTCCCAGTTCAGATGTGTTAACATTCAGTAGCCAGCTAGCTGTTTCTAATGGAGTATACTTGATTAAATATGACTTAAAAATTACAAGTTCATTTGTAACCAAGGATTAACTAGCTTAATATTAAAAATACACTAAAACGAGTCTCTGAACCCTTTTGATTGTGTACCCTATTGGTAAAAAAAATTTGTGTAAACTTACTTTAAATTATAGGGGCGCCTGGGTGGCTCAGTCGGTTGAGCATCCAACTTCACCTCAGGTCATGATCTCACAGTTGACAAGTTCGCGTCCCGCGTCAGACCGCTCCGGAGCCTGGAGCCTGCTTCTGATTCTGTGACTCCCTCTCTTCCTCTCCCCCGCTCATGCTCTGTCTCTGTCTCAAAAATAAAGATGAATAAATAAACATTTTAAAAAAATTATGTATACATGTACGTTGTACTATTCTGTACATTACGAAACAAATACAAGAGAATCTGAAGGGAGTGACAAATGATATAAATAATTTATGTTTTAAAATTCTTATTAGCGGGGTGCCTGGGTGGCCCAGTCGGTTAAGCGTCCAACTTCGGCTCAGGTCATGATCTCGCGGTTGGTGAGTTCGGGCCCCGCATCAGTTTCTGTGCTGACAGCTCAGAGCCTGGAGCCGGTTTCAGATTGTGTGTCTCTCTCTGTCTCTGACCCTCCCCGTTCATGCTCTGTCTCTCTCTGTCTCAAAAATAAATAAACGTTAAAAATTTTTAAATTCTTATTAGCAAAATATTAAGAGTAATAGATTGTTTATATTTTTAAAAATATTAATGTTATTTTTTGCCTGTTTCATGGGAGATGTGACTAGCTAGTCATAGTTTTTATCATCTGGAGAGATTTTCTATAACAGAACTGTCAGCTTGGCCATTTCCTTGTTTGCTTATGCTTACGTTATTAGTACTCTCTTATAGGACTCCTTTTAGCCACTTGTTCATTTGGCAAGAGTTCAGTTAGAAGTGACTATTCCATAATTTTGCTCAACCAGGCACTCTCAAATGGCAGTAAACCACAGTAGGCCCAAAGTGAATAAATACAACCATCTGAAAAAGGACACCAGTGTCAACTTATGTATTAAATATTAGTAAAACTTACTTTTTAGGGAAAAGAATAAGAAACTAAAATAGAAGTTGCACTATTTTCTTCTCACACTTCCCCAGCCCCCATCATCTTGTACATTCCCTGAGATATGAGCACTCTGCCTATGTTACCCCTGCTCTAAAAAAATAGAAATACAAAACAAAACAAAAAGGTCTCAAAACTCTTGTGTTTCAACGAAGGAACTTTTTTAAATTTAAAAACTTTATAGGAGTACTCTCTGGCATTGCTAATCAGAGAGTAAATTGATATGATCACTTTAGAAAGCTGGCCTGGTCGTCTGTAGTTAAACACACGCCCAGCTTGTAATTTAGCAGTCTGGTCTAGGCATATATCCAGGAAAAATGAGTGTTTGTGTCCACCAAAAGATTTGTACAAGAATGCTCATACATGGCAGCTTTATCCATAATAGCAGGAGATTGAAAACAACCCAGGTGTCCATCAACAGGAGAACGGATCAGCAGAATTGTAGTATATTCGTGCAGTGGAGTACTACTCAGCAGTAAAAAGGAACAAACTACTGATGCCCACAAAAACATGGACGTATTTCAAGATTTTGAGGTTGAGTGAAGAAAGCCAACACCAGAGCACACATTCTGTATGCTATGACGATCAAAACGGGCACAATTGATCAGTGGTGATTAGTTCATGGTGGGTGGAGGAGGAAGCCCTGAAGGTGTTCTGTATCTTGATCTGGCTGGTGGGTACCCAGAAGTGTACATGTGTAAAAATATATCAAGCTGTCCATTTAAGATTTGTGCACCAGACTGTATATGTTATACCTCCGTTTAAAAATGGCATACTTTGGGGGCGCCTGGGTGGCGCAGTCGGTTAGGCGTCCGACTTCAGCCAGGTCACGATCTCGCGGTCTGTGAGTTCGAGCCCCGCATCAGGCTCTGGGCTGATGGCTCAGAGCCTGGAGCCTGTTTCCGATTCTGTGTCTCCCTCTCTCTCTGCCCCTCCCCCGTTCATGCTCTGTCTCTCTCTGTCCCAAAAATGAATAAACGTTGAAAAAAAAAAATTTTTTTTTTTTTTAAAATGGCATACTTTGTATAAAGTGGGGAGAAAGAATCTAATACTCCAAACTTCTTCACGGATTGAATTTCACCATTCTTGGCTTTCAGTGAGAAGTTTTTTCCCTTTAAGACTTCAGTGCTACCGATTTGCATCTTCCTGTTCCCTTTTGACTATTTTAGAAACTTCATTTGCTACTTCACAGCTTTTTCTTTACATTTCTTTTTAGTTCTGGTTTCTGCCTCTGTCTTTTGTTTATATATTAGAGTCTTTCTGTTCCTTTCATATTAAATCATTGCTCCTCTTATTTCTCATCTAGCTCTCAACCTCTCACTTGATAAAACTTAAGAATACAGCATTTGACCTACCATTCTATGAGATCTTGAAGAGCTAAATGCTTAGTGAGCTTTTATTGAGCACCTACTGTGTGTAAGACACTGTGCCTAGGTATAGTTTTTCATTTTTCTACCAACAGATTAAATTTGCAGCAACTTAAAAATATTATAATTAAATAATTAGTGTTTCTATGCCTTGTATTAATACAAAGGCTGAGAATCCTTAGTTTCTGATCCGTTGCACTTTCAGTTTTTAATCTTTGACAATAAACTGTGAGCCTTTATTTTTGGAGACCAGGCTACATCGCTTCAGGGAATCACTTGAGACTTAAACTTTTTTTAATCTCAACATAAAGTAAGATGTTTACACTTTCCATTTCTTTGGCGTGAGTCCAGACGAGTCCATCATTGTTTCATTCCTCAGGTAGAGTGACACAGATTCAGTCAGCCTTTTCCCCAGGGACTGTATTCGTGTTGCAAGGACCTGGCAAATTGTCTCCTTTTCTTCTGCTTAACTCTGGGAGCAAATAGGCAGCTTAAACTCTCAATACGAACGTGTACCTTTTCCATTGCTCCCATTTCACCCAGGTGAATCTGTATTTCTGGCACATCCCCTTTGGAATGCCCTAATGACTACTGTTTTCCCCATGATTTGTAAAATGTTAATTCTCTGAAGTCAGGTTTCTACTATATGAGATTGTATTTGATTCTTTTGGAAAGGATTGATGGTTTAAAATTATATATGACTATTGAAAATGTCTATTAGCATAAGAAGAACATTGTAGGCTTGTAAATAGGGTAAACATAATAGGGGAAGAGCCCAAATGCTCCTTTTTTTTTTTTTCAACGTTTATTTATTTTTGGGACAGAGAGAGACAGAGCATGAACGGGGGAGGGGCAGAGAGAGAGGGAGACACAGAATCGGAAACAGGCTCCAGGCTCTGAGCCATCAGCCCAGAGCCTGACGTGGGGCTCGAACTCACGGACCGCGAGATCGTGACTTGGCCGAAGTCGGACGCTTAACCGACTGCGCCACCCAGGCGCCCCCCAAATGCTCCTTTTTATTGGAAAAAGTTATCTTCGATTGCAGAAGATTGCCCAGATACTCAGTCAGAAGCTAGTCTACTTGATAGCTATTAGTCAGTCCATTGCAAAATGGCTTTTTATCCTTTAGAGCCATGCTACTGGAAGTATGGTCTGTGGCCAGGATAGGTGACAGTGACAAGATAGGTGCAGAAATTGAGAGTAAAAGTTTAGAAACTTTTTTTTTTAAGTTTATTTAGTTTTGAGAGAGAGAGAGTGCAAGCGGGGAAGGGGCAGAGAGAGGGAGAGACAGAATCCCAAGCAGGCTCTGTGCTGTCAGCGCAAGCCCATTGTAGGACTTGAACTCACAAACCATGAGATCAGACCTGAGCTGAGATCCAGAGTTGGACTCTTAACTGACTAAGCCACCCAGGCACCCCTAGGAACTTTGTAAAGCAATCTGATAGAGTAACCTTACGCTAGTGAATCTAATTTTATTTTTTTAAGTTTATTTATTTATTTTGAGAGAGAGCGCGCGCATGTGAGTGGGGGAGAGGGAGAGAGAATCCCAAGCAGGCGCTACACTGTCAGCTCAGAGCCCGACACATAGGACTTAAACCTACCAGCTGTGAGATCATGACCACCCCTTGTGAATCTTATTTTTAAAATGAGGCTTGTATTTTATATGCCTTTAATTTTATTTTTCTAATAATTACTCTTTCATGTATTTTATAAAAATGCCCATCTGTAACAAATTAGAAATTAAAAACAAACAAAAAAATGCTGTTTTTTTCACCACAAATGGAGTACTGACTGTAGAGGACCCTTAAAGGTCAGTAGAGTTCCTTGCATCTAAAACTATCTGCTCATACTGTGAACTGATTTTTAAAGATTTTATATTTAAGTAATCTCTACCCAATGAGGCACTTGAACTCACAACCCCAGGATCAGGAGTCACATACTCCTGACTGAGCCAGCCAGGCACCCCTGCTTATACTGTAAATTATTTAGCCTATCTTTAACTATTTAAAAGAGAGAATGGATTAACCTTTATGTTATAAATACCTCATGTCTGTAAAAAAATTTTATTACATAAGTAATAATGTTTATTGGAGAAAGATTAATATCCCTCTACCTAGGAACAAGCATCATGAATATGCACCTACATGTGTAAGTACATAATTTTTATAATACATTCAGTTTTGCAGCCTTTTATCCCCACTTAAACACTATATCTTAGATGTCTTTCAGTGGCAGTGAATGTATTTCTATAACATTATCTGTAATAGCCATCTGGTAATTTATGGTACAGACCTATTTGTTATAAATTATAACCATATTTACCATATAACCATATATAACTTCCTATTATACTGATATTTAGGTTATTTCTAGTTTTTTATACTGTAAAATAATACTCTGAGACACATGCTTTTAGCTAAACCGTTAGTTACTTCTTCAGGATTGGTATCTGGGAATCACATTTCTTAGTCAAAGGGCACGTGCATGTTTTAAAACTTTGGATTTATATTGTCACATTGCCCTCCAGAAAAGTTTTAACCATCTTAACCAGTAGCAGAATAAGAAAGTACCTGTTTTCTCACATATTCATTAAAAGGAGATGATTTAAAATTTAAAAAATGTTTGTCAACCTAATAAATACAGATATTTAATAGAATTGATTTCCTCGTTGACAATTTAGGCAGAATATATATGTCACATATGACATATATCAAATCATGTATCTTATATGTCTTGATTACAAATTAGGATGAATATGTGATAACACTACTCTAAGGTAGATAGTCCCATAAGAAAACCAAGACTTAAGAAATTCACCTAAGGTTATACACTGAGTGAAGTGTGTTAATCCTAGACCATTAAGAATGCCACAGGAACATAAGAAATGTGATAACAGGGGCTCCTGGGTGGCTCATTCAGTTAGGCGTCTGGCTGTTGGTTTTGGCTTAGGTCATGATCCCAGCATCCTGTGATCCAGCCCCACATCGGGGTCTGTGCTGACAGCACAGAACCTGCTTGGGATTCTCTGTGTCCCTTCTCTCTCTGCCCCTCCCACACACACGTTCTCTCTGAAAATAAATAAAAATAAACTTTAAAAAAATGTGGAAACAGATGAGGTGAAGGAACTGAAGAAGCATTTGGCACTGTGTAAGAAGACTGTATGTGTATTATATATATTACATATGTGTATATGTATACGTGTGTGTGTGTGTGTGTGTGTGTATATATATATGTATGTGTATGTATTATAAGCTACTGGGAGGCCAGCACTCTCAAGTCAGAAAACATTTATTTTTCTCCGGTCTGTGTCTTTGAAAGCCCTTTGACACAAGGCAGTATAAAAGTAAATAAGATATCCGTTATGCATATAAAGAAAGCAGAGCCCATTAAAATCCATTCTGAATGAATAGCATAGTGTTGACTTTAGTTTTAGGTTCTAAAACCTTTATGTGTGATGGAACACATAGACTTTGAAGAGCAGGTATAACGAGAGTTACTGGTTCAGTAGAGCCTAGAAGCTAAATCATAAGGACTACTACTAGCCTGTGTAGCTTTTTGCCAGTTTACTACATTCTTAATCCCTATAACAGCATTTTCCTGTGTTATTTCACTGCCGTTCATATATGTAATTGCTTCTCAGCTATGGTAGTATGTGAAATTTTCTATTATATCTTTTTACCACTAGGAATTTGCTGCAGTTAGGTAAATAGCTGTATGGTCACAGAGCTACATAGAGGTAAAAAGAATGAAGTAATCTAAAATTGGTGAGCTCAAGCCTTTAGAAGGATCCTCCAGATATCTGAACAAGATTTCCTACGATATTGGGAAGAACAATGAAGCCAAGAGTTAAAAGACAACATAGTTCATTCCACCACTGTCTTGATTTGTCAGGTTTGGGCATCTTTTAGTACAACCTCGTTGTAAAATGGGGAGGATGATAATTCTTACTCTCTTTCCCTTTTTTCCTTGGAATCAAATATTGAAATGTGCATGAAATAGTGTTTGCTGGTTAAGGATCATAGATGATATATCTGTTCTGTCTAACTTGTAACCAAAGAAATTCAGTGAAATATTTGTGTTTATCAAATTCTTACTTTCCCTTCTTTTTCCCGAGTAATCATGTGTTAAAATGTACATGAAAGAAGTGTTTGCTAGTGTAGTATCCAACAATCACCTACCAGGAACACCAAACTCCTTACTGTACAATGCTAGAAACCTAGTAAAGTCTCAGCAAATGCTTTTGTGGGTGGGTGGGTGTCTTTCAGTAGTTTCCTCGTGGCTTCATAATTTTGAGTTAGCTCTAGGCTCTAGTCATTGTAGGGACTTGTCATTGTTACCCCTTATTCAGATTCCTGAGTATGATGGCCATTTCTAGAGGCTCCAAATAGTTTCAGTATTTGGGGGCAAACTAAGTTGGACTATGTGGCATACAAAAAAAGGCCTCTGAATAAACTACTCAGTCCACTAGATCACTGAAATGTGAGCTCTGAGTGGATTCTCTAAGTCTGATTATAGTCTGTAAGGCCACCCAGAAGTTGAGGTTATCTGGTTTTCAAAGTATAGGAGAGTCCATGGTAACAACAAAGTTACCTCCATGGGGACTGGAAAATTCTTGATAGCATAGCATTAACTTTTAGGTTTTTATTGCAAAATGTATTTAAGATGAGAGCTGTTAGAAGTGCTGGGTATGTTAGGTTCCGAGGTGGTAAGCAATGTAAAAAGTGTCACAGAAGATTCGAAAATTTTTATGTAGGAAAAAATGTCAAAAAATAAATTCATCGCTTTAGATCTCTTCTTCCTTTTTCTTTATCACTGAAATAGAACTTTTATGCTAAGGGCATCTTTAACTTAGGAGGAAATGCTTATTCACAGGGAGCAGTATGACAGATTCTTGGTTCATTTTTTTTTTTAGAATTAGCATATGTTGAGTGAATTGAAAATTAATTCCCTCTAGACCTCTGTTTGACTTTCAAAATGAGACCAGCTATTTTCAAACAAGGCATATAACTGTTCTTATTTCCTTCCTCGAACTGTGATGTGAGGATTAAGTCAATAATTTCGAAAATATTTAGATCTTAGCAGTGAGTCATCGTTGTTGCTTGATTCTGATGCAGTCTAGTCTGATGGCTTTCAGCCCCCCGCCCCTTTTTTTTTTTTTTACTATAGCCCATAAATACTAATTTCATACACACACATATATATACGTACACACACACACCAGAAAAAAGTTTTCACCAAATCATATTATATGTGATGCATTCTGATATTTTTATATTTTTATTTTGTGTAAAATCAGGTTGTAACTCACTAAATCACTTTCACTACCTATAGTTTGAAAAAAGCACTGATCTGGTCTGTTAGGCCAAAGGGAAATTGATCTGTGTGAGTTTTGCTTGTGTGTATGGATTTTGGAGACGAGTTAGCAGTCCTGAGCTTTTTATTCTGCTGTAGCCACAGTCTTACATGAAAATCACATGGACATAAGAAAAGAAAGTGACATTATTTTAGGTCATTTAACCATCCAGGCCAGTTTTTCCCTTGATCTCAAAAGGCTTGGTATATAAATATAGTGTTTCTACTCTCATCATCCTTCTAATCTTTAAACTGCGCATGGATCTACAACTCTGTTGAAGCTAATTATAGCTTCATATATATGCCTTCTTAAGGATATTAAGCTCCATGTATTTCTTAACTATCCAGCTACAGAACAGTGACTACGTGGTGTTCCCTGGATGATAGTATTGAAGCTCTGGGGGTTTCTTGAGTTTGTGAGGCTAGCCTGGAGGTATCAGGCTATCCAGGACTGAGGATGAAGGGCTTTTGTTAAGTCCAGAAGACTTGTACTTGGGGGGGGGGGGGTAGTTTCTGAAGTGGGTGTAAAGTCATGGGACTAACCCGTTTCTAATGGTTCTGTATTTCTTTTTCTTTAATTTTTTTAAATGTATGTTTATTTTTGAGAGAGACAGCTTGAGCGAGGAGGGGCAGAAAGAGGGAGACACAATCTGAAGCAGGTTCCAGGCTCTGAACTGTCAGCACAAAGCCCGATGTGGGGCTTGAACTCACAAACCGTGAGATCGTGACCCGACCCACCTACTGAGCCACCCAGGCGCCCCTATATTTCCTTTTTAAATCACTATGTCTAATCAGAAAGAGACTTCTTGCTATTACTAGATACAGCAGCCTCAGTAGAGAGAGAACCTAGTATTGAGGATAGTAAGGCATTCTTCAGTTTCTGTAAAAGATACCTTTCTGAAAAGATCCAGTAAGCACAGTTTTAGATCTCACATCTGGCTGATTGACTCACACAAAACGAGTACACTTCTATGAGAGAAGAACCCCACTGTACTAAATGGAACTTATCTTGGAACAGAAGGGGTACGATTGGGTTAATCTTCATGTTATGCCAGGTATTCAAGAGCTCTGGTTGTTGTCCAGCTCAGTCCTCTGTCACTGCTGTGGTCTGCTGGCTCTACCTTGTGGGAGGCCAGGTGGAGGGAAGAGACAGAGCCTTTGCTAGAGTTATGAAGTATGATGGTTTCCACTGTTTGTTTGTTTTTTTTTTAATTTTTTTTTCAACGTTTATTTATTTTTTGGGACAGAGAGAGACAGAGCATGAACGGGGGAGGGGCAGAGAGAGAGGGAGACACAGAATCGGAAACAGGCTCCAGGCTCCGAGCCATCAGCCCAGAGCCTGACGCGGGGCTCGAACTCACGGACCGCGAGATCGTGACCTGGCTGAAGTCGGACGTTTAACCGACTGAGCCACCCAGGCGCCCCTCCACTGTTTGTTTTTAATAAGTTCCTTGTCTGGGGCAAAGATTATTTGACTCCCAGGGATCAGGTAACCCAGAACAAACGTGTCCCTTGTTTTTCTGTTGTCACAAGAGCAAATTACAGAAGTAGAGCAGTTTACCAGGAGTGGGCAGTTGGAGAAGTTTGCCGAAGTGAAATGGAGGTGACGGTGACCGAGGACTCCTCCTTTGTCCGTGAAAATTTTTTCTCATTCAGTGTTACTGTAAACTCTGGAAGCCTTTGACCTCCCCATTTCCTCTTGGTCTGTCCACTGCCTCTGGGCTTCCCTTCCTTCTTACATGAAGGAACCCACATGATCACTTGAACTGCTCTCCCCCTTTTTACTCTGATACATTCATTCTAGAAGCCCCTTCCTGGGCATTCTTCTCGCCTGCCTTTTCTGCTCCAGCAAATGGTCTCCTGCAAGCAACTGGCCGTAATCACAAAGACTTGCAGCCTGGGCCTGCCCCCCCCTCCCCCCAATTGCTTTCATCTGGGCCCCCAGTGCTGCTCATGGTTCTCGCTGGTGGCGAGATACTTTCATTGTCCTCTTCCAGCTCAGATTCTTTCCCCTCATTTTCAGCAAATTCTCTTACTTTCAGGTTTCACGTGTTCCTTTTCAGGGTGAAGTAGAAGAGCAAGAGTCTTGTGGGCAGATGAAGCCACATCTGAGTAGATGAGTAACCTCGCGTAGGTTACCTAATCCCTTCGGCCTCGATGGACTCATCTGTAAAATGGGCACAATAACAACTTTTTCGTATCATGTCGAGGATTCTGAACATAAACAGCCTGGAGTTTAACATGATTAAAAAATCGTTTCCCTCCCCTTCACCTCTTCCCTGTGCTGCTTATTAAGACCCTCCTCTTTTTTGACTCCTCCCTTTTCCTTCTTTCATCAACATTCAGTAAATATTTTTTGAATCTTTGCTATATCCCAAGTGCTTTAACAGGTGCTAGGGTTGACCTAAACAGCCTCTTCCCCTTGACGAATTCTTTCTCCTCAGACCAGAAATGGTCCTCTTACTGTCTCATTCTTCCCCCTCCCCCAGAGGTCACCCTGATGTGCTGATCCAGAGAGCACTCCATCCTTACTTTGCCTCGGTGGAATTTAATACTGCCTTTTAAAAAATGCTCTTCCGAGGGGCACCTGGGTGGCTCAATTGGTTAAGCGTCCAACTTTGGCTCAGGTCATGATCTCGCGGTTCGTGAGTTCAAGCCCCGCATCGGGCTCTGTGCTGACAGCTCAGAGCCTGGAGCCTGTTTCAGATTCTGTGTCTCCCTCTCTCTCTGACCCTCCCCCATTCATGCTCTGTCTCTCTCTGTCTCAAAAATAAATAAACATTAAAAAAATTAAAAATAAAAATAAAAAATGCTCTTCCTTTGTTTGGCTTCCCTCGTGTATTGCTTTTCTTGAAAGGTTCTTCTATTTCTCTGTGCCTTTGTAGGGTCTTTTTCGACTTCAGGCCACCATCTTCAGAATAATATCTTCTGGACCTCTGTTTCAGGCCCTGACTCAAATCCACACCTCCGTTTTCTGACTAATAGCCCTGGTACCACAAGTTCATGGTCAGAACTAATCCAGTCACCCCTCCCTACCTAAGTATTTCTTTTTCTTTTAATGTTTATTTATTTTTGAGGAAGGGAGGGAGACAGTGAGAGAGAGAGAACGAGCAGGGGAGGGCATAGAGAGGGGGACAGAGGATCTGAAGTGGACTCTGCACTGACAGCAGTGAGCCGGATGTGGGCCTCAAACTCACCAACTGCGAGATCGTGTCTTGAGCCAAAGTCAGATGCTCAACCAACTGAGCCACCCAGGCGCCCCTCAAGTTTTCCTATTTTAGTGAAAAATTGCTATCCGGCCAGTCACCCGCCAAAACAAAGACCTCAGATTATCCCAGGTGCTCTTTTTTCTGTAATTCCCACATCTTACTTGGTCACCTAATGATGTCAAGATGGACTAAGGTTCAAGTAGAGAGAAGTGCTGTGAAATTGGACTCCTCACACGGCGCAAGGCAAAGTAGGGGTGCTACGTGCCTTAGAACCTGAGACATATTTGTGTTGTAATAAACAGGATGTAATTTCAACAAAGCAATAGGACATTAAATTAATATTATTAATTTGGATTTTATTGAGGTCCTTTTATTTCTGCTTGATATACAAATTAATCTTGGTTTTATAGTATATGGTTATGAGTACAATTGTTACCTTTGTGCATGTTTCAGAACATTATCATAAAATTGTATGGGGGTCTGCAAGATTTTGTTCCCTTTAAAAATAATTATAGTTGACCCTTGAACAACAAGGGGACAGGGACTAGGGGCACCAACCCCCACAGTATAAATTTTTTTTTTTTAAGTTTACTTATTTCGACAAAGAAAGAGGGTGAGCACAGGAGGGACAGGGAGAGAGAGAGAGAGAGAGAGAGAGAGAGAATCCCAAGCAGCCTTTGCACTGTCAGCACGGAGCCCCACATGGGACTTAAACCCACAGATGGTGAGATTGTGACCTGAGCCGAAACCTGGAGTCGATGTTCAACTGACTCAGCCACCCAGGCACCCCCAGGTATAACTTTTGACTTTCTAAAAACCTAACTACAAATAGCCTACTGTGGACCACAGGCCTTATGAATAACATAAACAGTTGATTAGCACATATATATGTTTATTATAATGAAGTAAGCTAGAGAAAGACAATATTGTTAGGAAAATCGTAAGGAAGAAAAAATATATTTACGATACTATATTTTTTTGAAAAAAATTCAGGTATATGTGGTCCCGTGCAGTTCAAACTTAAGATGCCATAGGTTAAGGGGCCTCAACAAACTAGAATGAATTCTTGACCATGAGGGATCTAGAAATAAAGACATATAAGGAAATAATAAGAGATGTGAATGTTTTGTAAAAGAAGGAAAGATGTACATAGCGATAGTAATTTTCAAATATTTAAGGGACTCCTACGAAAGAAGAAATAGGAAGTATAGGAGAGCAGAAAGAGCATGTGCTCTGGAGCTAAGGACATATGGGTTCAAATGATGCTCTGCCACTTACCTGTGTGACCTTGGGCAGATTACCTAATCTCCCTTAGCCTCTTCTTCTCTAAAGTGGAATTAGTGTTATCTACCCCCACAAAGTTATTGAGAGAACTTATTTAAAGGTACCTAACACATGGTTGAACCTAAACAAATACTACTTTCTTCTGTCCTCTGATAGTTTTTACAACTAGAGTTAGGGGACAAATTTTTTTAAAATAATTTATTGTCATGTTAGCTAACATAGAGTGTATACAGGGTAGTCTTGGCTTCAGGAGTAGATTCCCATGATTCATCACTTACATACAACGTCCAGTGCTCATCCCAACAAGTGCCCTCCTCAATGCCCATCACCCATTTTCCATGCCCCCTCAGCCCCCGACCCCCGTCAATCCTCAGTTTGTATCTAAGAGTCTCTTATGGTTTGCCTCCCTCTCTGTTTGCAACTTATTTTTTCCTTCCCTTCCACTATGGTATTCTGTCAAGTTTCTTGAATTCCACGTATGAGTGAAAACACATTTTTCTGACTGGCTTATTTCACTTAGCATAATACCTTCCAGTTCCATCCACGTTGTTGCAAATGGCAGAATTTCATTCTTTCTCATTGCCAAGTAGTATTCCATTGTGTATATATACACCGCATCTTCTTTATTCATTCATCAGTTGGTGGACATTTGGGCTGTTTCCATAATTTGGCTATTGTTGATAGCGCTGCTATAAACATTGGGTGCATGTGCCCTTATGAATCAGCACTCCTGTATCCTTTGGATAAATTCCTACTAGTGCTGGGGACCCAGCTATTGTTGGGTCATAGGGTAATTCTATTTTTAATTTTTTGAGGAACCTCCACACTTTTCCAGAGTGGCTGCACCAGTTTGCATTCCCACCAACAGGGCAAGAGGGTAGGGGACAGAAATTTTGAGGGAACTGATTTAAGTGGGCTTATTTTAAGGAAGAAGAATTAGATGAAAGTCTTAGCATTAATTGTTGAGAGCTTGTATGCCATTTCTTCTTATATACCATCACAATAACCCTGTGCTGTTGATGTTCATAACCCCCGCCCCCTGTCTTTACATGTGAAAAAACTTTCTGAACTTGAGAAAGATTTTAAATATCTTAAAAATTGCCCAATTACAGTAAATGATAAACCTGATACTGGGCTCCACAGCCTGTATTCTAAACCATTCCAGTACATTGTGTGGTTTATCTCCGGTAATGGATGTTTATTCATCCATTCATTGAACAGCTATTTATCGGACACATCCTCTACTCCAGGCGGAGTTTATAGTGCAGAACGTGACCCAGAGGTTGAAGGGGATAGGGAGTGCTGGCAGTGGTACAGAGGAAGCAAGGGTCTTGCCTTGTCGTATAGCGAGTGTTCGGGGAAAGCCTCTCTCGTAGGACAGCATTTGAACTCAGAGATCTGAAGGAGAGGGAGCCCTGTGGATATTGCGGGGAAAGCATTTTAGGCAGAGAAGAGCAAGTTTCTCAGAAGTAATCTTTTTATTAAGAATAAGTATTTTGGGGGCGCCTGGGTGGTTCATTCGGTTGGGCCTCTGACTTTGGCTCAGGTCATGCACTCCGTGAGTTCGAGCCCCACATTGGGCTCTGTGCTGCCAGCTCAGAGCCTGGAGCCTGCTTCGGATTCTGTGTCTCCTTCTCTCTCTGCCCCTCTGTCCCTCATGCTCTCTCTCTGTCTCTCTCAAAAATTAATAAACATTAAAAAATTTTTAATAAAAAATAAAGAATAAGTATTCTTAACCATTTTCACTTAGTTTTTCTAGATTGACTTTAGCAATATGTTGAATGAATTTCAAGAGAAATCTCCATGGAATTTTAGTTTGAAGTGAATTAAATTGTAAATTAATACGAGGAGAAATGACACTTTTACCAATATTGAAACATTCCAGCCAGAAATATGGAATGTTTCTATTTTTTTTCTGTCTAGTAGAGTTTTGAGGTTTTCTTCCTAAAGGAACCACACTTCTTAAAAAAATTACTGGGTGTCATTTGCTGTTGCTGATTCTTTTATAAACTGAATTTTAGTTGCTCAGAATAAGAACCTTGGCATCATCCTTGACTTAACAGTTTTTTTTACTCCCCATACCTAGTGTGCTGGCAAACCCCGTTCATTCCAACTTCAGAGTACAAGCAGATTGCAAACCCTTCCACCGCCACCATCCTTGTCTATACCGCTATTGTCTCTTTACTGTCCTAGTAGATTTCTAGCTGCTCTCCCTCTCCACCCCTGCCCTCTGAAAGTCTCTTTTCAGCGGTACAGCAAGGGCACCCGTCATCCCGTTAACATAGAGGGTCCACCAGCCTCCTCCCTTCCTTGATATAGCCCAGCCCCAGCCTCCTCCCTGTTCCTTACACCCGGGTCACAGTGCTGCCTCAGGGGCTGTGTCCCAGCTCCCTCCTCCGGGCATCACCCAGACCCCCTCCAGTCTGTTCGGGCCTGCCTCTTCCAAGGAGAGATTTTAAACCATCCTGTTGACAATTACAACCCTGTCCTTGACTCATTTTGTACAGCTCTTTTTTCATATTCTTACATACTAAATAATTTACTTATTTATTAGAGTTATTTGCTGTTTTATTTTCCCCCTTGAGGGCAGGGATTTTTGCCTCTTGTTTGTTGGTGTATCCTTAACACTTAGAACAGTGACTGGCTCACAAAAAACATTTAGTAAATATTTGTAGAAGGACTGAATTCAGTCTTTTTCTTTTATATTTTCAAATCTGGTCTCTGGTGATAACATGCCAAGGCTTTTTTTTCACTTATTTGTCATCCTGCTATACTTTAATTCTGTTTTTCTAGTGATATACTTTTTCATAAATCATATGCAAATTATGATTCTTTTGTCTTTTCTGTTGCAATATTTGTTGGAAAGTGGGGTAGGAATTATCTTTTTTTTTTTTTAACGTTTTATTCATTTTTGAGACAGAGAGAGACAGAGCATGAACGGGGGAGGGGCAGAGAGAGAGGGAGACACAGAATTGGAAGCAGGTTCCAGGCTCTGAGCCATCAGCCCAGAGCCTGATGCGGGGCTCGAACTCACGGACCGCGAGATCGTGACCTGAGCCGAAGTCGGCCGCCCAACCGACTGAGCCACCCAGGCACCCCAGGAATTATCTTAATATATTAACTAGAACTTCCAGAACAGTGTTAAGCACTGGAGGTAATTGACATCCTTGCCTCCTTCCTGATTTTTAGGAATATATCTTGTTTTATTACTCTATTTGGATTTGGCTGTCTTCATTATGTTGAAATATTCTTTTATTCTTGTTTTTTAAATAATTTTTATTAAGAAGTTAAATTTTGGGGTGCCTGAGTGGCTCAAAGTGTTAAGCCTCCAGCTCTTGATTTCAACTCAGGTAATGATCTCATGGTTCATGAGTTCAAGCCCTACGTCAGGCTCTATGCTGATAGCACAGAACCTGCTTGAGAATAAACTTTTTTTAAACTTTTTTTTTTTAAGTTAAATTTTGCCAACCGTCTTTTTACCATCCGTTGTAATAATCATATAAGTTTTCTTTTTTAGCCTTTGTATTAATTATATAAGTAGATTAAATATTAAATTATACTTGCATACTTGGAATATACCTTACTTTGTCTCAGTATATAAACATATCTGTGTGTGTGTGTGTGTGTGTGTGTGTGTGTGTGTTTGTGTGTTTGTGTGTGTGTGTTTTAAGATGTAATTCAGGTGCCATAAAATTCATCCTTTTAAATTGTGCAATTCAGTGGTTTTTATTATATTCACAAGTTTTGGTACAGCCGTTAACATTAATTCCAGAACATTTCATCACCCCAAAAGGAAACCCTGTATTCATTAAGCAGTCACTCCCCACCCACCCAGACCCCGACAATCACAAATCTACTTTGTCTCTGTGAATGTATTCATTCTGGACATTTTATTTAAATGAAATCATAGGGGCACATGGACGGCTTAGTTTTGGTTAAGTGTCCAGCTCTTGATTTCAGCTCAGGTCATGATCTCACGATTCACGGGATTGAGCCCCACGTCGGGCTCTGCAATGACAGTACCAAGCCTAGTGGGACTCTCTTTCTCGCCTCTTTCTGCCTCTCTCTCTCCGTCTCCCCCAAAATAAATTAAACTTAAATAAATACATAAATAAATAAATGGAATCCTAGACTGTGTGGCCTTTTGTGTCTGGCCTTTCACTTAGCATTATGTTTATTCGTATTTCATCTGTGTATAACAAGTGTCAGCACTTCATCCCTTTTTATAGCTGAATAACATTCCACTGGGTGGGTATTTCACATTTTTTAAAATCGCTCATCAGTTGATGGGTATTTGGATTGTTTCCGCTTCTGGCTGTTATGAATAATGCCACAGTGAACATTTGTATACAATTTTTTATGTGGACTTCATGTTTTCAATCTCTTGGGTATACACCTAGGAATGGAATTGCTGGGTCATATCATTACTCTGTGTTTAACCCTTTGAAAAACTGCTGGACTCTTTTCTAATGCTGCTTTACTACTTTACATTCCCAACAGTCTGAATGCTCTGTCTAGAACCTCTAGCACAATGTTGACTAGAAGCAATGGCGGGTGAACATCCTGGTCGTGTTCCTGATCTCACGCGGAAATTTTTCAGTCTTTCACCATTAAGTATGATGTTAGCTGAGGTTTTGTTTTTTGTTTTTTTTTTAATTGATGCCCTTTATCAGCTTGAGGTTGTTTTCTTCTCTTCCCACTTGATTGAATGTTTTTATCATGAAAGGATGTCGGAGTTTTTCAGATGTTTTTCCTGTGTCTAATGTGATTGTCATGTGGTCTTTGTCTTTTGTTCTATTAATATGGTATATATTATATTGATTGATTTTGATATGTTGAATCTACCTTGCATTCCCAAAATAGTCTCTTGGTCATGGTGCACATTTTTTTTAAAAACCAAACTAGTTTTAGTAAATAATTTTAAGGTCATTTCCTTCCCTATTCCAGCTTTCCCAATCTGCCAACACACATGGTGGTACACATGAAACTGAATACAGATTAACCTTTTTCACAGGTTGTTTTGTGAATGCAAAACCCAATAATAGTCTAAACCTATAAATCTTAAAAGTGTCCTCTTTTATTAGTTGTCTCTCCTTGTCAGTGAATCAGTGTCTACCTTGTTCCCCTCTGTTCAATATGCTTTCCCTTTTGCAAATAATGTCTTTGCAAATTGTCTTCCATTTTGGTCTCCTTATTTATTTCCTTCACTTTAGTGATTTGGCTTCTTTGTTTTATAGTGTTCTATTATGTTGGAGCAGGTTCTAGTTTTAGCCAATATGATTATTTTCCTTACTTTCACTTTTTTCCTTGTATTCTGAAATTCTTTCCATAAATGGCATCCAAGTCCTTTGGGTGTTTGGGGTTTTTTTTGGTTTCTGAAGTATAGTTAGCATTCGGTGTTATATTAGTTTCAGGTGTATGGCAGCAATTCACCAATCTTATACATGATGCTGTCGACACAGAGCCTGCTTCAGATCCTCTGTCCCTCCCCACTCTTGCTCTCTCAAAAATAAATAAACATTTATTTATTTGTCTGTTTATTTATTGAGCAGCAGGCACAAGTTTATTAGAATATAAGATCAGAAAGGAAGAATAGTATGAAAGCTCTCTTTACAGAGAGGGGGCATTCAAAAGTGAATGCCCCAATTAAATAAACATTTTAAAAAGTTGAAAAAAAATGTAGTTACCATCTGTCACCATACAATGTTATTACAATATTATTGACTCTATTCCCCTGTACTTTCATCTCTGTGATGTATTTATTTGATAATTGGAAATTTGTATCTCTTAATTCCCTTCATCTATCCCCCAGATCCTTCCCCTCATGCAACCACCAGTTCTCTGTATTTAAGATGGTTTGTGTTTTGTTTTGTTTTTTAGATTCCACATGTAAGTGAAATACTGCATTTGTCTTTCTCTGACTTATTTTACTTAACATAATACCCTCTAGGTCCATCTGTGTTGTTGCAAATAGCAAGATTTCATTTTTATGGCTGAGTAATAATCGTATATGTATACCACATCCTCTTCATCCATCCACCTATCAGTGGACACTTAGGTTGCTTCAGTAACTTGGCTATTATATAGTAAGTAATGCTTCAGTAAACACAAGGGTGCATATATCTTATTGAATTAGCGTTTTCATTTTATTTGGGTAAATTCTCCATAGTATAATTACTGGAATCATAGGGTATGTCTACTTTTTTTTTTTTTTTTTTTTTTTTTTTTTTTTTTTTTCAACGTTTATTTATTTTTGGGACAGAGAGAGACAGAGCATGAACGGGGGAGGGGCAGAGAGAGAGGGAGACACAGAATCGGAAACAGGCTCCAGGCTCTGAGCCATCAGCCCAGAGCCTGACGCGGGGCTCGAACTCACGGACCGCGAGATCGTGACCTGGCTGAAGTCGGACGCTTAACCGACTGCGCCACCCAGGCGCCCCAACTTTTTTTTTTTTTTTAAGAGAAGAGAGAGTGAGTGGGGGAGAGGGGCAGAGGGAGAGAGAATCTTAAGCAGGCTGCATGCTCAGCACAGAGCCTAACGTGGGGCTCAACCCTGGGATCGTGACCTGAGCCCAAATCAAGAGTCAAACGCTCAACCAACTGGGCTACCCAGGCACCCTGGGTCTTTCTATTTTTAATTTTTTGAGGAACCTCCATACTGTTTTCTCACAGTGATTATACCAATTTGCATTCCCACCAACAGTGTACAAGGGCTCCCTTTTCTCAACATCCTTACCAACACCTGTTATTTCTTGCCTTTTTGACACTAGCCATTCTAGCAGGTATGAGGTCATAATTCATTGTGCTTTTGATTTGCATTTCCCTAATGATTAGTGATGTTAAGCATCTTTTCATGTGTTTGTTGGCCATCTGTAGGTCTTCTTTGGAAAGAGGTCTATTCATGTCCCCTGCTGACTTTTTAATTGGGAAAATATATATATTATATATATATATTATATATATATATAATATATATAATAAATAAATATATATATGCTATTGAGTTGTAGAATCTCTTTATGTATTTTTGGATATTGATGTTTTATTGTATATATCATTTCCAAATATCTATTCCCATTTAGTAGGTTGCCTTTTTATTTTGTTGATGGTTTCCTTCTCTGTGTGAAAGCTTTTTATTTTGGTGTGGTCCCAGTAGTTTATTTTTGCTTTTGTTTCCCTTGACTAAGGAGGCACATCTAGGGAAATGTTGCTAAGGTCAATGTTCAAGAGATGACTGCCTATGTTTTCTTTTAGGAGTTTCATGGTTTCAGTCTCACATTGAGGTCTTTAATCCATTTTGAGTTTATTTTTGTGTCTGGTATGAGAAAGTGGTCCAGTTTCATGTAACTGTCCAGTTTTCCCAGCACCATTTATTGAAGAGACTGTCTTTTATCCATTGTAAACTCTTGCTTCCTTTATCATAGATTAAAACCCATATAAGCATGGGTTTATTTCTGGGCTCCCTATTCTGTTTCACTGATCTGTGTGTCTATTTTAGTGCCAGTACCATACTGTTTTGCTTACTGTAGCTTTATAATATATCTTGAAATCCGGAATTGTGATATCTCCAGCTTTGTTCTTTTTCAAGATTGCTTTGGCTATTTGGGGTCTCTTGTTCCATACAAATTTTAGGATTATTCTAGTTCTGTGAAATGCCACTGATAATTTTGGTCAGGATTCATTGAATCTGTAAATTGCTTGGGTGGTATGGACATTTTAACAATATTAATTATTTCCATCTGTGAACACAGTATATCTTCCCATTTGTGTTGTCTTCAATTTTTTTTATCAGTGTTTTATAGTTTTCAGAGTATACAGGTCTTTTCACTTCCTTGGTTAAATTTATTTCCAGGTATTCTTTTTAGTGCAATTGTAAATAAGGCTGTTAATCTTTCTTTCTGCTACATCAATATTAGTATATGGAAACGCAACAGATTTCAGTATATTTTGTATCCTACAACTTTACTGAATTCATTTATTCTAGTAGTTTCTTTAATTTTTGTTTTAAGTTTTATTTATTTTTTAAAGAGACAGAATGAGCAAGCAGGGGAGGGGCAGAGAAGGAGGGAGAGAGAATCTCAAGCAGGCTCCACACTGTCAGCACAGAGCCCAACATAGGAGGCTCGAATTCACACACTGAGATCGTGACCTGAGCTGAAACCAAGAGCCAGATGCTTAACCAACTGAACCACCCAGGCGCCCCTATTCTACTAGTGTTTTGATGGAGTCTTTAGGGTTTTCTATATATGATACCATGTCATCTGCAGATAATGACAATTTTACTTATTCCTTAACCAATTTGGATACCTTTTATTCTTTTTCTTGTCTGATTGCTGCAGCTAGGACATCTAGTACTGTGTGACTAGAAGTGGTGAGCATGGACATCCTGGACTCATTCCTGATCTTAAGAGGAAAAGCTCTGTTTTTCACCATTAGGTATTCTATTAGTTGTGGGTTTGTCGCATGACCTTTATGTTGAGGTATGTTCCCTCTAAAGCCACTTTGTTGACAGTCTTAGCATGAATAAAATGTTTGATTTTGTCAAATGCTTTTTCTGTATTGAGATGATATAGTTTTTATCCTCCATTTTAAAAAAAATTTTTTTTACTGTTTATTTCTTTTTGAGAGAGAGACAGAGTGCAGGTTGGGGAGGGGCAGAGAGAGAGGGAGACAGAATCCGAAGCAGGCTCCAGGCTCTGAGCTGTCAGCACAGAGCCCAACGCGGGGCTTGAACTCATGAACCATGAGATCATGACCTTAGCAGAAGTCGGACACTCAACCAACTGAGCCACCCGGGCACCCCTATCCTTCATTTTGTTAATGTAATGGGTCACATTGCAGTTACTGAACCATCCTGGCATCCCTGGGATAAATCCCACTTGATTGTGGTGAATGATCCTTTTAAAATACTATTGAATTCAGTTTGCTAATATTTTGTTGGGGATTTTTATATCTGTATTCATCAAGGATGTTGGCCTATAGTGAGGTTTTTTGTTGTTTGTGTTTTTGTAATGACTTTGTCTGGTTTTAATATCATGATAATACTGGCTTCGTGGAATGAATTTGGAAGCTTTCCTTTCTCTTCTATTTTTCAGAATAGTTTGAGAAGAAAAAATATTAGTTCTTCTTTAAATGTTTGGTAGAATTAAGCTGTGGAAGCCATCTGGTCCTGGACTTGGTGTTTGTTGGGAGTTTTTTTTGATTACCAATTCAATTTGGTTACTAGTAATTGGTCTATGAAGATTGTCTGTTTTCCTGATTCAGGTTTGGCAGCTTGTGTGTTTCTAGGAAGTTACCCATTTCTTCCAGATTATTCAGTTCGTTGGCATATAATTTTCATTGTAGTCTCTTATAATCCTTTGTATTTTAGTAGATTGTCGCTTCTCTTTCGTTTCTGATTTTATTTGAGTCCTCTCTTTTTCTTGAGGAGTCTGGTGGCTAAAAGTTTGTTGATTTTGTTTATCTTTTCAAAGAACCGGTTCTTGGTTTCATTGATCTGTTCTTGTTGTTGTTAATCTCTATATAGTTTATTTCTGCTCTGATCTTTATTATTTCCTTCCTTCTACTGCAGGCTTTGGTTATTCTTCTTTTTCTAGTTCTTTAGGTGTGTGGTTAGATTGTTTGAGATTTTTCTTGTTTCTTCAGGTAGGCTTTCATCACTATAATATCCCTCTTAGAACTGCTTTTGCTACATCCCAAAGATTTTGGATTGTTGTGTTTTCATCTGTTTCCCTGTATTTTTTTATTTCACCTTTGATTTCTTCACTTACCCATTGGTCGTTTAGTAGCATATTGTTTAGCCTCCACATGTTCGGGGTTTTCTTTTTTTTTTCCTTGTAATTGATTTCTAGTTTTATACCATTGTGGTTAAGAAAGATGCTTGATAGGATTTCAATATGTTCTGAAATTTATTGAGACTTGTTTTGTGGTCTAACACATGATCTCTCCTGGAGAATGTTCCATGTGCACTTGAAAAGAGTTGGATGCTTAACTGCCTGAGCCACCCAAGTGCCCCTCTCCCAGGCTTTTTAAAAGTCCTTTGTGCTATGCCTTATGATTGTCCAAAGCCCTTTTTTCTAGTAGTCTACCACATCTGTGTTCCTCAAATGTTTTTTCCATTAAAGAAAAATGTATGTAAATAATGAGTATTAAGTAAGGCCAGAGTAGAGAGAGTACATAGACATTCCCAACCAGCAAGCAGAATCAGTGTTATGAAAAATAGCCAAACAGAAAACAGACTTCGTGGAACATACCTAAAAAGCAAAAGAAGTGGTTAGAGATAAATATAAGGAAAGAGATGATGATTAAGCATCAAATCTATTTCAGAAAAAGTCAGTTGCAAATAACATGAACTCTAGAAGAAGATAGGACAGACAGTTCAAAACTGATTATCAGAATTATAATGAAATGTTCTAGACTTTAATAGGGGAAAAAAAACTTCTAACACTAGAAATAGATAAGGCTTGCCACGTTTTGGGTTCCAAGACATACATTGGTCAAAGTCTTATATCTTGTATTAAAATTCTGTATGCTTCCAATCAAGGAATGGGGGCAAACAGTTGAGATATACAATAAACTATATTGAGATTTTGATTGGATTTGGATTATATCTATGGATTAATATGGGGAGAATTGGTATCTAATAATATTGAGGTTTCTAAAACATGAATGTTTTTCCATTATTTGGCCTTGCTTAAATGTTTTTAAATTGTTTTATAATTTTCTTTTTTTTTTTTTTAGTTTTTGTTTTCAACATTTATTTATTTTTGAGAGACAGAAAAAGAGCACGAGCAGAGGAGGGGCAGAGAGAAAGGGAGACACAGAATCTGAAGCAGGTTCCAGGCTCCGAGCTGTCAGCACAGAGCATGCGGGGCTCGAACTCACAAACTGAGATCATGACCTGAGCCGAAGTCAGATGCTTAACCAACCGAGCCACCCAAGCACCCCTTTATAATTTTCTATGCACATCTTTTTAAATATATCCTTAAGTATCTTATACTTTCTACTGCTGTTATAAATGTGTGTGTTTGTTTGTAAATAATGTTTTCTCTTTGTCGTTCTTCTTTAAAGTGTATGTAGAAGGGTGGAAAGCCAAGACAAGGTGTTTCTGAATCGGAATAACATGATGGATTTAGCCTACCAAATATCGAAATGTAGAATTCTTCAAAAAGTAGTTAGTAGTAGACACAGTTTGTCTCAGGGAGAGATGCATTAAACAGTAGAACAGAAAGGTTACTTAGAAACTGGTCCACAGACCATGGGACCACGATATGTGACGAGGGTGGCATTGCAGATAGAGGAAGGGGATGTGGAGAGACTATTATGATTTAAATATTAGATCTGTATTTCACACAGTATACAAAATCATTTCTACATAGATGAAAGAGTGAAAAGCTTTTAGGGCATATGGGGAAATATATTATGTCCCTGGTAATGGGAAGAATTTCCCGTGAAGACACAGAAGGGGCTATCCATGAAAGTAAAGATTAATAACTTTGAGTATATTAAAGTCAAGTGCTCTGTTCAACAACAACAAAATAATCCTCTGATGAACTTGAAAATATAAGTCACACACTGGAAGAAGATCCTTGCTACACACAGAACCAATAAAGCTTTAGTATACAGAATGAATCAGTCAGAAAAAGACAAACAGCCTGATAGAAGAATGGGCAAAACGACATGAATAGCCATTTCACAGAAGAAATACCTAAGGCCTACAAATTTATGAAAAGATGTTCAACTTTATTAGTAATTAGGGAAATGCAAATTAAGATCATACTGAGATTACCAAAAATTAAGAGATTTGCCAGATCATATATTGGAGAGGATGTGAATCAACAGGAATTCTTGTATACCACTGAGAGAATATAAACTGGTCCAACCACTTTGAAAAACAATTCAACTTTATGATGTGAAGTTGAATTTCGTGTATTTTTTGACTCAGCATTTCTAATCCTAGTTGTGTACCCTGGAGAAACTTAACCATGTATACCAGCAGACGTGGACTGTAATATTCACACTAACACGATTTGTAATGGCAAAAAGAAACGTGGAAAAAACCCAAATGTCCTTTAACAAAGAATGGAATATGAAGTTAGGGTATGTTGACATAAAAATATACAACATTAAAACCTAATGAACTACAGCTATACATTGGTTGTTTTCAGGGCAGACAGGCTAGCTTTACAATGATTCGTGTCAAAAAGTAGATAATAAAACAGTATTTTACTCATTCTTTTTTTAAGAAAAAATTGCTGCATTCCTGTTTTGTGCCAGACAGCACTCCACTCTGGGTGCTAAGGACTTAGCAGTGAAAGAGGTGGACAGGTTTTCTGTCCTCGTGAAGCTTACATTTTAGTTTAAGGGCGACAGATGGATAAATAAGCAAAACAGTATGTAATTTAACGTAATCATAAGAGCTGTGGAAAAAGTTGAAGCAAAGTAAAAGGATAGCATATGATTTGATGGTGTGTGTGTGTGTGTGTGTGTGTGTGTGTGTGTGTGTGTGTGTGTGTCTTTGCGGCTCAAGGGAGGGTTTTTTCAAAATGTAACATTTGGGAAGAGTTGAACATCCTGTGGAAGAGAGTGTTACAACTTTCTGGAGGGGAAAGTAGGAAGGAGCTTGGCATTTACAAGGAAGAGCAAGAAGGCAGATGAGTTCTGATAGGGAATGAGCTGGGACAAGGGGGAGTGGGCAGGACAGAGAGTTCCAGGGGGTAGACAAAATTCATACTGTGTAGGGTCTCAGTTTTAGTAATAAGTATAGGCTTTTTAAAAATATGGAAAGTCATTGGAGAATTTTGAGCAGAATGACATAATCTGACTTATGTTTAGGGTCTGAAGAACTGATTGTTGGGGGCAGAGGTGGAGGGCTTGGGGGAAGGAAGGATGCAGAAGGCCCAGTTAGGAGGCTTTTGTGGAAGTGCAGGCATTCAGTGAGGGTGGGGTGGACCAAGGGGACAGTGGCGGATCCAGAAGGAGGTGGTTAGTTAGTGCAGTCATATATTTGGGGGGTGTAATTGAAAGGACTTAGTGATAGATGGGGTAGATCTGTATGAAGAGGGAGTCTCCACTGGAGCAGCTGGGTGGGTGGTGATGCCATTTACATGGGGAGTGAAACATGAGCGGGTGGGGCCCTGAGACTAAGAGTTTGTTCTTAGACCTCTTGAATTTGGAATGCCTGTGAGCCGCTCAGGCACGTGACCCTGACGCTCTCAGAAGGGAGGTCTGGAGTTCAGGGGTAGAAATAGGAGACTCATCCACGTGCACGTGTACATGGCATTCAAAAGCTTGGAAGGGAGCACCGAGGGAGTGAGTGTAGCAGAGAAGGGAGGCTGTGGAGGGAGGCGGTGAGGGGGGAAGTGCCAGGGGCTGTGCTGTGCTTTCGGGAACTCTAGAAGATGTTTCAGTAGGCATGTTATGTAATGGAAACATACATTTGCAGTAGAGATTACAGATCCCAGGTCAGTGTATTTTGAGACAACAGTAAAAAGACTTCTGTAGAGAAATGCAGAAATCAGATGAAGAGGCACTTCAGTGAAGGGTAGATCCTAATGGCCCGTACACCTATGAAAACATGCTTAACCTCACCATTAATCAGGGAAATGCCAATTTAAAAGAGCAGTAATACCTGATGCTGTCACATATTGGAAGGGAGGTCATTGTCATACCTTAGGGGAAATGTGAATGATTACAGCCTTTTTTGAAAGCAGTCTGGCAATCTCTATTAAAATGAAAAATCTATGATCTGTCTCCTGGAAATAGGAGCACCAGTGCATAAAAATCTAAGTATGTTTATTATAGCCTTTTTTAAAGGGAAAAAACAGGGCATCTGTGTGCATCTGACTCTTGATTTCAGCTCAGGTCATGATCTCAAGGTTGTAGGATTGCCCCGCATCACATCGGGCTCTGTGCTGGGCATGGAGCCTGCTTGGGATTCTCTCTGCCCTCCCTCTGAGAGAGAGGGAGAGCGAGAGGGGTCTGAAGAACTGATTGTTGAAGAACTTTCTCTCTATCTCTCTCTCACACAATAAATAAACATTTAAAAAAAAAAAATAAAGGGCAGGGGCGCCTGGGTGGCTCAGTCAGTTAAGCATCCGACTTCAGCTCAGGTCATGATCTCACGGTCTGTGAGTTCGAGCCCCGCGTCGGGCTCTGTGCTGACAGCTCAGAGCCTGGAGCCTGCTTTGGATTCTGTGTCTCCCTCTCTCGCTCTCTGCCCCTCCCCCACTCACACTCTGTTTCTCTCTCTCTCTCAAAAATAAATAAACATTAAAAAAAATTTTTTTAATAAAAAAAAATAAAGGGCAAAAACACTAAAAGTAGAGTCAATACCCATCTTTCATGGAAAACTTGATTAAATTGTAGGTTGTCTAATTATTGGATTGTTATGCAGCCAGTTGACGTCAAGGACCTTTCACGATGCAGGGAATTTTATAAAATACAATTGTGCATGTGTGTGCTGTGTGAAACACCATAGTCCCCGTCATTCTGCCTGTGTATATAAAACTTTTGTAGATGATTATATATATAAAGGTAAGTTTTTGTGTTTTTGGTTTTTTTTTTTTTTTTTAGAGGGAGAGAGTAGGGGAAGGGTGGTGTGGGGGGACAGAAGATCTGAAGCAGGCTCTGTGCTGACAGCAGAGAACCTGATGTGGGACTCGAACTCGTGAAACCATGAGATCATGACCTGAGCCAAAGTCGGACGCTTAACTGACTGAACCACCCGGGCACCCCGAGAGAAGCATAGTTCTTAAATAAATTGCCTGAGAATAAGTAAATCTGAGGGAGGTTGTTGGAGGTAAGCCTCTACTCACTCAGTCAATAAACAAACATACATCTCTGTTTAAAAGAAAAAGGATCCCAAGATAAAACAGCTTCTGTGATATTTCCCATTTATGTAAAATATTTGTGCCTATATATAAAAGACATGAGAAGATCATCACTAAAATTATAATCCTAAAGTATAATTAACTTTTTAAGGTATAATTTAACTTTTTAAAATAAAATGCTAGATTGGAATATACTTGTCACTATTGTTTTTTTCTCCTTTCAGTGCTGGTTTAAATGGAGAATCTTGAAATTGACAAGATAAATTCCGTTTTCAAAAGAATAATTTTTAAATTTTTTTTAATGTTTATTTTTGAGAGAGAGAACATGAGCAGGAGAGGAACAGAGAGGGAGACACAATCTGAAGCAGGCTCCAGGCTCTGAGCAGTCAGCACAGAGCCCAACACAGGACTCAAACCCATGAACCGTGAGATCACGACCTGAGCCAAAGTTGGATGCTTAGCTGGCTGAACCACCCAGGCACCCCTCTAAAGAATAATTTTTAAGTGTACAAGATTATTACCATTTTATGCTCTTTGTTAACTTCTATTTCAGTATCCATTTTCCTTTTGCTTTCTTAGCTTTCAGTCTTTAACCAGCAGTTTGTTCTGGGTATAAAGTAAAAATAAAAATTAGAACAGATTAGCAGGCAAACCCACAAGTAGCTAGCTAGCTCTATTCAGTTGAGTGATGAACCTGACTGCATATGTGAACCATGAACAGAGCGATCTAATATTTACTATCGTGTACATATTTGCTCAGGAGGTACAGAGGGTCTTATACCATTCAATATTAGAAAATATATTTATTGATTTTTTATATTGATTTTTTTAATAATATGTATTGTATGCTTTTTTTAATTATTATTTGAGTATAGTTGACACACAATGTTACATTAGTTTCAGGTACGTGACAGTGATTTGACAACTCTGTATGTTATGCTGTGCCCACCACAAGTATAGCTATATCTATCACCATACAGTAGTACCATTACAATAGCATTGACTATATTCCCTTTTATTCCCATGACTTACTCATTTCATAACTGTAAGCTTGGACCTCCTGCTCCCCTGAACCTGTTTTGCCCATCCCCTAATTTCCCTCCCCTCTGGCGGCCATCTGTTTGTTCTCTGTATTTATCAGTCTGATTTTGCTATTTATTCATTTGTTTTTTAGATTTCACAAGTAAGTGAAATCATATGGTATTTGTCTTTCTCTGACTTATTTCACTTAGCATAATACCCTCTAAGTCCATCCATGTTGTCTCAAATGACAAGATCTCATCCTTTTTACGGCTTAATAATATTCCATTGTATATATACAGTATCTTCTTTATCCATTCATCTCTTGGTGGACACTTGGGTTGCTTCTGTATCTTGGCTGTTGTAAATAATGCTGCAGTAAACATGGGCGCGTATATCTTATTGGATTAATGTTTTCATTTTGGGGGGTAAATACCCAGTAGTGGAATTACTAAATCATTTGGTAGTTCTATTTTTAATTTTTTGAAGAATCTCCATACCGTTTTTCACAGCGATTGTACCAATTTACATTCCCACCAACAATGAACAGGGTACTTTTTTCCTGACATCCTTGCTGGCACTTGTTATTCTGGCCATTCTGACAGGTTTAAGTGTATTTATTGATTTTTAAATTGAAATTAACACAGACATCATGATTGCCATTAACTGTGTGAACTTCTCAGCATCCATGGGAGCCTCTGGGTTAGGAAACTACCATTTACAGAAGGTGGGATCTAGCCTGGCTGATTTTCTCTTGTCTTTGTTTCGCGTGTTACTTGGTGTTCATCTCGACCTGTCGCCCACCTTTGTTCTTTCTCTGTGATTTAGCTGCTGTGTCTTCATTCCTCATTTCACTTGTTTGAAGCTTTGTTTTGCTTCTACTCTGTGTTCAAAGCCATTATGTGATGTCCCTCTGGATAAGATCCTGTATCTGTTCTGGTCATTCTCTGCTAATGAAAAGCCCCCAAATCAGTTCTAGTCACAAAAGCAGACCAAGTTCAATAATTAATATGGTCAGTTAATAATTTAAAAGTCCAAACTGTCTTTAAAGCCAAAATTTCTCCCTTCCAAAGAAGCTTATAACTCCTGAAGTAGGTTGGCCTACTACAGTGGGAAGGAAAGGTCAACTAGTTTTTCTGACTTTACTACCATACTGACTGCTCTTCTAGCATTCTTCAACCCTCTAGTGATGAGGTGGGGAAGAAGGTGGCAAGAAAGATTTTAGTGGAACTTACCATAACTGTTGGGAGCTGGTGCTGATTGCTGGCTGGATTTTGCACCTGTTAGAGCTGATCGTTTTGCTCATGAGCGCTTTTGTAGCTCCTTCAGAGCCACCCGGTATCAATTACCTTTAGCCACATAACGAATTTCTTCATAACTCAACAGCTTAAAACAACACACACTTATTATCACAATTTCTGTGGATCAGGAATCTAGGCAAGGCTTACCTGGACCCTCTACGTCTGTGTCTCTCACGAGATCACGGTCATCCTAAGGCGTGTCTAAGGGGTAGATTCGCTTCCAAACTCACTCCAGTAGTTGTTGGCAGGATTCAGTTTCTCAAGCATTAATGACCTAATGGCCTCATTTCTTCATGAGCTGTTGGCTAGAGCCCTCCCTTAGTACCTTGCCACATGGACCTCTCCATAGAGCAACTCATAATAATAGCGACTGGCTTCCAGAGCAAAAGGGCAAGAGTCAAAGAGATGGAAGTGACAGTCCTTTGTAACCCAATCTTGAAAATGACACCCTACCACTGTTGCCATATTCCGTTCATTGGAAGTAAGTAACTAGATATAGCCCACGCTCAAGAAGAGGGCGGTACACGGACCATGAATACCAGGAAATCAGGATCGTTGGGAGCCATTTTAGAAGCAGTCTGCCACCCCGTCACCAGTATTCTTGGGATTATCTCATCTTCACTTCTCTTGATAAAGGCAAATGTATCTCTCTTCTGAGTAGTCACTTATAACTCCCCCCCCCTTGGACATCTTTCTTCTCTGGTCCCCTCACCTCCAGGTGGCCCTCTTGAACAGGATTTAAGACAACCTCCATCTCTAGCTAATGGTCCCTGGAAAACATGCACCCTTTACCACCAGAAACTTGGGAGTGCAGGCCAATCGCAGCATAGTCACCACCCATTTCAGTCTGCCACCAGAGCAACTAACCAGAAAACCTGTACTTTCTCAAGATTTCTCAGTTTTGAGTCAATCACTGGTCTTCTAGGACTCCCTAGGTCTAGAAGACATGTCCCACGCTCTCCATGTGGTCTTGTTGAAGCTTCTTTTCCTAGGTCAAGGTGGGGAAAGGAGGTCCTTTTCTGAACTCTCCTTATCTCTAACCTTTTTTTGCTAGAGCTAAGGTTTACGAGCCATTTTGACAACATTCTTGGAGCCTCAGCTGAAACTGACACTCAGGTAGTTCCATATTGACATCCTGTTTCATCTGCTGTTTGCCTTTTTCCTAATCCTTTGAAGGCATTTGCCTTGGGTGGTTGCCTACAGTCATTGCAACAAGAAAAATAATTACCAATTTATTAAATCAAACAGTGGAACATAAGAGAGAAGAGATGGGAGAAAGATGAATAAATAATGAGAAAGGGAAGGGAGGAAGATGGGGGAAAGCACTAAATACCTTATTTTGTTTCAGATTAGAATAAATAGATAAATATTGTCTTCATGTTATTGTGTAATTATTATTGTTTTAATGGTGTTCTTGAAATGTTTGAGGCACTTGTAGAATTAAAATTATGAAATTTGAGTTTAATTCATAGAATAAAGGTAAACATGAAGAGAGAAAAGAGGCATATAAAAAGCCAGACATACTGGAAGCATAAATGTTCTCCATTTAGATCCATAAATAAAATCCAACAATAATAATGTTTGTAAGAGACTGACCTAACACAAAATAGTGGGAGGTAAAAATTACTCCAAAATTGGAAAGATCTATTTATCAGACTGAATAAAACAGATGGAGAGATGGCAGTAATTTATATCAGACAAAATAGAATTTAAGGGGAAAAAAAGCATAGTGCATATCATTTTATATTGACAACATAAAGGCCAATGAAATTGACATCAAAAATAAAAGATGTGCCCAAATTGGCGTAAGTCTTGTGAATTGGATTCACAAGTATCCAAATTTAGTTCCACATGATCATCTTTCTGAGTTTTTTGGTGGAGGAAGCAGGGTTTGGAAGATCTGCATAAAGCAGTAAATTCTCTTTCTATTAAAATGTACTTTATAAATTTTGTGTATAATTAAAGAAGTTTTGCTGGTGGAGGACCAGCTAAGACTCCTTGCTAAGGAAATGGGAAAGGCAAGGCCAAAGTTATGCAAATATAGTTTCCTAGGAATTCAAACCAGGTGTAGAGCTGGAGACTGGTGGGAAAAGGTGCTCTTTGTATCCAATCAGACAAGGTCCCCATGGTTGAGTTTAAAGGAGAAGTCATCCTCTACGGATGTAGAAGAGTCCAGTAAGTTTAACTGTCCACGTGTTCTTTACCTAATACAGATTCCATTCTGCAGTTGTTTTTTTTTTTAATCAGACATTCTGGGACAGGCCCTAAGCATTAGTATTTTCATTGATTTACTTTTTAAAAATAGTTAACGTTTTTCTTTTTAATTTCAGGAGAAATACAGTTTTGTGACACTACCATTCCTCCTACCCTGATGTAGCATTGTACCCTTCCTAACATTTTCTTAGGCTTAAATAAGCACATGCGCATGCAGACACGCGCGCGGGCACACACACACACATGCATATACACACACACGCTCAGAGTTTGATGCAGTTAACATTTTTTAATTTGCAGCTTGCTCTTTTCACTTGCCCTTGACATACTGCTGGCTTTCCAAGTCAATACATATAGATATTGGCTATGGATATGCCATAGTATAGCTGCGCCATAATTCAGTTAATCGTTTCTTCGCTGATGGCCCGTTAGTTGTTTCTTCTTTTGGCAGGAGAACTTCAGTGAACATCTTGGTTTGTTTATCTTTACATGCTCGTGCTCTTATTTCTATAGAATAGATTGGTTCCTAAAAGTAGAATTGTTAGGCTGTGTGGTATGTATGTTTTTAATTTTATAATGTATGCGATCATATCCGCTTCTTAAATGTTTGTAGCAATTTACATTTCATTTATGTAATCGTGTACGTGGGTGCTGGTTTCCCTACACTCACTGTTAAGCACATTTCTAGCTTAAGAAAATAATTCATTAAAACCGCAAAAGTAATAACAAGGGAAAACAGGAGAAAATTTTTTTGTAGTCTTAGAATAGGAAAGTACTTTAAAAGCAAGATACAAAACCATAAGCCACAAAGAAAAAGATGAATAGCTCTTGTGATATAAAAATGAAGAAATTTCTCCTGGCCAAAAAGCCATTGCAAATGAAATTAAGACAAATGACAAATGGGTGAAAACATTTGTAGCATATGATAGAAAAAGAGATGAGACATATAGAGAGATATAGATAAAATGAGCTTTTGTAGATCGATAACAAAAGCCCATAACCCAGTGGAAAAATGAGTACTGGGCGTGAAAAAGCAGTGTGTAGAAAATATAGTATGTATGAAAAGATGTCCAACATCATCTCTAATTAAGAAGTGCAGGGGCGCCTGGGTGGTTCAGTCGGTTAAGCGTCCGACTTCAGCTCAGGTCACGATCTCGCGGTCCGCGAGTTCGAGCCCCGCGTCAGGCTCTGGGCTGATGGCTCAGAGCCTGGAGCCTGCTTCCGATTCTGTGTCTCCCTCTCTCTGCCCCTCCCCTGTTCATGCTGTGTCTCTCTCTGTCTCAAAAATAAATAAACGTTAAAAAAAAATGCAAATTAAAACAAAACATCATTTTTCACATAGCAAGTTGAGAAAAAAATATATATATATGTATATTGCTAATACCCATGAATAGTGAAGTTACAGGGATATAGAAACTCACATATTATTGGCGGAAGTGTGACTGGTACGATCTCTGTAATTGGCAGTTTGGTGGTTTTAAAAATTCTTTCTGAATTGTTTTTAGCTAAAGTACGTACATAGTTTTAACAAAAAACTTTTACTTACAGCGGAATACAAGTCTCCTGTCTCCTCTTCACTTATTGACTAGACACAGTCCACTGACTTTCTAGCTTAAGAGACAAGGATGTAACCAACTTGTTATATTACCCTCATATTCCCTCCCTTCCCCTACTATTTTTACCAAAATGTTATTATGAAAATTTTGAAACATACAGAAGAAGTTGGAATGTAAAGTGAATCCCATATACCCACTTCTGGGACCCTACAATTAACATTTTGCTGGGTTTGTTTACCACACTTCTGTCCTTCCAACAGTCGCTCTCCATCCATCCATCCATCTTATTTCTCATGTATTTTAAGTTAATTTGCATATGTTATTTCATCCTAAGCACTTCAGCGTATGTATACTTAACTAGAATTTAAAATTTATTTACATTTTTGAGGTAAAGTTTGCATACAGTGAATGCATGAATCTTGTGTTTCACAGGATGAGTTCTGACAAACATATACATCTGTGTAACACAACCCCCATCAATGTATGAAATATTACCATCACCCCAGAAAATTTTCTCCTGCGTCTTCGCGTCTTCCCATTCACTCACCACACCCACCTTCCCCCAGAAGTTACCACTGTTTAGACACCTTTTCACTGTAAATTAGCTTTTCCTTTTCTAGAACTTCATATAAATGGAATCATATAGTATCCCGGTATTACTCTTTTATGTGAGATTCTGTCATTTTGCATGTTTTTGAGACTGGTCCATGTTGTTGTCTGACTAGAACTTCATTCCTTCCCGTTGTTGGATAGTATTCCCTTGTGTGAACCTTGAATACACCACACACAGCCCGCTCAGCCGCTCTCATGCTGATGAACACCGGGGCTGTTTTCACACTTGGGCTACTATGAGTAAAGCTCTGTGTGCATCTTTATATAGATCTTTCTGTGGACATACGCTTTCATGTCTTTTGAGTCCGTGCAGAGAGGATGTGACAGTTTCGTATGTTAAAAGACAATCCCAGTAGATACCCCTTCATACCTCCTAGAAAGGCTGGCTGTACCAACGATGGCTAGGATGTAGAACATCTCAGCTCTCTTACGTTGTGTGAGGGAATGTAAAATGATATGATCACCACTTGGGAAAATAGTCTGGCAGATTCTTACATTTAAGGTTAAACATTTACCTGTGCTATTACCCTGTAATCCTGTTCCTGGGATTATCCAAGAGAAGTAAAACCATAGATCAAAAAAAAAAAGAAAGCAAGAATATTTATAGCAGTTTTATTCACGGTAACCAAAACTGGAAACAATACAAATGTCCAAAAACGAAAACAACAACAACAAATGTCCATCAGTACATCTGTAGGAGAACGGGTGCAGTGGAATATTACTTGGCCATATGTAAGACTGAACTACTTCTATAATATGAATTCAATTCATTTCAAAAACACTGAGCAATAGAAGCCAATACCCAGACTTCTTACCTTTTTTTTTTTTTTTTTTTTTTGAATTCAGGAACCAGCAGAGCTGATCTATGGGGACGTAAATCAGGATAGTGGTTGCCTGTGGTGGGTGGGAAGTAACTGGTAGGGAGGATGAAGGAACTTTCTGAGATGACTTAAATGTTATATACTTGATTAGGTTAGTTATATGGGTATATGATGTATCAACTTCTCATGAAAAGTGAAAATAAACCCTAAAAGCAAGTGTATTTTGTACCTCTTCAAAATTGAAGCTGTGGGGACAGTTGCTTAGAAGACCATGGGGACTAAAGGAGAGTTGAGGGAACATGCCAGAATTTTAGGCATTTCCATTTAAAACATGATTTCTGGGGGTGCCTGGGTGGTTCAGTCGGTTGAGCGGCCCTCTTCGGCTCAGGTCATGATCTCGCGGTTGAGGAGTTCGAGCCCTGTGTCGGGCTCTGTGCTGACAGCTCAGGGCCTGGAGCCCGCTTCGGATTCTGTGTCTCCCTCTCGGCCCCTCCCCTGCTCATGCTCTCTGTCTCAAAAATAAATATAAACATTAAAAAAAGTTTTTTGTAAGCATGATTTCTGAAATTGAAAAAAGAGGACGTGGACGTTTAAGTGGAGACCTTCCGGGACAGTCACAAACCAAACCCCTCGCTTTTTACCCTTCAACCTGAGCTTCTCCACTTGTCAGAGACTGGCTCTCCCTAAGGTGCCCTGTGAGGGCAGAGGGTGGATGACTGCCCACACGTGCTCCTTCTCCAGAAGCCATAACAGAAAACACTAATGAGGGCCCTCAAGAAGTCATCTGGCCTGTCCCCTACAGAGAGCCCATCACAAATAAAAACACTGCGTTCTAAGTGTATCTTCTCAGAATTATTTATAATTCTTTTAAAGATAAAACTGTCAAGGTTCTGAAAGTTTCATCGCGTGGAAAACAAAATGTCTTTATGAAATAGCTCTATCAAGTAATAGGTGATGATTTTTATGTATTTAAAGATATCAGGGACTGATTTCCTAGAGATTTTTCATTCTTTTTTTTTTAAGTTTGTGTATTTTTTTTTATTTAAAAACAATTTTTTTAACGTTTATTTATTTTTGAGACAGAGAGAGACAGAGCATGAACGGGGGAGGGTCAGAGAGAGAAGACACAGAATCTGAAACAGGCTCCAGGCTCTGAGCCATCAGCACAGAGCCTGACGCGGGACTTGAACTCACGAACCGCGAGATCATGACCTGAGCTGAAGTTGGACTGAGCCACCCAGGCGCCCCTGTGTATTTATTTTGAGAGAGAATGAGCGAGACAAGAAGGGGAGGAGTGGAGAGCACAAGAATTCCTAGCAGGCTCTGCAACCGTCAGCACGGGATATGACGCGGGGCTCAAACTCATGAACTGTGAGATCGTGACTGGAGCTGCAACCAAAAGCCAGACACCCAACAGACCGAGCCACCCAAGAGCCCCTACAGATTTTTCAAATTGTTATTTTGGAAGCTATGTCCATATAGTTGTGTTTGTGGTTCTTTTAACAGAGTGTCATTTTCAAATATTAAGTTGATGAGTAACCTATTTATTAAGCCAAATATAGTCACATTTAGAAAATTCTTTCCCCTTTATCTTGTGCACATTTCCTTGTTTCATAATGTGCTTCCCTTTTCTTAGCCTGCAGTAAATTTGTTGACTCATTTGTAGACCTCTCTATCTAAAGCCATTTTTGTAACATCATCATGCAAGCTTTTTTTTCCTGTGTAATTTAACTTCACTTTATACACTTTTGTACCCCAAATAGTCTTTTTTCTCTCCCTGTTCTTTTCAGCTAGCCCCCCAAATCTTTCTTTTTTTAATTTTTTTATTATCTTTTTTTTTTAATTTTTTGAGTCAGATGCTTAACTGACTAAGTCACCCAGGCGCCCCTGTTTCTGTATTTTTTTTTTAAGTTTATTATTTTGAGAGAGAGAGAGAGAGCATGCATGAGCAGGGGAGAGGCAGAGAGAGGGAGAGAGAGGGAGAGAGAGAGAGAGAGAGAGAGAGAGAGAGAGAGAATGCCAGGCAGGTTCTGTGCTGACAGAACAGAGCCTGACATGGGGTTCCAACTCACGAAACCAAGAGATCATGACCTGAGCCAAAACTAAGAGTCAGATGCTCAACCAACTGAGCCACCCAGGTGCTCCTAGCCCCCCAAATTGTTCTTGTTGGCATAGTCGAATAGACAAGTTTGCTTGTCACATTTTTTTCTTAAGCGTAGAGACTCCTTTATACCATAACCTTGAAATAATTTTCCTTAGTAATCTGTTATCAAAAGCGTTCCATGATGTACTTTGTCTTCCGTGTCATAGTTGAGGTCACGGATTTCCTCCATGAGCAAGTGTAGGCTTCTTCAGGTCCTAAGTCAGTAAGGAAACCTTGGAACTCAAGGGATGTCTGTTATGCACCTGCCGTGTGTCGGGCACTGCTTTAGGCAGTAGGGCTACTGTGGTGAAGACGCAGGTTTCCCCAGCACAGACATTATATTCTAATGTGAAGAGGCCAACAAAATACTCCGTGTCAGGAAAGTGCTAAGAATAAAAATAAAGCAGAATAAGGGAACAGAGGAGGACAGGGGAAGAGGTGCTATTTTTAACTGGGTTGTAAGGGAAGGCTCTCTGATGAGGTACTATCTGAGCAGAGATTTGAACAAAGGACGGGAATGGGCCACGAGCATTTCTAAGAGCAAGGGCATTGCCGAAGGAGGGCGCTTGGGTGTCTGTGCCTACCCTCTGGCTCTCAGCACTTCTCACCCTCCTCTCCTCCTCACCCCCAACCACCAGGTGGACTGCAGTGAAACCATGAAGCTGCCACCATGTGGGACCCCTGACCCCCAGTATTCCGATCAGATTCCCCTGATGTTGGTGCCTGTCTGTGTTTTCATCCTCTATTCGCCCTGTTGCTGAGAGGGAGTGGTTATGGGAATGGCTCGACACTCAACACTGGACAGATGAGATAGACCCCCGCTTATTAGTTACATAAACTCACACCCGCGTGGCCCAGAGGAAGAGGTGATACCACATGCCACCCAGAGCCACTTGGGGTTTGCATTGAGGAACAGAGTGGACAGCCAGGGGGCCGAGAGAGCGTGGGGCCCCCACAGAAGGATGTGGTTGGCTTGTTCGAATCATTCAGAGCACTGGCAATACTGAGCCTCTGATCTCCTACCACAGTCGGAGCCAAAAGAATTTGTTTCCCAGTGAACACTTCAATCTCAGCAACGTCATGAGACTTCTCAGAGATGTGACCACTTGATTAGGAGAGGAACTTAGATATCTGAGAATAATGAATAAGGGCTTAAAGTAATAATATAATGTTGCAAAATCACATCGAAGGTGGTAGCCCACTTTTTTTAAGGACCAAAACTCTTCGTTCAGCAAGGAACTTTTGTTTGTTCAAAAACAAATTTAAGGATATGACAGCACAAAGTCTTGGGAGTTATTCTAATGAAGTATGGCAGATTATTCTGAAGCTAGGGAATAACCTTTTTTACCACATCTTGTTAGGAACAGACAGGATACTCCAAGACCAATTTGTTATTCTCACAGAGAAAACCAAATTTTGGTATTGTATGAATAAATATCTGACCTTAATGGATTTGTAAGCTCACCCTTTTTAATCTTACGAATAAATAATCAAAACTGAGCCAGCTGTACCAAAAAGACAAAAAATAACAAGTGTGGGCAAGGATGTAGAAAAAGGGGAACACTCACACCCTGTTCTGAGCATGTAAACTGGTGCAGTCTCTATGGAAAACAGTAAGGAGTTTCCTCAAAAAATTAAAAATAGAAATACTATGCAAACAGGCAGTTCCACTTCTGGGTATTTATCCAAAGAAAATGAAAATGCCAATTTGGAGAGATATATGCACCCCTATGTATTACAGCATTATTTATAATAGCCAAGATATGGAAGTAACCCAAGTGTTCATCGATAGACGAATAGATAAAGAAGATGTGGGATCTGTATACAGTGGAATATTACCTAAGAAAAAAGGATGAAACCTTGCCATTTGTGATAACATGGCTGGATCTAGAGGGTATTATTATAAGTGAAGTAAGTCAGAGAAAGGCAAATACTGTATGATTTCACTTGTATGTGGGACCTAAAAAACACAAAACCGGAAACTTGTAGAATGAACCAAACAGACGCATAGATGCAGGGAACTGTTGGCTACGAGAACAGGCAGGAGTTGGAGATGGGACAGGCAAAGTAGGTGAGGAGGATTGAGAGGCACAGACTTAGTGACCGTCACAGGATGTAGAGTGCAGCATAGGGAATACAGTCGCCAATGTCATGGTCACTTCGTATGATGACAGATGGGGACCATCTTATAATGTATAAAAATGTTGAATGGTTGTGATGTACACATGAAACTAACAGGATATTGTATGTCGGTTGTAATTCAGTTGATAAAAACCAAACATCCAGCTTTGGCAACATTTTAATATTTCATTGCATAAACTTTTAGACTATTTGCAGTTACACAGTCCAAGGCAAGTAAATTTCCCTTTCCACAAACCTATAACTTTCAGCATTCATCTGGGCCTTGTCCTTAATCTTCTCCCACATGTGGGAACAACCTAAATACTTGAGTTCAAGTACAAAATTAATCTTTTCCCATTAGTAAACGAAAACACCTCCTGTTACCTCACCTACCTGGTTATACTTCTGTGCCAGTGTTGTTCTCTGTAGAGTCTCAATCTCCATATTAATTATAATTTACCCAGAGTGACATCTGTTTTACAGAGAGCCAGATACTTGAGGAATTACTGTCCCATACAAGTGTTTCAGCAAACGGTCAAAGCTCATGGACAATCATAATGCACATATCCTTCCTGTGTCTTAGATCTTAGAGTAGCAGACTTAATCCCTACTTGTAATCCCTATTTGTATATGACACAAAACCACACACAGCTCCCAATGCTTCAGTATTCTGTTCTATGTGGAAATTATTCAAGGATGCAAAGATTATCCTTTAATTCAATTTAATACTAGCCCAGCATCTTAAAGTTAAGTATTGGAAATTATGTTTAATCTAATATACCACAGAATATAATAGCTGTTGGTTTAGAAAAGTTTGTCAGAAATATAATTCGTTTATATTTATATTTTCCTTAACCATTAACATTATATGCAAGCAACATTAGCTTATCAGTAGACCTGTTTTTTTTTTTTTGTTTGTTTGTTTGTTTTTTTTAATTTTTTTTTTCAACGTTTATTTATTTTTGGGACAGAGAGAGACAGAGCATGAATGGGGGAGGGGTAGAGAGAGAGGGAGACACAGAATCGGAAACAGGCTCCAGGCTCTGAGCCATCAGCCCAGAGCCCGACGCGGGGCTCGAACTCACGGACCGCGAGATCGTGACCTGGCTGAAGTCGGACGCTTAACCGACTGCGCCACCCAGGCGCCCCTCAGTAGACCTGTTTAAGAAGTCCCAATGTAATTAGTGTCTTCATGAGGAAACAAACCCAAATTTTACTTAAAAAATAAAACATATACTTATATAACATTCTATAAGGATTAAATTCAGACAGAATTGTTTTTACAGCAGAATTATCAACCAGTCTGATTTGTTCAAGGATTCACTTTGATTGCTTAAATTTGGATTTTTTTTTTTTTTTTTTTGAGAGAGAGAGCTGGGGAGAGGGAGAGAGAATCTTAAACAGGCTCCGTGCCCAGCAGGGAGCCCGATGCAGGGCCTGATCTTACCATGAGATCATGACCTGAGCCAGAATCAAGAGTTGGACACTTAAACAACTGAGCCACCCAGGCACCCCTAAATTTGGTTTGTTTTTGTTTTGTTTTTAAAATTTTTTTTTTTCAACGTTTATTTATTTTTGGGACAGAGAGAGACAGAGCATGAACGGGGGAGGGGCAGAGAGAGAGGGAGACACAGAATCGGAAACAGGGTCCAGGCTCTGAGCCGTCAGCCCAGAGCCCGACGCGGGGCTCGAACTCACGGACCGCGAGATCGTGACCTGGCTGAAGTCGGACGCTTAACCGACTGCGCCACCCAAGCGCCCCATGTTTTGTTTTGTTTTTAATGTTTCTGTTTATTTTTGAGAGAGAGACAGAACGTGAGCAGGGAAGGGGCAGAGAGACAGGGAGACACAGAATCTGAAGCAGGCTCCAGACTCAGGGCTGTTAGCACAGAGCCTGATGTGGGGCTCAAACTCACAAGCCATGAGATCACGACCTGAGCCAAAGTCGGATGCTTAACTGACTGAGCCACCCAGGCGCCCCATGGTTTTTTATGTATAACTGCCTCTGACCTGTCAGTTTCTGTGAGAAGGATTTTTTTTTTTCTTAGAAGGCCACCACATTTAATATAATATGGTATTCCTTTAATAAAAAATAGGAATTTTGCTATTTTGTACATTTTAAAGTATTAAGAAAGCAATCATGCGTTGGTACATTTTTGCAATCACATTGCAAAAATCCTGCAGACATAATGAGACTCCTGTTAAGCACAAGAAATGAAGGCAGTCCATCCACAGGAACCACAGCAAGAGGGGGAATGTCTTATAATGTATTTCAGAATCAGCTGGAGGTTTCTTAAAACATTGACTCTTGGGTTTAACTCCCAAAGAATCTAAGTCAATTGGTCAGAATTCTGGACTCAGAACTAGTATTTCTGATGAGTCCCCATGTAACAGCTGATGGTGATGGTGCAGGGATGAAACTCTGAGGACACGTTTTCTAGGAAATATGAGGTTGCCTCCCTCCTGCCCCGAGTCCATAGGGCTGTGGATTTATAAACTTCAAGGGATTACAGGCTTGGTTTCTAACTGACACCCCCTGAGTGTCTCTGCAATGAGCAAAGCAGACAAATCAATAAAGAACGTTAACAAAAAGGCCACCATATTGAAAGTATTGTACATTCACTGTTTTAATTCCTGAGGATTCTTATGTACCTTTATATTTTTATAAGTCATATTACTATCTGTAAACCAATAGAAACAGATCTTTTAAGAAAATTATACCCAATTTGTTAAGACCCTTTCCAGAAGTAGAAAAATGTTTCAAAATCACAGGAGGAGTAAACACTCTGTCAAGTACGAACACAGCTTCTGGCTTCAGGTCTGAAACTTCAGCTACAGGTTAAAGGTAACATAAAATACACACATTCACTGATCTAGGTCTCAAAAGGACTCTTCTTCTGTCCAAAGGAAGCAAGACATTCTACAGACTAAAAGACTAACATACCAGATTCTTTGCCACGTCACACCCAAAAGACAGTAGTTCACCCTCGTCCTGTAATGGGGAATAACACATTGGCTGTGTGCAAACCAGAATCCTAACAAACGTAGCTGAGAACTGGGAACAAAAGTAAAAATACAAAGTCAGGAAAACAAACAGTAAAACAAAACAAAACAGAAACTGAAAGTAAAATTCTGTTGCCACTTGGTATTCACAGTAGGAGCCAAAAAACTGCCTGGGAGGTGCACTTTTTAATTGGTTCAGGAAGGTGTATCTACTTGAACAACTTGTTATTCCAAAAATGCCAAAGTACAATTTTCAAAAAAGTTAAAAACAAGACCCTCGGGGCACCTGGGTGACTCAGTCGGTTGTGTTGGATCTTGGTTTTGGCTCAGGTCATGATATCAGGGTCATGAGCTCGAGCCCCCCGTGGGACTCTGGGCTGACTGACAGCGTGGATCCTGCTGGAGATTCTAGCTCCCTCCCTTCCCCCGCTTGTGTGCACACTCTCTTGCGCTCCCTCTCAAAAATGAACAGGCAGAAAAAAAAAAAAAAACAGGACTCTCAATACAAGTCAACCTACTTAACACCTTTATAGGGGAACCAACATGGTTGTCAGGCCAGTTACTAGATCGTTGACAATATTTATTACAGGGGCCACATTCAAGTACTCCAAAGGGGCCGGCTAAAAGGTATGAATGAGGAACGCAGGCATTGACACTCTCTAGAGTGTGGCGGAAGTGTAACATAGTTGGTCTCAAGGTGGCATCTGTTGAACATCTTGGCTAATCGTTTCCTTGTAGGAATGCTTGCTCATCCCTATCTGTAATATTTTTTTTCACACAAGCTGTTCTGGATTTTAATGTGAATCTTCCTGTTTTAAAGTGTTGGTAACTAATTCAGTTGGGAAAAAACAAAAAAAACAAAACAAAACAAAAAAAAAAAACATCGTTCGAGCCAAACAAAATATATCTTCAGGCCAGAGATGGCCTGAGGGCCGTCGCTGTGCAGCCTCTGCAATAGATGTTACTCATGTAACATTATAGCAAAGAAAAAGTTCATCCAAAAGCTGTATTGACAGAAAGTTTTAAAAGATTTCTTTTTAAACTGTTTACTTGCAGTTTTTTTCTAAATGTGAAAAAAAAAACCCAACATGACGTGACAGTGTTTTGTCACCTGGTCACCATGCATTTCCATTTTAAGTTCTATCTTTGGTCCGCTTAAAGTACAGTTACTCATTTTCTGGCGATCTGTTTCACAACGGTGTGAATATCGTTAACACTACTGAACTGTATATTTGAAAATGGTTAAGATGGAAAATTTTATGTCATGTTTTTTACCGTATATACGCACACAGACACACATTCATTATTGAACGTTTAGTGAATTTATTCAAATGAAATTATTCATTTTAAATTGTCTTTGGAGGGTCATATTGAATGTAACAGGAAAGCCTGGAGACAAGGAGGTACTTTGAAAGACCTGTAATGGCCTTGTTAAAAGATCATGAGAACTTGTTTAGGGAACAACACTTACTAATGGGAATAGTGATCAATTTGAGAGACATTTCCTGGAGCTGAATTGGGAGTATTTGGTAAAAAAACTGAATATGGGGCTTGAGGAAATAATAAAAAGATTAAGGTTTCTTTCCTGGTAACAGACTATACCAATAATTAAGTTAGAAAACAAAACTAGATTCAAGGGAAATTAGTTCAGTTTTAGACAAGCCATGGGATTTCAAGATTGAAGGAGACCTAGAGGTCACCAAGTGCAACCATCCCATTTTACAGATGTGAAAGTCAAGGCCCCAGGAGAGGAAATGATGCCTTCGATGGCACAGTTTAAAATCAGAAGCAGGACTTTACGAGTTCTAGACTCAAAGTTCATCTTTCCCCAGTACACAGTGTCTGCTCTGACACATGGTTCGTTCAGTTCAGAGACTGAACTGTGGGGTGACCCCCAGGCTGCTGCCACATGCCACATGTGAGTGAAGGAGGCCCGCAGATCTCTTCCAGACATGGGGTATCAGGCCTGGTCTCTTGCTCTCTGAACTTCAGTGTGCCTCTCCTCTTTGTAGCCTTTTCTTTAGTTTGAGCTGCTTGTAGGACCTGGAAATAGAAATGGTTTGTAGACATTGGTAATTTCATGCCTGCATTTCAACATAATCCTGTCAGAATTATGGGAATTCAAAGGAAAGGTTGGGGCGACAGATGGAGATTTGCAAATTTCCGTTTCTTGAAACATTGTAAGGAATTATGAATATGTAACTATATAATAGCCTAAAGAATTTGGACTTTATCTTATTAGAGGTTCTCAACCTTAACCGTACATAAGAATCAGTAGGTCTGGGGGGGGGGGGGGACTAAAGTAACATTATTCTTTCTTTATGTTTGTTTATTTTTGAGAGAGAGACACACAGAGTGCGGGTGGGGGAGGGCAGAGAGGGAGGGAGACACAGAATCTGAAGCAGGCTCCAAGACCCTAAGCTGTCAGCACAGAGCTCGACATGGGGCTCAGACCCACAAACTGTGAGATCATGACCTGAGCCAAAGTCAGACACTTAACCAACTCAGCCACCCAGGCACCCTAAGTATCATTTTTTTAAAGTTCCAAAGGTTTCATGTGCACAGTTAAGGATGCTTTAAGCAATGCGAAACCATAGAAGGATTTGAAGCAGGGATGTGAGATAATCAAATGTGCATTTTAAATGTAATTCCAGCTTAAACGAGTGGAGAGAGACTTGGAATAGTCCAGGAAAGAGATGGTAATTGTTAATGACTGTATAATATTTCACTGAGTTAATTTTCCATAATAATTCTTTGCCTTACAGCATGTATGTTTCTAGGTGTAGTGTGTGCGTGTGTGTAAATTCACCGTCCTCTCCAAAAAGTGCCATCTTTTTGTTTGTTGTTGTTGTTATTCTTTTTAACTATTTTGCCAGGACAGATTCCCAGAAGTAATGCTATTGAGTCAGAAGAAATGAGTAGTTTGGGCTCCTGGTGATGTATTACCATAATGGTTATAATCAGTTTACAGTGTTACTGTCCATGTGGTGGGCCAAATACGAACTTTAGAATCACTTACAAGGTTCAAAAGAAGAAAAATTATTGGGATTTTGATTAGAATAATTTTATTTTGAAATTAGCAAAAGAGTTATCAGAACAATATTTTGTTTATGCTATTTTACATGATTTAACTGCATATTTAAAAACTAAATTTATCTTTAACAGATTGATGAACTCCCAGAGGGAGCTGTGAAGCCTCCAGCAAACAAATATCCTATCTTCTTTTTTGGCACCCATGAAACGTAAGTCAACAAAACAACCTGAAATTTCAGCACCTCTAATTTGGCTCTACGAGGCTACGTTGTTTATACCTGGTCTTATTAAAATGAGCACAATTATATAAAATCGGCAAGCTTAATAATGTATTTTTCTTAATGTGAAGATTTTTCATTCATTTTACTTACGAATGTTATTTCTGTGTAAATGTTGGACATTACCCAGAATCTCCTTTAGGACACCTGTAAGTCCTTGGGTGGTCTCCTTCCCACTCCCAGTAATTTCTTTTGTTGCTCTTGTATATTTCCCTTCTGGAGAGACTTCCTTCATCCATATTTCATACAACAAACTTAGGTTCTCTCAGGCCCTTTCAATTTGTTGAACCCTGAAGCAAACATACCAACTTAATAAGGTTTTTAAACTGCGTTGGTTAGAGTACAGACTAAACTGCTGGATAAACGGAGCGGAAAATACAGCGTCTTAGATAGCAGAAATTTCTTTCTTTGCTTTGAAACAATCCAGAGGTAGGCAGGTAGCTCAGGGTGTGCAGACTGCTCTGCTCTGGGGACCCAGGTTCCTTCTGTCACTTTGTCCTGCCATCGCCTGGGGTGTTGCCTTGTCTGCTATTTAAAAACCAATGAAAACTGGCTCAGCAGCACCTGTACATCTTCCAGGTAGAGGGGAGTGGAGGGTGGTTAGAAAACATGAAGAACAGGACACTTGTGTGTAAGGAAGTGACAAGGAAGTTGCATATGTCACTTACACTTGCACGCACAGCTGTGGCAAAAACCTGGTCCTGTGACCACGTGTTGCCATCGGGAAATGGGAAGCATAGTGTCTAGCTTAGGCAACTGTAATAGGGAAGAAAATTGGAAGGAATAATTCATCATTGAAAGAAGGAAGCTGGTTACTAGATACCAGGAGATGATGGTCAGTCTCGACACACTAAAAACGTGTGTGGTCCGTCACACAAGGACACAAATGGAATAGGGATTGTATGTGTGGAGGAAGCTAAAAACTGTCATGAGGGGCACCCGGGTGGCTCGGTTGGTTGAGCGTCCGACTCTTGGTTTCAGCTCAGGTCATGATCTCACAGTTCATGGGTACGAGCCCCCTGTCTAGCTCTGCGCTGCCAGTGTAGAGCCTGCTTGGGATCTCTCTGTCTCTGTCTCTCTGTCTCTGTCTCTCTCTGCCTCTCTCTGCCCCTCCCCTGCTTGCTCTGTCCCTCTCAAAATAAATAAATAAAACTTAAAAATGTTTTCTAAAAAAGAATACCTGTCATGAAATCTTACAAATCTCCAAATTCAGGGTCATCCCTTGTGCTTGTGTTCATTTGAATGCAGTAGGGCCAGGCGGGAACTTTTTCTTAGCTTGCTGCCTCTGCCACTCTGGCACCTTGTTCATGCTCGCCTCGAAAGAGAGCTAGCCAGGGGAGAGGGGGCCCTTAAGATGTATTTATTTCTTGTGTTCGTGTGAGAAATAGTTGCGTTTCTTTCAAGAAGTTAGTTTTATCCTTTTTTTGTTTTTATCTAGTAGTCATTGTGCAATATCCAGCTTACCATGATTTCCTCCTTAGAGAGGTTACTAGAAAGCTTAGAAGTAAATGTTTTGTCTACAATAAGCGCAGAGGGCTTCGTGCTACGTATTTTTACATTCGCCTCATTCCTTTCTCCATTTTGCGTCTATACCATTACTTTGCTTTTTCTCTGAGACCTGTTTCCAAATGATTTGATCGTATTTCTGGGACCTGGCAGGATTTAAGAAACAAGATTATCCCTCTTCTATATAGGACAAATCAACCATTTACGAACATTGTGTGGTCACTTCTCTTAGTAAACATTTTCTGGGCATTCTTTAAAGCACTATAAATAAAGAGCTTACCACCTGGTGTGCAGCTGGTGAGGGTAACAGTCATCCCAGTGAACAGTGTGAAGGGTTTCCCGGAACCGATTCTTAACGCATTACTAATCTAAGTCAACGGCATCCTTCCGAGGCTCTGTTCAGTAAAAGTAGTTCTACCAACGAGCAATATAATATAGTCCATATGTTCGTTTTTTACTGGTTAGATTATACAGAGGTGGGTTTCGAAACATTTAGAGGAAAACTAACTTCAAAAACACCTGCCAGGACTTTGTTTCAGCAGAGCATTTATTAGGGATCGGGTGTCCCTGAACCTGAGATTATACGCCCTGGCAAGTACCTAATGTTCAGCCCGTCTGTGGAGGCAGAGTACACGTGGGTGTTGCTCGCTCCTGTAGACACGGTGCTTAGCACAGCGCCTGGCCAGTGGGAAATGCTTAAAATAATAGCTGTTGGATGAATAAAATTCACTAAATGAAATAAAGGTGAGGAACTTCACAAGAAAGCTGTGTGCAGGCCAGCCAAGCACCCCTAAGCAGACTAGAATTTTCCTCAGAACATGGCCTGGAATGTATTCTAACGCCCAGACAGTGAGGTAATTGGACCCCCAAATTCTTCTGTTCCATATAACTTAACCCCAGTAGTTTTATTCTGGACAATTTTCAAGACAGCCTTGGCCAGGAGAAAAAAAAAAATAACATCCTTAGAGCATGGAACTTTGAACAATTTTGTTTTCTGGCCTACCCTTTAAGGTTTGTAAAACATGCAGGAAAATTAACCAATTGGGAGGAGATTTGATTTGTGGAATTATCTGTCTATCTTCTAGGAAAAAACATTGTGTGTCAACAAATAAGTAGTTGTTTCAGAACAGTTCATTCGGGGTTCTTCTTTCTGGCAACAGCTGGCGTGGCCAGTTGCATATTAACCCTGCCTCCCTCCCGTGGCAGCACAGAAATACAGGCAGGCCCTGGCGAGCAGTAGCTGACGCGAACCTCGGGCAGCTTAGCCCGCAGTTAGCTCCTATACGTGGCGTCAGAGGCCGGAGAAAAGTCAAAAGCCATGGCCTAACAATGCAGGACACATTTCTCGAAAAGGATATCGGCAAAGTCCATTTCTTTCTCATGTTCAGTTTGTCAAGCAAGACACTGACATCCTTTGATTAAAATGTCCAGTAACCTGCAAAATTATGTCTGGATTCAGTGAGATAGAGTCATGTTGACCAAGCTGTCAAAGGTCAAGGAAGGAAGTTTTGGTGGTCGGGGGCAGAAAGCTTCCTTGGGTGTTTTTATCAACTTGAAAATTTCGATCAGCTAGGCAGTGAGGAATTAGTATGAAGCCCCAGTCAGAAAGTGGAATTTATAACACTCAACAGTAACCTATTAAATAATAGTCTCAAAGTTTCCAACATCTCTGCAGATAATTTCCAAATATATACCTCCAGCTCAGACCTTTCCCCTGAGTGCCAGAAGCGCCTTTCCTGCTCCCTCCTTGACCTCCTCACTTGGATGTCAGACCGGGGTTTCAAACTTAACATCGAAATCTGAGCTTTTCACCCTCAAATCTTGTTCTCTCAAAAATCTTTCGTTCCAGGGGCACCTGGGCGGCTTAGTCGGTTGAGCGTCCGACTTCGGCTCAGGTCATGATCTCGCGGTCTGTGGGTTCGAGCCCCGCGTCGGGCTCTGTGCTGACAGCTCGGAGCCTGGAGCCTGCTTCGGATTCTGCGTCTCCCTCTCTCTCTGCCGCACCCCTGCTCACTCTCTTGTCTCTCTCTCTCTCTCTTTCTCAAAAATAAACATAAAAAATTTTTTTTATATAAAAAAAAGCTCTTTCGTTTCAGTAAACGCCAAATCTGTCCTTTTCATTTCTCAGTCTACAACCTTGGAGATAACCTCAGTTCTCCGTCCCTCTCACGTGCCGTCTCCAGCCCCTTGACAAACCGTGTTAGCCCTTTCCTGACCGTGAATTCAGAATCCCGCGCCTTCCCACCGACCGCACGGCTTACGCCCTGGCCCGAGTCACCAGCATTACCTCAGTGGCCCGATTTGTCTCCCTGCTTCTGCCCCAGTGCCCTCTCCTTCGGTCTGTTCTCAGCCCGGTGGCCAAAGGGATCCTGTTAGAACACAAGCTGTCACTTCTCTTCAAACCTTTCGTGGTTTCTCGTCTGAGCCTGAGCCTCCACAGCGGCCTTCGAGGCCCTCCTGATCTGTGTCCCGACGCAGCCCCCTCAACGACCTCCCCTCGCCCTGCCCTCCCTGCTCCCCTCATCCCAGGCACGCCCGGCCTGTTTCTTAAACTCGGCGGACGCGGACGCCTCCCCCCACGTCGGGGCCTTCCGGCCGCGCCCCGCCCTGTGTCCGCGCTGCTCTCCCCCCGGTGACGGGCGGCTCGTTTCCTCTCGCCGATCGCTGCCTTGTCCGCGAGGCCGGTGAGCTCCGTGTCCGGGGTTGTAAAGTCCCCCCCCCCCCCGGACTCGCCACCCCCTTCCCTGCTTGGTTTCCTTTACGAGCACGCGGTACCGCGGTTTTTCCTTTCCGATTTTGTCCGAACCCCCGCTCGCGCTGCTGGACCGCGTGCTCCCTGAGCTGGCGGCGTGCGTCTGTTCCCCCCGGAAGCCGCAACACCGCGGTGGTGCCCGACTGGTTCGAGGCGTCCGCTCAGGTCTGTCTCACGGCTGGACACGTGAGCCGTAGTTTGGAATGGAAGATTCTTGGGTGTCAGCCGGGATGCGGGCCTCCGCTGTCTCATTCGCCGGGTTGATGTCACGGGGGGTCATGCCGAAGACGCTAGTGTGAACGCTCCGATCTGTTAGCCAACCGCGGGATTTATTCTCACTGACTTTCTTTTTATGGCTGTGATTCGTGGAAGGTAGGGTTGAAATTGTGTAACATTGTATCTGTTTGTACTTCTGATTTTTTTTCTTGTTTAGTGCCTCGTTAAACACCAATGTGATTTTTTAATTTACAGAAAGAACAGTGAATAATTTGCTAATGTGGTATATAGATTAGCATAAATAAGGCTTAGTTTAAGATGATGATTTAAGTGGTCAAAGGGGACATCTTTAAAACTACCTTTGTGGGGTGCCTGGGTGGCTCAGTCAGTTAAGCTTCCGACTTGGGCTCAGGTGATGATGATCTCACGGTTTGTGAGTTTGAGCCCCACGTGGAGCTCTGTGCTGACAGCTCGAAGCCCGGAGCCTGCTTCGGATTCTGTGTCTCCCTCTGTCTGTACCTCCCCTGCTCATGCTCTGTCTCTCAAAAATAAATAAGCTTTAAAGGTTTAAAACTATCTTTGTAACCAAAAGCCAGTTTTAAAACAAAAATAATTTGGTAATTTAAAAGTAAGATCAGGGGCCTCTGGGGGGCCCAGTGGGTTGAGCTTCCAGCTTCAGCTCAGGTCATATTATCACGGCCTGTGACTTCGAGCCCCACGTCAGGCCCTGTGCTGACAGTTCAGAGCCCGGAACCTGATTCTGATTCTGTGTCTCCTTCTCTCTCCCCCTCCCCCACTTGTGCTCTCTCTCTGTCTCTCAAAAATAAATAAATGTAAAAAAAAATTTTTTTCAAGTAAGATCAAAGCACAGTCTAGAGTTGCTGGTTTATGTAGCCAGCTATCTATTTTTTCTGCTTTGAAGTGTATGTGTAAAACATTTTGTGCTACGTGCCTAACTCAGAGGGTTTATTATACTTTTAACTTGTTTACTAAAATATGCTCTGACACCTTTGTTGATATTGATATTAAAAATATTGTACCTTTGAAGGTCAAATGTATCCTATTTCTAAAATATCTCTGCAGTGCATTTTTAGGTCCCAAAGACCTTTTTCCATATAAGGAATACAAAGACAAGTTTGGAAAGTCAAACAAACGGAAAGGATTTAATGAAGGATTGTGGGAAATAGAGAATAACCCAGGAGTGAAGTTCACTGGATACCAGGTAATGGTTTGCTTCGTTGTTAGATCTCATTTCTTTGGTTTTAACTCTCTTTGGGGTCTTTGTTATATGTCCTCTTATACTAGTAGTTACTCTCCATCTATTTGAAATCAGAATTTAGCTTCGGTAATATTTTGGATTAAATGTAATTCTGTTACTCAAGGGGGTTCATTCAAGTCAAGTGATCACTGGAAAATTGAGGTTGACAGTCCTTTATTTTGCAATCTTAAGAGTAAGCCGAACCCTTTTAGATTAAAATAGAATGTTTTCGGGGCGCCTGGGTGGCGCAGTCGGTTAAGCGTCCGACTTCAGCCAGGTCACGATCTCGCGGTCCGTGAGTTCGAGCCCCGCGTCAGGCTCTGGGCTGATGGCTCAGAGCCTGGAGCCTGTTTCCGATTCTGTGTCTCCCTCTCTCTCTGCCCCGTTCATGCTCTGTCTCTCTCTGTCCCAAAAATAAATAAACGTTGAAAAAAAATTTAAAAAAAATAAATAAATAAAATAAAATAAAATAGAATGTTTTCTTCACAGTGTCCGTGAAAATTTTTCAAAAATGTAATTAGCCAATATCTTGTTATTTCGTAGGCAATTCAGCAACAGAGCTCCTCGGAAACGGAGGGAGAAGGTGGAAATACTGCAGATGCGAGCAGTGAGGAGGAAGGGGATAGAGTGGAAGAGGATGGAAAAGGCAAAAGAAAGAATGAAAAAGCAGGCTCTAAACGGAAAAAGTCCTACACTTCGAAGGTGCCTGAGAACCGTTTCCATTGTTATTAATGTTATATGCACATTCATTAGATGATCTTTAATTCCTCCATTGGGCACATAGAAATATACTAGCTCTGTGGAGCCTCTGCCTCTGGGGACAGTAATACAGCCAAGGGGATAGGACAGGTGACCTTACACGTGAGGGCAGCTGGCTGTGGACCCTTCAAGGCCGACGTGGCACTGAAAATACTGCCGCTCAGTTGGAGAAGGTCTGTTCTTCAGCCAAGGGGACAAGAGCAGGTGTGCCTCCTACGGTCACCTCCAAATGAGCTCTGAAGACTTTAGGAATATAGGAGACTCAGTACGATTGAGAACAAGTCTAGGTAAATATAAAGATACACCCTTAATCTGTCTTTCTGCTCTAAGGAATGTACACATAATACATATAAATGAAGAGAGGACTCTGAAGGAAACAAGTGGTAGGAGAACGTTCTTTAGATAGAGGGCGAGGCCTTTCTGAAGAGAAGAGGCAGAGTTCATACTGAGGCCCGAAGAAAGAGCTGGGGGTGGGGGAAAGGGGCGTGTGTGACAGAGCAGCCCAGATGTGACGCAGGAAGAGTCTGGCCTGGCCTGAATTGGAAGAAGACCAGCGTGGTTGGGGGTCATGACCCAGAGGGAGAGGCAGGCAAAGGCTCAGTCATGGAGACTTGTGCGCCACCTTAAGGAATTTGGATTTATTCCCAGTGTGACGGTAATAGGAGTGACGTGATCCTAGATTTACAAATTGAAAGTCTAGGTTTTTCACAGTAATCCAGACATACAGTTGAACAAACTATGACATTGTAAAAACTGTTCACCTTTAGAAACTGGAAGTAAGATAGATAGATCTTTGAAAACCAGAGATTGGTACAAGTTTCACTATAACTGGTCTGTCACACGATTGAATAAATTACTTCCATTTAGATCTGGTATTTAGTAGCTGGACACCAGACTTGGGAAACTCCTTAAGAACCAAGTCCCAAGACTTTATTCGATGATCAGCATTTTCTTTTACAATCTGTAAAGTCTACCCCACAGGCATACAGGTAAAAATGTATGAATACATATTACTTGGCACCTAATGAAAAACATGGTATTTGCCTTGGATGGGGATACAGTTTGCAAATCACAAAAAAATAATTAGAATTTTCCTTGTCAGACCGTACCTTCCATTGCATTTTTAAGCTGAGTTTTTTTTGTTTGTTTGTTTGTTTGTTTTTTTAATTTTTTTTTCAACGTTTATTTATTTTTGGGACAGAGAGAGAGCATGAACGGGGGAGGGGCAGAGAGAGAGGGAGACACAGAATCGGAAACAGGCTCCAGGCTCTGAGCCATCAGCCCAGAGCCTGACGCGGGGCTCGAACTCACGGACCGCGAGATCGTGACCTGGCTGAAGTCGGACGCTTAACCGACTGCGCCACCCAGGCGCCCCCTGAGTTTTTTTTTTTTTTTTTAGCATTTTGAATTTCACTTAAACACCCAATCGAATTGATTTTTTTAAATTTATGATTGCCTGCTCAGCTGTGCAATGTATTGTACCACCCTCCATTATCTAAGCTACCTGACGTAGTAGCAGCGTTTAATAGTGTGGACATGGGGCTTTTGAGTGTCATTATTTTATTGCTTGTTGTGGTGCCCAGAAGTAATGGGGCTCACACCTAGTGCGGGTAGGTGATTTAAAGCAGTGAAGGGGTAAAGACATACTTTACTTACTGAGGTTTCTCTGTGTTCAATTAAGGGATCATCTTTTTTTGCTTTTCCTTCCAGATCACAACTTTCACAAGCACTTAAGAACCGTGACTTTCTTTTCACTTTTTACTGTTTTATTTATTGTCAAAAGAATTATGCACAAACACAAAGACTTTGGAAGAACGTAAATGGTTTTTCATTTTCAGTATTAACTGAGAACCTAGCACAGTGGTTCTCAAACTTCCACCTGCGTCAGAACCATGTGGAGGGCTTGTTAAAGCACACACTGCCCAGCCTCACCCCCTGAATTTCTGTTTCAGTAGGTCTTGGCTGTGGGGTCTGAGAATTAAAGTTTTAGGTAAGGCTGATGGCTCTGGTCTGGGAACCACATTTAGAGAAGCGCTTACCTGACGTAACCTCCTTGTTGTCCTTGACTTCCCAAATGTTTCCTTTTTTCCGAATATGGTGATCTTTTCTTACCCCTGTTTCTTAAAGTTGAATAATCTTCCTTTGCCACTGAAAAGCAGTGGTTCACAGTGAAAAGCAGATTTGAACATAATTGAAGATTTATGTGTATCTCTTTGGCAGTAAGTATATGGATGATTCATATATGAGCCATCACAGATCCTGGAAAATTATAGGTCAAAATATTTTGCATGCACATTACTGCATAAAGTAGGGCAAATCAGAGAGCCTCACAGCAGAGTAAACTGATGATGGTGCTAAACTACTAGTAATCTTAAGTTAAAAAAACCAAAGGTGGCAACAGTTGGACATAACCAATTCAGGAGCACAGTGATGAAACAGATAAAGGGTCCCTCCCCACAATTACAGGAATTGCCCTGATCTGAATTTGCAGCACAGTAAGAGCTTTTCAGGGTTACCAAATACAGCCTGGGGGCCAGGTTTCTTAGAATGCTGACTGTGGCTCAACAGCAAAACTTGAGGAAAGGCCTGATTCTGGTCTGTGTAATGCCAAATTATAAGGCGTATAAATTCACTCGTGGGGTTACTCATAAGTATCCTTTGTAAGCATTAGAAATTTTAGGGAGTTGTGAATGATTACCTCTAAGAACTGTAGGTCAGAGATTATTATTTGAGAATTACGACATAAAGCAGTTACTCTATTTCAATAGTTATACCGTATTTACTAGGAAAACAAAAAATATTCTGCTTTTTATGTTGTCCTACTTGATCTTAGCTTTAACGGTAGACACTCCACGTTTGGATTATTAAATCTCTGCTTTTCTTTCGTGTGAAAAGTAAAGATGACCTCATTTTAAGTTGACATTTCGGGCTTAGTTGGTAGTTTCAGTTAAGTAAAACAGAAGCAATGTAATTATGTGCTCTATCACAGAGCTAGGAGATACTTTCTCTTTGGGAGTTGTATTTAAAATATTGATTGTCTAAGGAATCTCCAACTTGCTAATTCATTTCTGGAAGACCAAAGGTGACTTGGCCAAACCGGTTTTGCCTCAGCTCTTATTTGCCAGGTGCTTAAAGACTCTTAAAAGTCCTCAAAAAGGACATGTTAGTGAAATGCTACATTTTACTTTCTTAAAGATGCACAGTGGGGCCAGCTTTTGATCCTTTTAATGCTGTTCTGCAAAGCAGCTTTGGCTATAAACTATAATTGTATTTTCGTTTTCCTTAAGCTCATCTTGATTTCAAATGCGTGGTGATAAAAAAGCGGGGCGGGGGGGCTAGTTCCCTTGGGTTCTAAAATAACTGCAATTTAAAAGAGTAAAGTAGTTTATATTACGTGGATCCTGTCAACCAAACAGCTTCAGCAGATTTCTTAACATGAATACTCCTATATCATGTGAGATAGTCCACCTCACTCTGTGGACCTGAGTTTCTACTGTAAAACGACGAGGAAGGACAGGACGGCCTTACGGTGCCTTCTCACTCTCAGCCTCCTAAGGTGGTGTCCATCCAGCTACTGTTTATTCACGAATAGTGTCCTGGGTACACGAACCTTTATGTACTGCTTTTAACATGGCACCGCTGGAGAGGACTAACAGGTCATGTAGTTGCCCTCTACTTCCTTCTCCAGCTTGTTACCCTGAGGCCCAGCGAGGCGAAACGATTCGCCCGGGCCACCTTGCCCAGCCTCGGCACGCCGCCTGGTTGCACTCGTATATCCGGTGGCGGGGCCACAAAGACTGGCCGTGGGTCAGCCGCTTCGGCAGCTCTTACTTGCCCTTGTGCGTCAGGATTTGTCCCTTTGACTCTAACTTCTAACTTGTCCAAACGTTTAGAAATCCTCTAAACAGTCCCGGAAGTCTCCAGGAGATGAAGATGACAAGGACTGCAAAGAAGAGGAGAACAAAAGCAGCTCCGAGGGTGGAGACGCCGGCAACGACACAAGAAACACAACTTCAGACTTGCAGAAAACCAGTGAAGGGGTAAGGACGGCGTGTAACCTCCCTGCCCTTCTAACCTAGAAGATGCTAGAGATCAGCAGTGCTTCACAGTCACTGGTAAACACTGTCCTAGTAGATGGAGAAAGATTCTCAGCCTGACACGTGGATGTGCACACAGCTCCTGGATGAATGATTAGCTGCGTAGAGTCTGAGAACAAAAGAGAGCCAGGTGGGAAGTGCACCTGCCTGTCAGTGTGGAACTCTGTGAACAGTTCATTCTTTTTTAAACTAACTTGAGCAGCTTGAGTCTTGTCTTTTCTTTTTAGTGTTTATTGACTTACTTTGGGGGAGAGAGAGAACACTTGTGCACAAGCAGGGGAGGGGCAGAGAGAGAATCCCAAGCAGGTTCTGCCACTGTCAGCGCAGAGCCCGACCTGGGGCTTGATCTCATGACTGTGAGATCATGACCTGAGCCAAAATCAAGAGCCAGGCACTTAACCGACTGAGCCACCCAGGTGTCCCAACTTGGGAGTCTTTTATTTTTTTTTTTTTTTAATTTTTTTTTTTCAACGTTTATTTATTTTTGGGACAGAGAGAGACAGAGCATGAACGGGGGAGGGGCAGAGAGAGAGGGAGACACAGAATCGGAAACAGGCTCCAGGCTCTGAGCCATCAGCCCAGAGCCCGACGCGGGGCTCGAACTCACGGACCGTGAGATCGTGACCTGAGCTGAAGTCGGACGCTTAACCGACTGCGCCACCCAGGCGCCCTATTGGGAGTCTTTTAAAAAGTAAGATGTGAAATACTGAAATTATGAAATGCCATCTCAGAATTTTACAGTTAGATTTATTTTATTATAAGATGAATGGCATGTCCAAAATAGGAGATTTCATGCCGCTGTTTCTTTCCTAAAAGCAGTTTGTTTGTACTTTAATATACCCACAGGGCTTTAAGTATTTAAGGATTCAAACAACACGTGAACATTGGTATTTGAAGTACTGAAGGGGAAGACTTGTCCACTTTGAATTTTTGTTAACTCTTTTTTAAAGTGTAGTTGCCGTAGAATATTGTGTTCGTTCCAGGTGCACAACAGTGAGTCCACATGTGTAGGCATTACTGAGTGTTCGTGGTGATGGGCCTGGGTACTGTCTGTCATCAGACAAAGTTGCTACCATATTCCTGACTCTCTTCCCTGTGCTGTACTTTATACCCTCGTGACTTACTTGTGTTACAACTGGGAGTTTGTACATCTTAGTCCCCTTCACCTGTGTCACCCGTTTCACCCACTCCTCAGCCCCTCCGCCTGGTGGTAGACAAAGTGTGCCTCCTGTATCTGGGACTCTGTTTTGTTACGTTTGTTCGTTTGTTTTGTTTTTTTAGATTCCACGTAAGTGACATCATATGGCATTCGTCTTTCTCTTTCTGACGTATCTCACTTAGCGTAATATACTCTAGGTCCATCCATGATGTCACCGGTGGCAAGCTTTCATTCTTTTTTATGCCTGCGTAATATTCGCGCGCGCGTGTGTGTGTGTGTGTGTGTCCACGTACGCACCATATCTTTGTCCGTTCATCTGTCAGTGGACACTTGAGTTGTTTCCATATCTTGGCTATTGTCAATAATGCTTCAGTTAACATAGGTTGCATGTTTCTCTTTAAAGTGCTGCTTTCATTTTCTTCGGATAAATACCCAGAAGTGGAATTACTGGTAAATCTGACTTTTTGAAGAACCTCCATACTGTTTTTCAGAGCGGCCGCACCAGTTTACATTCCCACCAACCGTGCACGAGGGTTCCCTTTTTTCCACATCTTGCAACACTGGTTACTTCTTACCTTTTTGATTCTAGCCGCTTCGGACAGGTGTGAGGTGGTTGCTCATTGTGGTTCTGATTGGCATTTCCCTGACGATGAGTGGTGCTGAGCATCTCTTCACGTGACTGTTGGCCGTCTGCGTGTCTTCTGTCCTAATTTCCGTTAACCTGTTAGGTGGCGGGCGAGTCCGCCTTCGTAAAAGTGTTATTAGCAAAGGCACATTTTGCCCCTGGTCCTCTTCTGTTAGTCTTTTCTCTTTCAAGACTAATTGGACAGCGGCAAATCACTTTGAAACAATAATCCACAAAATACATTCTGATTGTTATTCTGTTAGATTCTGGTTTCAGCCGAGTTCTCGACTATTCTTGTCAGTACTGTTTACCTCTCAAGTCCTCCTTCATCCAGTTTTCCAAAATTACTCACCAGTTACGATTCTAACGGCTCCCTTATCCCTCTTAGCCACTCAGCTTTACTCCTGCCTCTGAGGATCTTTCTTCTTTTCACCTCTTCAGTAGAGAGTCCTCTGTCATCACCTTTGCCAGCAGCCCTCCTGGGAACCATCCCTAACAGTCACCGAGGGCCTGAGTACCTGACTCTTGATTTTCTTTTTATCCCACTTGCCGTCCCCACCCCAGGTGGCTTCGGTATGCATACAGCAAACCCCCCACAACTTGTCTCTCCCATGACCAAACTCACTTCTGGCTGCCCTTCCTGTGACAGAGGTAAAGATGGTTTACACCTGTACCACTCAGACTGCGATCTATGGACAGATCGCATCAACAGCACCCGGCAGCTTGTTAGAAATGCAGAAGCCCAGGCCCACGCCCAGGCCTTCTGAGTCAGAATCTATTTTAACCAATTCCCCAGGTCATTTATATGCACATTAAAGTCTGAGAGGCATTAATCTGCACCTTCCTGTTACCAGGCTCCAGAGTGTCGTCTCCTCGTCCTTCCTCCAAGGCCAACCCAGTCATCCTGTACCTTTCTCTTCTTTCTCCTGCCTAGAAACAGTATCAGGCCTCCCTTAACCTCAAACATACCTCCCTTTCCCCACGTACCCTGTTCTTTTCACTTTTCTCTTCATCTCTGAACTTCCCAAAGGAGTTTTCCTTCCTCTCAGCATCCACTTCCTCACCTGCACACACCCGCCTTACTCCATTACACTCGAGGTGCTTTTTCACCATTTCAGTGCGACTGCCCTTGTAGAGGGCCGTGCTGATCCTCTCCCTGCCAGGTCCAGGGTCTTTTCTCGTCTTTATTTTCCCTCTGCAGCAATTAGTGCCGTTACCCCTTTCTCCTCCGGACTTGGCTTCCAGGCCACCTACAACCAGCTCTTCTCAGTCCCTCTGCAGAGCTCCTTCCTTGGCACACTACTCTTCTGAAAGCTTCCCCGCGTCCATCTTATCCACTCTCGTGGTTTCAGCTGTTTTCGATATATTACTGATGACTTCCCACTGTACCTCCTGCATTGTAGATCCATTTTTCTAACCATTTATGAAACCCATTTCTACTTCAACATCTTGAAAGCACTTCTGGAAACACTTGCCATTAGCAGTAGCGACAGCAGCAGAGTCAGAGTCGTAATGGCTCACAGTTTACTCTGTGCCACAGATTGTGCTAAATGCTATCTATGCGTTGTCTCATTTAATCCCCACACAGGGGCGCCTGGGTGGTGCAGTCGGTTGAGCGTCCGACTTCAGCCAGGTCACGATCTCGCGGTCTGTGAGTTCGAGCCCCAAGTCAGGCTCTGGGCTGATGGCTCAGAGCCTGGAGCCTGTTTCCGATTCTGTGTCTCCCTCTCTCTCTGCCCCTCCCCCGTTCATGCTCTGTCTCTCTCTGTCCCAAAAATAAATAAATAAACGTTGAAAAAAAAAAAAATTTAATCCCCACACAAATCCCAGGATGTAGGTGGAGGTCTTATCCGTTGTGTACCTGGGGAAACTGAGGCTGGAAAGATTGGCCCAGGGTCACATAGCTGGTAAGAGCCTGAATGTAGAACAGGAGCCTGAGATCCATTCATTTTTTCATTCGTTCGTTTAAATTGAAGTGCGGTTGACACACAATATTACACTCGTTTCAGGTGCACAACATAGTGATTTGACAAGGCCACCTCGTGCTGTGCTCACCACACAATGCTGTCACAGTGTCATTGGCTGTTCCCTGGCCGTACCATGTCCCATGACTTACTCCATAACTGGAGGCCTGTATCTGCCACTCCCCTTCACTCATTTTGCCCCTCCCCTGACCCTCCTCCCTGGCAACGTTCAGTTTGTTCTCTGTATTTATGGGTCTGGTTCTGTTTTTTAGATTCCACATGTAAGTGAAATCACGATATTTGTCTTTCTTTGACTTACTGCACTTAGTACAATACATCCTAGTTGCGTCCACATTGTCGCAAATGGCAAAATCTCTCTTTATGGCTGCGTAGTACCCCATTGTATATATACACCACCTGTATCCATCCATCTGTCGGTAGACACTTGGTTTGCTTCCATAACTTGGCTGTTAGAAATAATGCTGCAATATAGACAAGAGTGCATATGTCTTTTTGAATTCGTGTTTTCATTTTCTTTGCTAGTGGAATTATTGCATCATACAGTTTTTCTACTTTTAATTTTTTGAGGAACCTCCATACTGTTTTGCACAGTGGCTGCACCAATTTACATTCCCACCAACAGTGCGCAAAGGTTCCTTTTTCTCCACAACCACACCAACACTTCTTGTTCTTTTGATATTAGTCATTCTAACCAGCGTCGCATGATCTCATTTTGGTTTGCTTGCATTTCTCTGATGACTAGTGATGTTGAACCTTTTTTCATGTGTCTGTTATCCATCTGGCTGGATGTCTTCTTTGGAAAAATGTCTATTCAGGTCCTCTGTCCATTTTTTAATAGGAGCTATTTTTTTGGTTTCGAGTTGTATGAGATAGACAGGAAGATAGATAGATGGATGGATAGATAGATAGATAGATAGATAGATAGATATTATATATGAGATGTATAGATATATACGATATTAACCCCTTATCAGATGTATCATTTGCAGATATCTTCTCCCATTCTGTAGGTTGCCTTTTCATTTTGTTGAACAAAAGCTTTTTATTTTGGTCTAGTCTCAATAGTTTATTTTTCCTTTTGTTTCCTTTGCCTGAGGAGACACATCTAGAAAAATGTTGCTACACCTGATGTCCAAGAGGTGACTGCCTGTGTTTTCCTTTAGGAGTTTCATGGCTTCCTGTCTCACATTTAGGTCTTTAATCGCCTTTGGGTTTATTTTTGTGTATGCTATAAGAAAGCGGTCCAGTTTCATTCTTTTGAAGGTAGCTGTTCAGTTTTCCCAGCAACCTTTATTGAGACTGTCTTTTCCCTATTGTATATTCTTGCCTCCTTTGTCAAAGATTAATTAACCATATAACTATGGGTTTATTTCTGGGCTATCTGTTCTGTTCCATTGTTACACGTATCTGGTTTTGTGCTGGTACCATACACTTTGATTAACGTGGCTTTGTAGTATATCTTGGAAGTCTGGGATTGTGGTGCCTCCAGCTTTGTTCTTTCTTAAGATTGCTTTGGCTCTTTGGGGTCTTTTGTGGTTCCATACAAATTTTAGTATTTATTTGTTCTAGTTCTCTAAAAAATGCTTTGGTATTTGAATAGGGATTGCATTGAATCTGTGGATTGCTCTGGGTAGTGTGGACATTTAAAAAACATTATTTTAATGTTTATTTTGGGGAGACAGGGAGACAGAGCACAAGCGAGGGAGGGGCAGAGCGAGAGGGAGACACAGAATCCGAAGCAGGCTTCCAGGCGCCGAGCTGTCAGCACAGAGCCCGACGCAGAGCTCGAACCCACAAAGCTCAGGATCATGACCTGGGCTGAGGTTGGATGCCCAACCGACTGAGCTACCCAGGCACCCCTGGGTAGTGTGGACATTTTGACAGTATTTGTTCTTCTAGTCAGTGAGCGTGGGATATCTTCCCATTTGTTTTTTTCTTCGGTGTTTTATTATCTTCAGAGTATAGGTCTATCACCTCTGTGGTTAAGTTTATTTCTAGGTCTTATTCTTTCTGGTGCAACTATGAATGGAATTATTTCCTTAATCTCTCTTTCTGCTACTTTGTTATTAGTATGTAGACACAACAAATTTCTCTGTTAAACTTGTATCTTGCAACTTTACTGAATTCATTTATTCTAATAGTTTCTTGGTGGAGTCTTTAGGGTTTTCTGTTATGTCATCTGCATATAATGACAGATTTACTTCAATTTGGATGTGTTTGGGTTTTTTTTTCTTGCTATGGCTAGGATGTCACTAGTATGTTAAATAAAAATGGCAAGAATGGACATCCTTGACTTATTCCTGATCTTAGGAGGAAAGCTCTCAGTTTTTCACCATTGAGTATGATGTTAGCTGTGGGTTTTTCGTAGATGGCCTTTATTTGAGTTATCTTCCCTTCATACCCACTCTGTTAAAAGTCAGATCCTTTTATTTTTAACCCATTTTTAATAATATATTTGTTTTATACAAAAGAATATATATGTAATATATGTAAAGTAATAAACATAGTATTCCAATGAATACCAGTGACCCTCCCACTCAGCCCCAAAACTAAAACAGAATCATAACTTATATCTAATTACATATTCTTCCCTTGCCCCATCTTCTTCCTACCCAGAGATAACCACTAGTGTTGTATTTATTATTTCCTTTCATTTTCAGAATTTTAACTCCTATCTAACATATAGGTATATATTTAAATAATATATTCCTTAGTTTCTCTCATTTTTGAGATTTTTTTTCCCTTTGAGACAGATGCTTTTATTATCACTATGTTACATATGTGGAAATCAGGTACAGAGAAGTTAAGCCGTTTCCCCATCATGCCGCTGATGGATGGCAGTGCTGGCATTCAGAGCCAAATAGACTGAGTCAAGAGTCCATGCTCTTAATCCCTGCACCATACTGCCAATCATTTGAGATTTTTTTTTTTTAATTTTTTTTTTTTAACGTTTTATTTATTTTTGAGACAGAGAGAGACAGAGCATGAATGGGGGAGGGGCAGAGAGAGAGGGAGACACAGAATCGGAAGCAGACTCCAGGCTCTGAGCCATCAGCCCAGAGCCCGACGCGGGGCTCGAACTCACGGACTGCGAGATCGTGACCTGGCTGAAGTCGGATGCCCAACCGACTGCGCCACCCAGGCGCCCCTGAGATTTTTAAGAAAAATGGTGACATTTACGTACTACCATGCTTCCAAGAGTCCTTCACGTGGTCATATATAGAAAGGTTTATTCACCTTTCACGGCAGCATAATACTCAGTTTTGTGACTCTCATGTGTTGCTGGGCTCAGCCTCCTGCTTGCCTCCTGGCGCACATAGGCAAGAGGTCCCTGAGGGATATAAACCCAAACTGGACACGGCAGCTCGTGAGTTCGGGTCTTTAACTCTACAAGATAATGCCAAGTTACGTTCTTAAGTGTTCGGACCGCTTTGCGCACCCACCTTCAATGCACGAGTTCCCTGTGATGAACGTGTCACTGTCAAACTTGAAAGTTTTGCTCGTACAGTGAGGATAAATGATAGTCTCCACGCAGTTCTTTGACTAGTAGTGAGGTTGAGTTTCTTTTCAGATTTACCTACCACCCATGTTTCTTCTGCCGTGCGGTGCTGGATTTTGCATTTTTGCCCATTTTCCTGTGGGATTTTTTGCGTTACTGATCGGTAGGACTCCTTCACATATTCTGGACTCTAACTAATCGGGTTGGTCATGTGCATTGTAGGTGCCTTCTCCACATCTGTGGCTTGTCTGATTTCTTATATACCTTTAGGTGAACAGACTTACTCTGTTTTAGTCAAATGTCTCAAACTTCTCTTTTTGTGGTTAGCATTTTTCTCTTGTTTACGAAGCCTGTCCCTTTCCCAAGATCAGAAAGGTATGCTCCTGTATTTCCTTTTTTAAATCATAAAGTTTTATTTTTAGCATGCTACTGTTTAGTCCATCTGGAACTGATTTGGGCACAGTACGAGGTAGGGTCCTGTTGCCTTTTTCCCACAGTGTCACCATTTGAACCATACCATGTATGAAGTTGTTCCTCCTTTCCTCTCTGGTCTCAGTGTCCTCTGTCATATAGGCATGGCTGTCTGTCTGGGTTCTCTGTTCAGTTCCTTTGGTCAGTACCATGCTCTTCATAGTGATAGCAGCTTTATAATGAGTGCTGATGTCTCGTGGGGCCAGCAGACTAATCTTGAACTTCTTTTCAAGTATGTAATAGTCACAGTCCAAGATAGAAAAGCAAAAAGGGTTTTTTTCCTCAATGGGAGAATTTACAGCACACGTTCTGGTAAGAATGAGTCAAATGAGGAATGATCGCACAATGACCACGTAGGAAAGAGCTGCGCAAGCAGTGCTCCTCGGAAGACAAGGCACAGGACCTAGTGCATGTGCGGGGGGGCTGCCCTGCTTCCCCCACTGCAGGGGGGAGGCAGGTAAGCGGGCACTAGGGGTGAGAGCTTGGAAGAGTCCTCACCTGACCGCGTCCGTTTTCTTAGGAAGCAAGGTCAGCATCTGAGAGAGGTAACGGGAAGAAGTGTTGGAATTTCGAGAGGCAGGAAATGGGACCTCGTAGGCACTTGGAAGAGGTGGAGTCCAGCTACAAAGAGAGCTGGAGACACCAGTGGTTGCCGCTGACAGGCAGCTGGTGCTGGTGTTTGCACGGACAGTTCATCCTGTGAGCACCGTTCACAACACAGTCCCCTTGACTCCTGCCTGTAAGAGGCCAAAGAAGCCCCAAGTTCTTCTGACAACCTAAAATGCTTCCATAATTTTGCCCCCAGAACGGTGACCTCAAACCATATTTGCAGATACAGTGTCCCCCCTTATCCACAGGAGACATATTCCAAGACCCCCCGTGGATGCCTGAAACTGTGGATGACACGAACCCGGCGTATGCTGTTTTTTCCTACATGCGCGCACCTAAGATACAGCTTAACGTATCAGTTAGGCATAGTGAGAGGTTAATAACGGTAACTCAGAATAAAATAGAACAGTTGTAGCAATATACTGTAGTCAAAGTTAAGTGAACGTGATCCCCCTCAAAATATCTTCCTGGGCGACACTCACCCTTCCTGCTCGATGAAGGATGAGATAAAGTGAAGGCTACTGCTTCCTGACCACACTTGACCAAAGAAGGCAAAACCGCCCATCGGGGGGGGGGGGGGGGGGGGGGGCTGCTGCACTCCCAGTGGTTGAGAACCGCCTGCCTGAGAAATAGCCATGGGGGTGAGTGAGGTAGGGCGGAGAACGAGCTCTCTGGAGGGGAGAGCCGAGAAACTGAGGGGTCAGAGTTTTGGAAAGACCGTCTACGTGGAGAGACATCCCCAGTGATTATAATATCGAATGATGGTGAGGCAGAGCTGAAATCTGTAGGGAGTGACCCCAGGGGTCCGGAGATGACTGCAGGCAGGAGAGGGGGTGGTTCAAGGTGAGGAGGGTTGGGTGAACACCGCCTCCACCGCCGGGCCAGCAGTGCAAGAGCTGTGGCCGAGAAAAGAGGTCACAGGAGAAGCAGCAGCACGATCCCTAGGGAGAACCTTTCTTGTGAACAAGTTGGGGGGCAGAATACCTGAGAAACGCTTGTGGGGAATATGGAGATTTGCTGGTGGCTGTGGTGTCCAAGGGGCCTAGTGGAAGAGACTGCGGAACCTGGGTGGAAGCAGGAGAGCGTAAGGGACGAAGTCATAGGGGCGCCTGGGTGGCTCAGTTGGTGAAGCGTCCGACTTCGGCTCAGGTCGCGATCTCACGGTTCATGGGTTCGAGCCCCGCGTGTGTCCTTCAGATCCTGTGTCCCGCTTTCTCTGCCCCTCCCTCACTCATGCTCTCGCTCTGTCTCTCAAAAGTAAATAAAAACATTAAAAAGAGAGAGAGAGAGAGAGATGAGGTCATAGACTAACATGTACTAACCTGACCGGATGAGAGTCTAGGAAGTGACATGCTCAGGAGCCCATCTGTGGTCACTGAGATAAGCCTAAGGACAGAAGGATAAAAGGCTTGATAGTCTCGAGGTGTGGGGGTGTTGAGGTCACACGTATTGGTAAGGGTTCTTACTAGGAACCTGCAGAGTTCTGGGGTCCCCCTTCAGGCTCTGTCCTCACTGCTGCCAGGGGAAGCACAGGCAGAAAAGGGCTCACGTGGAGCGTCCCTTGTCGATTCGCGGGGCACGACGTGGAGGTTACTACTCTTCACGACCCAGGTACCGTGCACTGATTGGCTCGGGGCTGCTGTGTCGTTTATCTCCACGTAACAAATTACCTCAAGACTTAGGGCTTCAAGTAGCATTTATTGTCGGGCATTTTCCCCTGGATGAGGACCCCAGGCAGGCACAGTTTGTTGAGTCCCTCGTCTCAGGGTCTCTCCAAGGCTGCAATTAAGGTATTAGCAGCCGCTCAAATCCTTTTGAGGCTCACTTGGGGGTTGGTCCCCTTCCAAGTTCACTCAAGTAGTTGTTGGCAGGACTTAGGTCCTCACTGACTTTGGCCAGAGGCCCTCTAGGTTCCCTGACACATTTGCCTCTCTATAGGGCAGCTCCTACGTGACAGGTAGCTTCATCAGCAAGAGAGAGAGAGAGAGAGAGAGAGAGCGCTTGCAAGACAGAAGCAGGGGAGGGGGTCACACAAGGGTATGAGGACCAGGAAGCAGGACTCATTGCAGTGCCAGAAAGTTGCCCATCCCCAAACCACAGATAACAAAGAGATTGAAACTGTCTTGGACCAGTCAGGCTCTACCCCCCTTTCCCCCCCACTGGAGCTAGAGTCAGGTCCTCGAATCACAAGGCCACACAGAGTAGCAGGGAAGGGCAGAGGACAGAGTAAATATTGGGAGGACACCTGCCACGGTCACCATAACCACCATGGCCATGCTTTTCTTCTTCGGGCTCTGGACCCGCTTTCTTTAACAGAGGGCCAGCTACTCTTGCCCTCGAGATTGAGTCCAGACTCCTTACTGCAGCACGCAGTGGCCTTCGCACTCTGGCCCCAGTTTATCTTTCCGGCTTCAGCTCTCACCATTTACTCTCATTTCTTCAAAGCCAGGGGTTCACCAAACTTCTTGGTCTCAGGACCCCCTTGATACTCTTGTAAGCAATTGAGGGCCCCAAGAGTTTTGTTACAACCATGGATATTTATTGAATCGGGAATAAAAACAAATTTTAAAATGTTAATTTAAAAAATTTATTCATGATAAAAATATTCATTATTTAACATAAATAACACATTTTTATGAAAAAGAACATGTTTCAGAAAGTGTTTTGTTTTGAGAAAAATGACATTGTTTTACATTTTCTTTTTTAGTTTTTATTTAATTTTTAGTAATCTCTATACCCATGGGGCTCAAACTCATGGCCCTGAGATCAACAGTTGCACACTCTACCGAGTGTGCCCCCCACGTTGTTTTACATTTTTAAAAATTTCTCTGTTTGGCTTAATAGAAAGGGCTCTTACATCGGTCTCTGTACTCAGTCTCTTGCAATATGTTGTTTTAGTTGAGGCCTCACACAGACCTGTAGTTGAAAGTGGAGATAGGAGTGAGTATCTTAATAGTTTCTCCAGATCATTGCGAATATTCTTTGGTATTAGACCAGCTCTGTAAGTGGTAGTTTCTTAAAGGTTAGTTGCAGTGTGGAATCTGAACTTTTCTGTATTCTGTTAGCTTAAAATCCATTGGACAGTCTGGCACTTTGAATGACTTTTACCCATTTGGAAAATGCTGGTTTCCTGCATTATTTGGGTCTTCCAAATATTTCATCATGAAGTATTTTTAATCACATTTTTTAATATTTATTAATTTTGAGAGAGTGAGAGTGTGCACGAACTGGGGAGGGGCAGAGAGGGAGGGAGAGAGAGATTCCCAAGCGGTCTCCACACTGTCATCTCAGAGCCCTACTCAGGGCTCGAACTCACAGCCCATGAGATCATGACCTGAGCCGAAATCAAGAGTCAGATGCTCAACTGACTAAGCTACCCAGGCGCCCACAATCACGTTTTTAAATATCAAGTATATCTTGTCAGAAAAACCTTCACTGGGAAATTTTGATCATGGAGGGTGTAAGTTTTCCAGAATTCTAAGTTTCACTTGAAAGCTTGAATGTTATTGTTGGCAACAAATACTGCCATTTGTCTTCCTTGATGTAATAGGCTCATTTCATTTATTTCTGACAGAGTGTCTGAATAACCATAGTTTATCTGCCATCATTTTCTCAAGTGAAAATGGTGCTCCAGGGAAAGATCCTAGGACTTCTACTTACTGTCTCCTAACTTCTGCTGTGTTTGGGCTGTCCTTCAGCTTTGCCTCCACCCTGCAGCCTCTTAATGTGCCTCGAATTCAGATGCCTCAAGAGAGAATCTGATTGGAGTAGTCAGCCATTGTCTGCTGAGGGTGGCTTGGCACAGAGCACGGCAGCCAGCACATAAGGAACCACTTCCGGCTGCTTCCTTGGAAGAGACTTCCTGTCTCTAGTCAACACCCCGAGCTCCATGCCCAGAACGTATACCATTATGATTAGCAAGATTTTTTTTTTTTTGAGAGAGAGCGAGAGAGTGAGCGTGCACAAGTGGGGAGGGGTGGGTGATGGGGAGAGGGAGAGAGAGAATCTTAAGCAGGCTCCATGCCCAGCACAGAGCCAGACATGGGGCTTGATCCTAGGACCCTGAGATCATGAACTGAGCTGGAATCAAGAATTGGACACTTAAGCCCACTGAGCCACCACCCAGGCGCTCTAGCAAGATACTTTTTTGATGCACAGATGCAAATAGAGTGATTATGGTATGAGAAATTTTTAAACATGGATTCATAATTTGCTTTTAAGCACTTATTGACAGCACCTTATTTAAAGACCAAAAAGTTCTCCAGGTCCTTAAAGTTGTGGTTATATTCTGGTACCACTGCTACTTTGTTTCGGGCACGAATTCTATTCTGATGCTGCTGTGGGACCATCTGTTTCAAAAATGTTTTTCAATGTGGATTGAGTAGTTGTTACTATGAATTTTCTACCAATGGAAACATAGATTTTATTGCTTTTCACATTGACATTAATAAAAAGACACTGTTAAATAAATGTCTTTGGTTAACAATTTTTCATTGCTTAAAATGGGTGTCTTCCTCCTTCACAAAGGAGGAAAATCCTCCAAAGGCTATAAGTATAATGTATCTAGTATTTTTGTCAATAAATAATTAGGAGTCACTAGTCCCTGTATTTTGCAAGTTCACAGATTTTAAGTAGATTTTTATTATTTTTTTAAAGTTGGCTGTCTCATTCTGGTAGGAGCAGAGCATGCCAAGAGAAATATATGTCTGGCATCTTGAGGTTTAGTACCTTTTCCTCTTTACTGATACGTGGTATAACGAACACTATAGATTTCGGCCGTATACTTGAGAACCTACCCATGAGTGAGCACACTCCTTGCTCACAGGCAAGTTTGTTCCCTCGGTGAAGGAAAAAGAATGGAAGCAAGGTGTTTTAGGAAAAACTAGTGGGGCCTGAGTTCCCTCTTTCACTCATCCCTTGAGAGCATTACGAGGGGGTTAATGTATTTGGGTTAATGATGAAGAAAACAAAAATAGCCTCCCTATGAGGAAATGTAACCTGACACAATTTAAAGTAGGACCCAGATTGAAACATCATTCTTTTAGGAAGTGGAAATACTTTGTCACACAGATGTGCCATCTAAATTTTAAAAGAAATCTCGACTTCCTTTCTCTTCATACGTCTTGATTTTGTTAACACTCGTTATTTCTTCCAGCCGCATGTCCCAAGTAATTAAGTTATAATACATGATAATTTGCATACATTCCAAATGCTTTTTAAATTTGAAGCAGCTTACCTTTCTAACACTACAGTCCTCACAAAGATGGGTTATCTCAATTTCTCCCTGGACTTTACCCCAGCAATACACATTGTCCTGAGTTGTATAGAGTGCACACTACTCTGGGCCCTGCCAAACAGTGGACAACGCGTGTTGTTTCCTTTTTTTTTTTTTTTTTTTTTTTTTTTAGCGGGACACTAAACATGCCCCAGCGCTTCCTCCAGGTTATTGAACTGACAGGTAGTAGGAAGCAAAGCCTCACGGGCTATTCTTGCTAAGTATTATTTCCACTGCAGTACAGATTAGAATCTCAGAAAATCCCAGCTATATATATAGGTATGGATCGCTTTTCTTGTTAATATCCTAAGTCATCTAAAGGCTTGTTTTCTTTTTTTTTTTTTTCAGACCTAACTACCATAATGAATGCTGCATATTAAGAGAAACCACAAGAAGGTTATACATTTGGTTGTCTAATAATCTTGGATTTGATATGAACCAACACATACTCCTTGTTGTCATTGACAGAACCCCAGTTTGTATGTACATTATTCACACTCCTCTCTGTTGTGTTTGGGGGAAAAAAAAGACATTTTAGCCTTTTTTAAGGTTATTTAATTTCATGTTATTTGGTTGCATGAAGTTGCCCTTAACCACTAAGGATTATCAAGATTTTTGCACAAACTTCTACATGTCTAGGATCCTTTTATCAAGGCGGCTGTGTTCATCATTCTCCTGCCTTGACTCCACTATCACCAGAGGCTCAGTTAAAGATAAATTAGCATTTTCTTAAAATGACCACTCCACATAATGCTTAAGGGATTTCTTCTCTGTGACAGAACCCAGGAACCAGTTCCTAAACACATAACGTTGGCATATTGAAGATAAAATTGAAATTGTCCTTCAGTTTTGAGGCCATGTGTAAAGTTTAACCATATTGTAAAATATCTATTCCGTATTAGAAATAGCTAGTCAACAGCTTATACTTCTCAAACTCATACTGTTATGTACACAAACTCAGTTTTTATATGTGAAGTTAGTGAGTCCTTTTGTGTTATTCCAAAATAAAGGCAATGATTTATTTTTTCCCAATTCCAATACAATTTGAGCTAATCACTCAAGGTGGATACTTTACATTTTAAAGCTGGAATCAGCAGTAGCCCTATGGGAAACCAGACAAAGCATTGACTTTTAAATGAACCATTGTTTTCTTTTGGAGCTAGAATTAGAATAGTTGATACTCATCCACAAACCATTATTATGTGTACATTATTGTTGCTATTGTGATAATAGAGAATTTTATTTATTTTTATGCCAGCTTATATTGTGAGAGCTCATTTAGTCAATTTGGGTTTTATCAATCCTGTTATGCTTGTCCTTGGACCATCTTTCGCGTATTCGAGGTTTGTAGTTGAAAAGTTTACTGTAAAAAAAAAAATCAAAAACAAAAAAATGTATTGTTTTTACAGAATAAATTTATTGGAATGTGTACTGGGAGTAAGATTTGAGGTTGTAAACAACTAAGTTAGTGTAATTTGGCTTTATATATGTAATGTGAGGTATTAATGTAATTCGTATATTAAAGCAAAAATTGTTAACAGCAAGTTGACAAGCGAATCAAGTGCAGGTGAGGGTTTTCTTTTTTTTTTTTTTCCTTTTTTTTTCTTTTTTTTTGAACATCGGGGTTTTAGGTTTTTTGTAAACATGGGGGAGGGAGAGGAATGGCTACATGATGGCTTGCACGTCTCAGATACTATTTACCAGCTCAGTGGACCCTAAATGCGCACACCTGACATTATCCATGCGTTGACTTGGACTCTGTTTTCTTTTTGTTTTCTTATTTTGGTGAAGAGCTAAATAAATAACATGAAGAGAAAATGTGAGAAGTTCTAAGAGCCCAGGGCCATTGACGATGGTGGTGATGGGATTACGATTATGGCAGCCAAGGGTATGAAAGCACCAGTCTACCTACCCCTCTAAGGCTCTGAGAAGGCGGCTAGTATTTCTGGTTTGTTTCTCTCATGTAGCAAATTGTAATTTTTCTCTATACTCATCATTCCAGATATGAAAAGTTCATTAAAAGATACTAGGGATGCCAATCCAGTTCTTTTTCCTTGAAGAGTACTTTTTAACTTTGAATACTTTACTTTAATTGTAAATTACTGAAATGTAATCAGTTCCTCAAAAGTCCTGTTCATTGCTCACACTAAAGCATAAGGAGAATGTAGCTGACATTTTGAATTGGAACACGTAACTGACAGATTTTTAGAATAAAAATCCTAAAGACTACAAAACTGCTTTTGGAAAAAAAATACAAAATGTTTCAAATTCGTTAAGATTTGTTTTCATAAAAGGCCAAAAATAGTTTATTAAAAATATACACAGAAATACAATAGAAATATTTCCAGTCACCAATAAGACAGGTATTCATTAAGGGTACTGATAAAGTCATCGATCCCTCCTTAGCCATTTAGACTCACAAAAAATTTTTTATTAAAAGCAGTGTTTATAACAGCAGTGAATAATATACTTTCCTTGGGAAAACATTTGTCAAATAACAAACATTTTAAAATAATGTGATAATTTGCTTTTTATATTGAGGTTGATAATGATGCATATATATCTTATATGCAAAAAGTATTTTTCCTGTATGTATCTGCTGTTCTAAATTCCTTAATATGCACAGGCCATATTCACTTCTGAATACTTTCATTTTCGTGCTCACTATTGTAGGAGCTAAATTGTATATGTTTACAGTTATATTTAATATGTGCAGACAGAATATTGAAATAGATGGTCAAGTTACTCACAAATAATTTTGAATAGATGTCTTTAAACTGTTTCTCAACTTCACTTATCCTTCAAGAGAAGAAAATTTACCCACACAATACCATGTGAGAGCTCACACATACAGTGCGGAGCCCGAATTTACATATTTTTAAGTATTGCTGTATGGGAAGGGAGTAAAATGGGACAGAAGATCAGTACCAGGAATAAAAGTCAGTCATCTAGAGAGGAAGAAATAATACTTTTATTCAACTTTTTCATCTGCCTTTGTTTTTATAAAGAACTCTGGTTTGTAGACACAACGATAGGCCAAGAGCTGAGGAAGAACTCCATATGCTATGTTTAATGCTAGAAAGAGGCTTTTCGCTTCTTCAGGGACTCTGTAGACATAAGCGGTTCTAGCATGAAGAGAAGCACCGATGTGAGAAAACTGAGCCTGTTGCATTTAAAAAAAAGGGGGGAGGTCAGCATGAGCTCTGTGTTCAGTCGGATTCACAACGTGTTCTGGACGATTCATTCAGACCATGTTTCCTGTGCCCTCAAAACCAGCACTTTCAAACAATCCACAGTCTTCAGGATTTCACTGAATTCAGGACCAGTCTTAATGTAACGAGTCAAATAAAGTATACCTTCCTTAGCTTGGCTTTATCATGCCATGCAGTGCCCCTTACCAGACATTAGTGGCTCAATTTAAAAGAAAAACTGAACAAAATCTCCGTTTTGTTTTTTGGTTTTTTTCCCCCTGATTTGCATTCTGGAGATCCTAAACACTCAGGCACTCAGTTGTGGCTTCCTAAGTGTGTTCGGCAAAAATGAAGTACAGAGCTTAGAAAGCAAAAATATTTTTATATAGCCGTTTAAAGAGAAGCAATGGGGACCTCAGCTTCATTAATCAGTCTTTTCACCTATTCCTTGGAACAAGAGCCCAAAGCCCTTCATTACATGTTTTTTGTTTACTTCTTCACGTTTTTGTTGCTTATGCAACTTTAAAAACTACTAAGGGTTGTCTCGTCGGTAAGGTTGTTACCAACGTGGGTGAGGGTAGGATTATGGTTGCTCTTTATAAAATGGCATGTGTACATGCAGGCGACCTCTTCGTACCAAGTTCTCCTTTATTTAGGACAGCTTGTCACCATAACCTGAGACCAGTTTCCCATTTGTACTTAAGTACTTGTTCATAACATACATTCAGAATGTATCTTGTTTGATACTTTTCATAAGCACAGGGAAAAACTGTATTAGAAAAGGCTTCTGTGTGAGGATTTCCTCAGCATTCTCATGTCCTTACAGAACACAACCCTGCAGTGTGTGTTTTCATATCTTACTGAAATCCACGCTGTACGTGAATAAAGGACTGGAAATCTAAATATAAGAAGTGATGAATTATTAGTTCATCAGGATCAAAGTGGAAAGAAGTCACAGAATCCAAGAATGAGAAACTAAATAATTCGCTTTAAATACATACAAGCTATCTTACATTTCCTTCCGTATGAAACCAGTTTATTCTGCGAAGTGGTTAACAGACAAAATTCGGCTTTTCCATGACAAATAAAGGATGAGCTTTCACAAGTGGCACTTGTATGGATTTGTGTCCATCGCAGGTATTTTAACAGATTGCTGCTACGTCCTGGGACCTCTGGTACAGTCTCGCTACTCTCTGGAGATAAGCGGTCAGTGTGATGTGTCGCGAGGACCACAGAAATAGCCTGTGTACGCCCTCCGCCTCGTGCTCCACGAGGCTCGGCAGGGGCTCTGCCCTCAAGCACGGGTCCCCCAGAGCAGGTGCCGAGCAGAGCCCAGCAGATGGGAAGCGTCCCATCTCTGGGCTCTGGAGACAAGACCTGGAGAGTCCGGGGCCTTCGAGAGGCTGCCCCGGGGGGCTGCTCTTGGACAGTCCTGGGAACACGGAGCAAGAGCGTGGCCCCTGTCGTTAACCCTATTTCTCCCTAGAGCCTCTTCTGAACAGCAGTGATTTTCTGAATTAATATAACCAAACTTCTGGACTAGGGGCCCGGTTTGAACCTTGATTTTCAAAAATGTGGGTTTGGTGTCTCTATAGACACATGTACTACGTCACAAAAGTCACCACGTTCGGGGAAATGCCGACCGTTCTTTGAGAGACCGAGTGATACGAGCAGTCGTGCCTACTTGCACAGGGGAACCTGCACCAAGTCAGTGATTCCGTAGGCTCTCTTCCTGCACTGACCAGTGCAGTTAATACCTCATGTTCAAAATCAGCAAAAATCATTGGCAGCATTCCAAAATGGTCATGTCCTTAGAGTAGACTGTAAGCCCACCGGGCAGGTACTGTGTCTAATGTTTTGTGTGGCGCCTCTCACATTGTTAGAGCTCAATAAACGTTAATCAATAATGGTCTTGTGACTGTCAAAATACAAACAGCTTCTGCAAAGCATTTCTCTATTTTTATACCTATTTCCGTAGGCCTCCTTTCTCCAAATCCTCTAACGAGGGCCCGAGCCCAGAGCCCAGTGTCGTGCAGTTTCTAACGGGTGTGTTGCTGGTGGCCACGCCTTCCCGCTGAGTGAGCACCCAGCCACAGCTTCCTCCCCACGCACATGGTGTCCAGTGCCCGGCTTCTGAAGTTTCAGAGAAACCTCAGCCTCCCCTGAGGACAGTTTCCTTCCTAAGCACAGGGCTGCTAAGGGCCTGCACGGTGTCTCGTGGGTCCTCTTCCCGCCAGCACACAAGGCCTCCTGACGGCAGGGCTCAGAGCTCAGCCGGGCACCTGGTGCTGGGTCGGTGGCTCAGTTGGCCTGGGGCTGCTGAACCGACTGTCACCCAGGGTGACAGGTACAACCTGTAGAGCCCAGAAATGTCTGCAGAATTCAGTGGTGTGAGGTGGAGTCTCTCATCATCTTTCTTATCATTCTAAATCTGTTTTCACCTCGAACGAATTTAAAAGATCTGCTTTGATTTTTTTTTTTTTTAAAGAAATGGATGATTGGGATGGAAAATGAGGCAATAAAGGCAAAGAACGGTTACATTTTAATAGCTCTCTTTTCTTATATTTATAGAGACAGCCTGGAAGGGATGACTAAAAAATCACAATCTCGGTTCCAGAAGGAAGAGCTGAAAGTATTATGTGTCCACATGAGTATCACAGGCCAAAACTAATGTGAACATTGGGGCAACAGCCAGGCTATTTGGCCAATACAGCAGAAGTAGCTAATCCAGAACTGTGTTATTTTTTAGGGTTTTCTGAGCAGCACAGTCCAGTGGTTAAGAATTCTGAATCTGGAACCATACAGAGTGCCCAGTCCCAGCTGTACCACAAGCCAGCAGTATGACCCTGGGTTAGGTATGTAACCTCTCTGGCTTCCTCATCTGTAAAAGTAGGATAATAAGGGCACATTGCTGTGCTGGTGCAATGAGTTGATCTTTGTGAAGTGCTTAGGAGAGTGGCAGGTGAATTCCCTGCCCACGACCTGGGATTCTGCTTGGCTGAGAACTCAGGTGGGCTCTTCGTTTTCAGATCCCCTTGCTGACCTTCTGACAATTTTAAGACTGTCTCCACCAAAGGATAATCATGTGAAGACTTTAAACCCAAAGTCTAACCTCGATGCTAATTAAAGGTGTATCGTGATGAATTACACTGGAAGCAAATTATTAAATAGGACTTGTATTAGTATCCCAGCTATCCACATGCTTCCTAAATCTTTTAGATATTTCCTAAAGGTTTCCATAAAGGGGGGGGGGGACAAAATTCGCCTCCAGCAGAGTCAACTCTACAACCATATTATCCACAGATAAGCTTCCAGACCCTCGTGTGAGGAGGTCCGTGGCACCCGCACGGCCAGGGAGTGTGCGCAACAAGCGGGAAGGGCCTGGCTGACTGAAGCAGGGCTGTTGTGTTTCCATGGGTGTTGCTGGGTGCGTGACAGGCTCCCTGCCAGGCCTGCCGTGAGTCTGTCCCAGGGCTTCCTTCCAGCATCCTTGATGCTTAGGTAATAATGTCCACACATTACCGTTTAGGTACTAACATCCACACATGGCCACAGATTAATGAATGAATCTTCTGAGCAGCACAAGGCATTTCTAGACTCCTACTGGGAATCTTCTACCAATAAGAGGAGGAGCACCAAAAATCTGCAGCTCATTCTGTGCCAGGCACCGTTCTGAGCCTCTTACATGTATTATTACCTCACGTGATCCTCAGCAGCTCTATGACAAAGGTCCTGTATGATCCTAACTTTACAGAAGAGGAAACCGAGGTAGCCAAGGTCACGAGCCCATCAGTGACAGGCTGAGCCATGAGCCAGTCTGTCTCCAGAGCTCATGCTCTTAACCGTCTTGACTATATTGGCTCTGATTGTTTTGTTTTAATTTCCAGTGATATTTTAGCAGAGAACAATTGTTCAGTTGCTAGAAAGTACTAATATATAAGTGGGTCTGAGCAGCCTATTTCAAACTAGATTTGCAACTTTAATCCTACGTAAGAATTTTATATGAAGAGACACTTGGGTTCTGAATAAGTCCCCACTGGAACTCTTTGGTGTAAAAAATGTGTCGTGGTTTGATTTGATTTTGTTTTCTTTTACTTTCTGATGGATATTTCAATTTCTGAAGGCAGGAGATTTGGCAGATTCCTCCATGATCTGAAGGCAGGGGCTCAATAACTAACATGTTTTTCACTGACTTGTACTGACCTAGGAATTTTTCAAAGATTTGTTTTCCTTATTAAATCACATAGACTCCTGGGAGTTCACTAGGCCTTTCAAGAAATGCAGGTTTTGATCAAGTTAGGGGGTTGGGAATGCACAAAACCCCTAAGTGAGGAATGGCCGTTTTAGCAAGCTAGGGATGTTAGTCGGGGTTATGGAGGGTGTTTTCTGTGATGAATGTGTCACCCTCCCAAGGCGAGAATTCATTTCATGAGCAAGTATTGGCTAGGTAGGAAACAAATCACGTAACGAATTCAGCGTTCTCATCGCGTGCACTGTTGTGTTATGATTTATAACTTTTCCTTAGGCTGAGCTCTCTGAATATGTAAATACTAAAGCCAAGCCAAGAGTCATGGAAATGTCAGACACAACAGTTCTCGGATGACAGCATTCTACTGGGTTGGGAGAAACATCCTTCTGACATTGACAGGATCTAGTCTGTAGCCTCCAGCTGCCTTGTCCAAGTGGGCAGTGACGGATGAGCCCAAGGGCTCCTGCGAGGCCTGGGGGTCTGGCTGAAGCTGCTGACTGCGGTCCGGGGCTCTGCCATCCACACTGCCCTTCCCAGAACCACCCGGCTGGAGTCGCGGGTGCCTGTCTGCAAGCTTAGCCCTCCCCAGCAGGTACAACCCAGGGTTAGCCCTAGTGCCCCAGGTTCAAGCACCCACTTGCCCCCAAGGTATGACCTTCCCAAGCCTCTTGACTGCTGACTGCCCACGTGACTGGGCCTTGACCTACTTTTCCTGCCTCTTCCTCCACTTGTCTCCCGAGACTTGACTGGGTCCTACACCTGGCCTCCCTCTTGTCAGCCTCCTAGATGATGACACCCTGTGTTCCTGTGGCGGGGGGGCAGACCAAGCAAGGCACAGGCCACGCAGAGGAAACCCGATCGTGTCCAACCCTGAGCAAGCTGGTGATCCTCGAAGAGAAGGGGCTGGTAAGAGTGAGCTGAGCAGGAGCCCTCTCCAGGAGAGCTCAGGAGAACGCAGCCAAGAAAATCCAGGCCAGGGCTCACTCTGCCCTCTGGCCTGCTGCACCCTTCCCCAGCCTGACAGCCCACAGAGCCCGCTCACGTGTGACCGCCTCCCACCCCCCCACCCCCACCCCCCGAGGCTCTCCGGCGCCTCCGTACCCATATGAAGTCTTGCCTCGGGCTCACTGCTTGAGCCATGCCACTACCATGGCTCGCTGCTTGCAGGACAAGAGAGAGAACAGTAGAGAAGAAGATGGGCTTTGGGGTCAGACAGGATTCCATGCCCCTATTCCCCTATTCTGCCTGCCGTTTAGTAACTGTGACCCGGGCGAATAACAAGCTGTCCTCAGCCTCAGCTCTCTTAGCTTTTAAGAAATCTGCAGGGAGGATGCTGTGTGTTCACTGCACGGTTCCAGGGCACGGGCACACGGGAAGACCACCTCTGTCTGCTTCCGTTGCAGCCGAGGTGGTGCCAGACCTGGCTGTGGAAACTCTCCCACACGATCATCTTTGCACAAGCAAGAAATAAAACTTTAGTGTGTTAAGCCACTGAGTATTTGCTACCCCGGCAGAGCGCACAGCCTGTCCCTACCCAAGTAGGTAAGTAGAGCACAGCCTGCTTTGCCTCACCCAAGTCAGAGGAGAGCTCAGACCAGTGCAGGGCAGTGGCTGGAACTCACTGGGGTTTGAGGGTTACTCTGGAGACAGGACTAATGACCTAGTGATGGGCTAGATGGTAGGGGTGAGGGGATGGGAAGGAGCTGCTGAAAGCGGGGAAGGATCTGTTTGCAGGCCGCGGTGGGGGGAGAGAGGGTGTAGGAGGGTCAGGAGTCCTGTTTTATTTAGACACTAACTCCGAGATAGCCGCGTGAAAACACAGAGTTTGGGATTAGGTATAGGAGTCTGGGGGCAGCTGGAGCTAAAGACAGAAAATTGGAAGTCAGCTTATAGTTAGTATTGAAAGATATGGAAATAAAGACCTCTTCAGAGGTCTGCTAAGAGGGTAAATCTTGGTTCTCTTCCCCTCAGTCCTCCAAGGAAAGAACAGGAACCCTTGCTCTGGATGCTGCATCAGCTTTTTTGATAGTAATATTCTAATTCTGTAATTAAGAATTACCTCAGGGGTGTCTGGGTGGCTCGGTCAGTTAAGTGTCCAACTTCAGCTCAGGTCATGATCTTGCAGTTGATTTGTGGGTTTTAAGAAAATTTTTTTAAAGACCTCAGACTGGAAGGATTTAGCCCAAAGGATTAACCCATAAATACTGTAGCTGTTTTTCCACCCTGTAAATTCTAAAGTGTTCTTTTGCCATCCCAGTTACTATAACCAGGAGCATAATTAACCATACATGCTGACAGTTTCCAGATGAACCTCATTCTTAGGCCGGCTTGAAAACAGCAAGATGCAGAGAATGATTTTAAAAAGATGAATTCATTTGTTATTGTTTTTATTTATAGTAAGGGGGGGGGAGATAAAATCATTTAATAATTTTCTTCCTTGTTCCTAAGATCAGTTTGTTTTGCTAGTTATCTTGTAAAAATGTGCTTTGTATAATAGTACAATTTCCTAGATAAATTTATTCCAGTTCAATGAAATAAGCATTCACTCTAGGGCAGGGACTTGGCTAAGTCGCAGGAGGAAAGAATGGAACTTTCTCCAAACCCATTTCCCTGGTTCGGGACACTGTCACGTAACAGAATTCTGAAATCTTAACTTTAGATAGGCATCTTAAAGATAACAGCTCTCAAGTATTTTTGTTCAGAGCCTGGGGAAGGGTCCTGGAAGGCTGTGGTGGCACCTGCTGGGTATGTGACCTTGGACAAATCATGTAACCTCACTGGGCCTCAGTTTCCTCATCTGTATAACTGGATGGCACAGCAACCATCACATAATCTAGTTACCGTGAGATTTAAATAGAATGCACGTGCAGAAACGTCTTCCAAAGAACCGTAAAACGAAAGGGGATGTGTCTAGTAACTGTTTCCTACTCCTTAAACACCAAGCAGAGATGTTTTGCAGATACTCAACAATGACAGCCAAATCCCCAGCGAACTTTCTTAATAGAGTGTATTTTGGGTACCTGGGCTAGACCTCCAGCATGTATCAGTGTCACGTCAGGCATCCAGGAGCATCCAGGAACCACTAAGCCGTAAAGCGCAATCACAAAGTAAGGGACAGAATAGAACAGGTATGCCAGCATCTGTATTGAACAGAGGAAGAACACCCGTCAGCAAAGTAACAGTTAACCACACACGACGAAAAGCACAAAAGATTGAACATTTCTAATTCCCATCTCCTACGTGGACCCACATGCTCCCATTCTTTTTTTTTTTTCTTTTTCTTTTTAATGTTTGTTCATTTTTGAGAGGAAGAGAGAGAGCGGAGGAGGGGCAGAGAGAGGAGACACAGAATCCGAAGCAGGTTTCAGGCTCTGAGCTGTCAGCACAGAGCCCGATGCGGGGCTTGAACCCATGAACTGTGAGATCATGACCTGAACCCAAGTCGGATATTTAACCAACTGAGCCACTCAGGTGCCCCCACATGTCCCCATTCTTCAAGAAAGAAAATTAACATTAGAAAAATCTGAGGCTTGGGGCACCTGGGTGGCTCAGTCGGTTAAAGCATCCAACTTCAGCTCAGGTCATGATCTCACAGTCCGTGAGTTTAAGCCCCATGTCAGGCTCTGTGCTGACAGCTCAGAGCTGGAGCCTGCTTCAGATTCTGTGTCTCCCTCTCTGCCCCTCCCCTGCTCGTGCTCTGTCTCTGTCTCAAAAATAAATAAAAACATTAAAAAATTTTTTTTCTTTTAAAAAGAAAAAAAAATCTGAGGCTTCATAACTACTTGACCTGGATTTTAGGATAAGCAGCAGGATCCTTTAGATAGGGCTCTTGAAATTGTGTATAAAATCGGCAGAGCTCAGCCGGGCAATCCAAAGCAATCTGAGAAGAAAAACGAATTAATTACAAAGTCATACTCACATCTGATTCTTATGGTTTGCTGATAAGGCTAAACGTTCCAAGTACAGCCACAAGCTGTTCAACAAAAACTGTGTGTTGTAGAAGGTCATCAGTAAAAGGGAAAGAAAAGAAAGCCTACAGATCTACTCTAAGGACGTGAAGGAGAGTTAGGAGAGGAGCAGGAAATGGCTAATGCTCTGTTCTTGCTACCTTCTGAGGACTCGGCTTAAGGATCTAGACTTCAGCAGCCAAAGCACGGCTCATGCTGGATTACCAGTTTCACTTCCTGGAAATCAGTAGCCCACTCTTAAGAAAATTCCATTCGTGTTCACACCAAATTCATCTTACTGTGCTTTGCAATATTCCAAAAATAGCATCCTCCTCTCTCCAGCGAGTGCCTCAGAGTATGTGGCCTTTAGGGGCAGTAAAGGATAAGGATTTGAAAGCAGAGTCCTGTGTGAAGCCACATCGTGTGTCCACTTTGAAAGGAAACACAGAACAAAGTGTCTCTGGCACATTATGGGGTCCCCTCTGAGTCACTGCCCTCATGCATCACCCCTCCCGTCCGCAGCCATAAATGTCGTCCCACCTAGATCACATCCATGGACACAGACCAGTGGCAGAGTTGGTAAAAATGGACCCCAATTTAAAAGCCCGTCTGCCTAAGCTCCGCCCACCGAGTGTGCAAACACCCATATGCACACATTTTTCTCCTGTGTGAGAACAGCTGGGGCTCATTTTGTTGTTCCTGTGCTTCTTTTAACTTTGGGAACGACAGCAAACTAACTAAAGAACAGTTTTGGGGGTGCCTGGCTGGCTCAGTCGGTAGAGTTTGCGACTGTTGATCTTGGGGTCGTGAGTTCACGCCCCGCATTGGGCATGGAGATTACTGCAGAAAAAAACCAAAAGTTTAACTGCTCTGTGGTCTGAGTAAAGCCTTGCTTCTTTGCATTTCTTCCCTGGGCCACTCCTCCCGTCAGCCGACGCTACTGCAGGAAATGTCTGCTCTCCTGATAAGAGACAGCTCTTAAGACAGCCTCTCGCGCTGATCCCAGCCAGCAGCACAGGACCCCAAGACAGTGAATCAGCTACAGCAGCTCACACTTGGCTCCCCAACTGTTGTGCAATGCCAGCAGCCTTAGGACAGTAACTCCCATTGACGATGCGTATAATTATCCGTATCATTCCGGCCACTTTTATTTCTTTCTGCTAAAAACAAATCACGAAACTGGGGCATCGCCAAGGATCATCTACTGATAAAAAGAGTAACACCAACCGTTTCCTGAACACTTACCACGTATAGGGCCCTCTGTGCATGTTTTGATGTCTATTATCTTATTTAATCTTCAACCCAATACCATTAGGTAGGTACTGTTATTTTATAGCGAAAGGAACTGAGGTCAAAGACCCTAAGTCATTTTCCGAAGGCCATACAGCAGGTAAATAGCCAAGATTCTAACTCCTCCTTCTAGGGACCTTCCTCAATCCCTGAGAACACAGCCTTACCGGACTCTTCAGGTATCACCCTTCCCAAAGACATTTACATCAGAATCAGAAACATTCAAAGAAACCAAAAGAATGAAACTCTAATGGCTAATTTTTCAGGCACCCTAAAACGGGGGAAGGAAGAGACCCCTGGGTGGGGCTTAATCCAGGGACCCGAAGGAGGTGGTGTCCAGGGACGAGGCAGGGGCCACCCTGGAGGGAGGAAGGCCTGGGGGTGACCCCCACAGGTGGGAGTGGCAGCAAGCAGGGCCAGGCCTCCAGGCTCTAGAAAGTCTGATTAAATATGTATTTCTCTCTCTTTTTTTTTTTTTTTTCAACGTTTATTTATTTATTTTTTTTTTTGGACAGAGAGAGACAGAGCATGAACGGGGGAGGGGCAGAGAGAGAGGGAGACACAGAATCGGAAACAGGCTCCAGGCTCTGAGCCATCAGCCCAGAGCCCGACGCGGGGCTCAAACTCACGGACCGCGAGATCGTGACCTGGCCGAAGTCGGACGCTTAACCGACTGCGCCACCCAGGCGCCCCCCTCTCTCTTTTTTTTAATGTTACTTTGGTCTGGTACACTTACCAAGCCTCTAAACAGACAGAATCCAGTTGCCAGGAGGAGACACACGACCAGCGTTAAATCAAACGGTCTTCTCAGCAGGTCCTTTGCTTGCACTTCTTGAACGACCTAAAACAGAGTTTGTAACCCGTGAGCAGGCCCAGAGCGCCAAGAAAGAGTCTGAGGTCTACTGAAGCAGGAGGGCTGAGATGCTGGACAGGGAGGGATTCATATCCTAAGCCACTAGGCACGTAAGTTAGGAAAATCATGTTCCTCCTCTCAGCTTCCAGATTACTCATCTGTGAAATGAGGACATTGGGCCAGGTCACCTTGAAGTTTCCTTCGAACTCTAGGAGTCCTTAAAGTTTTCTTGAGATAGCAGTTTTGTGATTATCATTATATGAGATACGCTCATTTTATATTTATGTTTTTTTTTTTTTTTTTTTTTTTTGAGAGCGAGAGAGAGGGAACATAAGTGGGGCAGGGGCAGAGAGAGGGAGACACAGAATCTGAAGCAGGCTTCAGGCTCTGAGCTCTCAGCCCAGAGCTCGACGTGGGGCTCGAACCCACCAACCGTGAAATCATGACCTGAGCCAAGTGGGACGCCTAACTGACTGAGCCACCCGGGGGCCCCTGAGATACGCTCATTTTAAAAGTAAGGTAAACCATAAACCCATCACACTATAGAGTCACTATATTTTTCCCTATATACGTATACATATATGTAAATTTATGTATATATACACATATATACAGATATATATACACACACCGCATTTATATTTTACAAAATTATGACTTTACGTATAAATAATTTGACAAAATTTGAGTGTTCTTTTGACACTCAACATCTACCTATATTGTAAGCACTTTGCCACATTATTAAAAACTCTCCTAAAACTTTTAAAATCATGTGGAAACAACATATTGTAGCCATTCTCTCACGGGTGGATATTTATGCATTTTCACTGTTAATGTGATGTTGAACAATTCTGTACATAAGTCTTAGCATCTCTCTGATGATTTTCTGAGGGTAGGGCCTTAGACGCGGAATTTAAGGGGTTAAAGATTCCAAGGCTGATAAACACTGCCAAATTGCTCTGCAGAGCGATTCTGAATTTATTCCTGTCAGCACTGTGTGACCGTGTCCATTTCTCCCTGGCCACCACTGTGTGTTAACATTTAAAAAATGATCATGAACAGTTGTATGTGTCTTATGACATGAACACTCCATTGAGGCACTGACATGGAGACTTTAAAAGCAACAGAGCCCAAGGCTATGGTTACTGCTTGCTTTTTCTTTTTGGCTACCCCCTGGTTCCTCAAAAGGATGTAAGGGAGCAGAAGCCAGCAGTGCCCCAACCTGAGTTTACTCAGCAGGTGTCTACTTGTTTACAAATGAAGTGTTTGCAAATTACAATGGATGTTAATGAATTCTCCGTAAATCTTACAGTAAAATGAGTATGAGTAATCACGGTCTGATTATCTCTGGTAATTCATATTTTCATATATCACTTTGCTTAAAGAATCTTGCCTGAGGATCTGATACCTATAAAAAGGAAGAAAAACTTAGAAAGACGTTACTACCTTAGAAATGAAGACCTTAACAGAGCTCCCCCCCCCCCCCCCCGCCCCCAGCCAGTACTGTTTCACTCCGACCACCTTGGCTGTGAACGGGAGGGGTCTCAGAAGACGTCCTGGAGCCAGTCTCCATGTGCCTGGATCTCTTGGTAAATCACACCCTGTGGCTGTGTGTGCTACCTTGAATAGCAGCATCTCTCCAGCCTCCCCTTGGGACAGTACATGCACTGGCATCTCTGAAAGAGGGGCCCGGATGCTCAGATGCCAGGCCATAAACAGCCTCAGACAAACCACACACGCCAGGCACTAATGCAGAATCTGATGGGAACAGCCAGTACGGACCAACAGCACGGCCTGGCCCACTGAAGCAGATGTCTGAAGCAGACAGAAACACCCTCCCTGCCACTGTAACTAAGGCGTGACCAATGCACAGAATCGACACAGTCAAACCAGCTGCCCCAGATGCTCCCATCCACGGAGGCGTGGTTCAGTGCGATCACCAGGAGATGTGAGTGAGCCCTGTGCGCTTGGGAACAGGTTACAGTTAACGTAATAAAATCACCTTTGAGGGATAATTATAATTTTCTGACGGCTGATTATAGATTCTGAAACCAGCCCAGACAGGAAGACAAGTGTATGGTATGCTTAAGAAGAAAGCAGGGCAAATGCGTGTTCCATACTTCCCTATTTAAAAGAAAGAAAGAAAAAGTCAAAAGTCTGCCACAAGCACGTGTAAACACAAGCAACATTTAGGATACCGCCCCACCTCAAGCCGTCTAAAATTGTGCTGGGGACCAGGTAATATTCTTAAATGAGACACACACACAAAAAAACAAACAAAAAAACAGGTCAAATTAAAACTATCAGGTGCTTTTTAACAGGCACATTCTATCCACTGTATTTTTAAAGTATATTTAATATAATGCCCTGATTTCTTGCACATGTAAATTACCTTTGACATTAGCTTTTGAGAGCCTTCATTTTTAAATGTATTTATCGAATGTATCGAGTTACATATAATACACAAAGCTGTAGGAAACATTTGCACACTGCCTATAGCCGCAAACACAATACTCACCCTCTCTAGATCCTGTATGTCAGGAAGCCCTGATACAACATTGTCTAATTGTTCAGTGTCTACTTCCAAAAATTGCTCAAAAGCCATTTCTTAAAAAGTGAGATTAAGGAGGGGAAAAGGAAGAATTCTGCCAAACAGCGTTGTGATAAGCTTGGAATTTCTTGATTCTGTTACAACCAAGATACCTCCTCTATTTAAGAACACTCCCCATTGTTTCAGAAAAAAGGAAAGTGAATTTTAAGATAAAGTTTCTTACCCACAATGTTTCCTGGCACAAAAACAACAATGCTCATGATAATAGATCCAACCCAGTAGAGGCCAATGGTTCTATAGCTTTCCCTGTAATGAAAAAATCTTGGCTTAGTGCACTTGTCTTAGAACACCCATTAGCAAAAGATGATCCATATTATTAGTGGTATCCTAACTAATAAAGTCTATGAACCGAAACTTACTGAATCAATAGTTAAAAATCAACCCTCAGGGACCCTGGTGATCAAACTTCATTTCCACCTGTGATCTATACCATAGAACCCTCTTTGTGTCCTTTTGAATAGGAATTTCGCTTGCAACACTGGTCGTCTGTTAATCTACAGCACGGTCAATCACTGTCAAAGGAAGTGCCTCATTTTTGACGGTTTTGTAAGAAGTTCCCAGCAGGAAAGGAAAAAAGAAAGTTCACAAAAAGAAAGGAAATGGACCCATATTTTAAATCACTGTAAGTATGAGTAATAGGATGGTAAGTGGACTTTTCATGGTGTCAGAATTTTGGCCAGAGCTCTAGAGACAAAGATAATATGTAACCCCTCCCCCGTGTTCAAAAGGAGCCACCAGACACCCCTGACCTTACCAGGCAGTGTGGACAAAAAGCTCTTTCAGCCGATAACCCTGACAGCCCACCTCCACAAGGGGCTATGAGGAATCAAAAGGAGATTATCTGAAGGGAAACAGGTGGCCGATACTGTGTTTTCTTCCTGCCCCACCTCCCAAGCCAAGTGCAGCAGATTCACAATGATTGGGATTGTCAGCAGGAGAATCTTCTTCCCCAGCAGGATGCTAACTGAGCCACAGAAACTCGCCCACTCCCGGCAGCCTCCGAGCAGAGCCCAGGCATTCTCTGAAATATGTGACGTGGTCCCTGGAACTTGGGTACCTTTCATGATGAGAGAAGCCAGTGCCCAGAAAAGTCCAAAACTTAGCGGGAGCTGTCCCTGAGTTCATGACCTAGGCAGCAGGGGCATGGGGCAAGAATGCACCATTTTCTCTAACCTGGAGCCAAGGGGAGGCCCAGGAACCTAGCTGGGCTTGAAGAGATCCTACCCCAAAGGGTATGCGATCTAGGTTACAGGGACCCCAACGGAAAGAAGCTGCGGGTGTACCACCAATGGCAGAGGAGTCCCACACATTCAGCCAGAGAGAGCTCTGCTCGCTTGGATTTGCAACGCCCAGGTTCCTGTGGAAGGGTCTCCCGAGAGGCCACACGTGTGCTCCATGTGACAGACCTAGCGTATCCTAACGGAGGGCATCAATCCCCAGAAAACTAAGTGTCACATAAGACCCTGCCCCTCTTCCTTTAGCTCCACGTGTACGTACACACACATTCCCGAAGAGGCCAGCTGCACGGCGACTCGAGAAAGAACAAAACGAGAGGCCATACGCCCTGACCTCAGTGCAGACCCCCACGCCTCAGGGCCACGCGGGAACCGGAGGTGGAGGAAAGACAGAGCTTCAAACCGAAATGAGATGGAAGTTTAAAACCAGAACGGACTGGGCTTTCACTCCAGCAAATGAGACGGTCCTTAGAACACAGTCAGTAACTTGAGCGGTCTGCCCAAGCTTGTCACCATGGCAGGGGACGATCCAGAGGGCCATGTTCAAAAGGCAGCGATGCCAAGAAAACAAAGCCACGTCTAACCTGTGTCCAAGGAGCGTATGTTCATGTCCGTGTAAGCCTGTCTGTGTATTTGCCCCCACATCTGTGTTTTCCTTCCGTACCCGCGTACCGGTTGCTAAGGCAAAGGCACACACAGCAGACGGACCGACTTACTCCCATGCTATGGCTGCCACCATCACCAGATACATCAGATAATGAGCAGAGCCATCCCAGTAGCAGATCATGTGCCCGTACGCCGTGTTCAGATACGGTTCACCCTAAGGAGAGATTAAGAAATGAGTCTACTTTACATACGACTCGGACATCTCCACACAGAACTCCAGACCTGTGTTTCAAGTCAAATGAAACAGCAGAACCAGCTTGTGTCTGTCTGCTAACTTGAAACTATGCAGAATCCTGTACGATTACAAATTGGTAGGCACACGAAAACACAGCTCTACCCTGGAGCCCCCAAAACTGGAGCCTGCCGCGGGATGGCCCTGAAGAATGCCCAGCCGGCATCTGACCGGCTGGGCCGATGCCCGTGGATGGCGATACAAGACAGACAGCCTCATGGGCAGTCCGCTAACGCACTGAGGCCAAGTCAAACATGAGACTCGGGGCGCTTAGCTCTGGCCAGAGGACGGTGGCCAGAGGAGACCCTGCTCACCAGAGCCACCGGCCGACCTTCCCGATTCACCTACGGGCTCATCCCCAGGCTTGCACGAGTGAGGACGAGGAAGGCACTTCTGCCCCCCACACACGCACACAGACAGACGGGCACTTAACCGCCCTATGGGACAGACCACGATTGACTCCATTTTACAGACGAAACAGAACGCCAAGGGGTTGTGAGACCGGCCTAAGGTCACACAGTTGACATCTAGCACAGAGCATACTGTCAAGAAAAGCCATACTTCTCCCGAGGATTTTTTTCATTTTACAGCCGTGAGATCCCATGACGAGCGACGTGTCGTGCTCCCAGAAGGCTACCACCAGATCACTGTCCGATTTGCATGGGTTTTTCGTTTCCTTCTGAGTCTCGTGTTCCTTTCTTCTCTCTCCCACGTCCATGCCATCCCGCCTTGTTTCTGGCCTGTCTTCCTAAGATGCCCTCAGTCCTTTCTGCGGCCAGAACAGTCAGATCAGCCAGCCAGGAGGGGCCCCTCTGAAGCGTGGTGTGCCCGGGGCAGGGCCTGCCCGGTCCTCTCTCCCCGCAAGTGAGATGGAATGAGAACTAGCGAGGAGGCAGAAATAACACAGCAGCTGGACTTCTGTGCCCACGCCTGACGTGCATCTTTTCTCCCTGACATGCTTCGACTGAACAATCCAATCGGATTTCATGACTTTAATTGTTCATGCCTACACATCGGGCTCTCGGAGCCGGTGCTGGCTCCCTGGTGGCTTCATGGACACTTTTTTTTCTTAATTAAAAAAAATTTTTTTTAAGGTTTATTCATTTTACAGAGACAGAACACGAGGGGAGGAGGGGCAGAGAGAGAGGGAGACACAGAATCCGAAGCAGGCTCCAGGCTCCCAGCTGTCAGCACAGAGCCTGACGCAGATCTCGAACCCACAAACCGTGAGATCATGACCTCAGCTGAAGTCAGAGGCTTAACCGACTGAGCCCCCAGGTGCCCCAGGACATTTGTAACTAGATGCCCCACGGGCCCTTCAGAACTCCTAAGTTTTCACGCATCAGCTTATGTCCTCAGTTGAGCCTCAGCTGACTTCTCTTTTTTCTTTATTTATTTCGAGAGACACAGAGAGAGCGAGCCAGCAGGGGGTGGGGCAGAGAGAGAGAGAGAATCCCAAGCATGCTCCTCACTGTCGGCACAGAGCCGGACGCAGGGCTCGATCTCACAAACTGTGAGATATGATCGAAGCGGAGATCAAAAGGCTGATGCTCAATTGAGCACCCATCCCCCGCCCCCTCCCTGCCCTCACCCCTGTCCCTGTGCCCCCGAGGCCTCTATCTTAAGGATGACACCATCCTGCCTGCCCAGCTCAAAGCCGCAGGGTCCTGTTTCCACCCCTCTCTCTCCTATGCACGGTGTGGGCACGTCCTTTCATTTCTGTTTATGAGGTCACCGCGGGCCACCCTCCCTCAGGTTCAAACCCTCCCTGCCGCTCACTGAGCCATTCCCAAACGGTCCCTCTAGCTGCCTGCTCTCCTTCCAATCCACCTGCCAAATGAAGAGTCCTTAGCTCTTAACACATTGCTCTTCTGTTCCAAAGCCTTCCAGAGCAAGCTTCCGCCTGCGGGACCAGGCCCGCCTCCTGTATCTGGCAGCCGGGTGCCCAGAACCTGGCCCTGCCGACCTTCCCACAGTGACACCAGCCCACCTTCTCACACCCCGTCTGCCTCAGGGCTCGCCACCCTCAGCAGCTCGACCTCCGGGCCCTCTCAGCAGCCACTTTCTCCCCAAAACCTGCCCCCTGTGGACCCAGTGGCCCCAGGCTCCCCAGGCTTCCCTTCGGCGTCTCGGCCTGTCCCTTCGCAGTTCGCTTCAGGGGGCTCTTCTGGCCACGGCCTCCCACATTCCACCCTCCGGCGTCTCCTCTCTCCCCACTTCCTCCGAGCAGGCTCCCACTGAGATGGCCCCCAAATCTCTCCGCCAGGAATGTTCCTCAGCGCTCAAGCCCTGCCAACCAGAACATCTGCCAGGATGTCCCTCAACCAGCCAAAACTCCACACGTCCCCAGATGAACTCAGCATCATCCCTGCAAACCTGCACCCCAGGCTGACTGTGGGGAGACACCTGCTGTTTCTCACCTCCGAGCTTTTGCTCAAGCTGTCCCTTGCCCTCGGAATGCCCTCCACCCCCGCCCCCACCCCAGTCCATCTGGAAAATGTTTATCATCCACTGTCATTGCCATTTAAAAAAAATGCTAGGGGATCCTGGGTGGCTCAGTCAGTTAAGCGTCCGACTTAGGCTCATGATCTCACAGTCCATGGGTTCGGGCCCCCCATCGGGCTCTGTGCTGAGATCAGAGCCCGGAGCCTGCTTCGGATCCTGTGTCTCTGCCCCTCCCGCCGCTCATGCTTGGTCTCTCAAAAATAAACATTAAAATTTTTTTTAAAAATGCTAGAGCAGTATCACAAATTCGATGGGGACTCCCCTGACTGCTTCCGGACTTAGTTCTTCCTCTGTGCACAGGTAACACCTTGTTTTACTGCCTTTTGCTTCATTGTGCATCGCAGACACTGAGTTGTTTGTCTTGTGTTTTGTGTTTTTTGTTTTTTTACGAATTAAAGCTCTGTGGCCACCCTCCATCAGGCAAGTCTCTTGGGGCCATTTTTCCAACCGCATTTGCTCACTTTGTGTCTCTGTGTCACATTTTAGTAATTCCAGCAATATTTCAAACTTTGTCATTCCTGGCAGAGTTGCTACGGTGATCTGTGACCGGTGATCTTTGCTGTTACTATTGTGACTGTTCTGAGGCCCCACGAACCGCACCCACGCAAGACGGTGAACTTAGCAACTGCTGGGTGTGTTTGACCACTACACCTCCCTGCACAGCATCTTCCTGTCCTCGGCAAACGTCACTGTCGTCTTATCCTAGGAAACGGCCACGGCCACCCCCGCCTTCAGCGACCACCGCCCTGATCAGTCAGCAGCCACCAACATGGAGGCAAAGACCCTCCACCAGCAGAAGATGACTCACCGAGACCTTCGACAGTGGTTGGCAGTTTTTGCAATAAAGCATTTTAATATTAAGGTATGTATGCTTTTTGGACCTAATGCTATTGCACACTTAACAGACTACAGTGTAGTGTAAACATAACTTTTTTCTAATGTTTATTTATTTATTTTTGGGAGACAGAGCGCAAGCAGGGGAGGGGCAGAGAGGGAGACACAGAATCCGAAGCAGGCTCCGGGCTCCGAGCTGTCAGCACAGAGCCCGATGCGGGGCTTGAACCCACGAGCTGTGAGGTCGTGACCTGAGCCGAGGTCGGATGCTTATCTGACTGAGCCACCGGGCGCCCCATAAACACAACTTTCACATGCACTGGGAGACCAAAACATTCATGTGAGGTGCTCTGTCATGATATTTGCTTTAACGCAACAGTCTGGGACCGAACCCGTGATATCTCATAGGTGTGCCCATACGGTGTGCCCAGTGTGTGCCTCCATCACTGCTCCTAGGACAGCTAGGACTTGTCTCCACTTGAGACAGCTCCTGGCGGGAGAAAGCAGGTCTCATGACCCCACAGTCTACTCCGGCTACTGTCTTTAGAAGTAAATTCCTCCGGTTCGCCCCTCTGGGCTTAATAACACCTGCATACTTCCAAAAGCAGGAGGCAGGATGTCTTACTTTCCCATCACCCCCAACTCATCCTTGGGTCCCGCTCACTCCAAAGACTCCAGTTCTCTGAAGTTTGTCCCTCCTCCCTACCTCCTGTGCTTGGCCACCCGCCTGCCCTCACCTGCCCTGCAAAAGCCTCCCCTTCGAGCCCATCCTTCCTAGAGCTGACTGCATCACTCCCTGGCTCAAAATCTTCCCTCGAGTGTGAGATAAAGTCCAAACTCCCTTAGCTTGCAGACGAAGCTCTCCATTATTTGAAACACAGACGAAGGCGAAACTTTCAGCTCTGCTCCTTCCTTATTTCCTGTGTGACCTTGAGCAAGTGACCTAAGCTCTCTGGGGCCGGATTCATCCACCATAACACAGGGAGGAGGATTAGGTGTCTCAAGTGCCGGGCAGCACTAGCACATGACGACGGGGAGGGAAGGATGGTCATCGCAATCAAGTGGCTTCCGTAAGTGCCGTGGTGGTCGCCACTTTCCACGTGTAAGACCAGCTTGAGCTTTTGGCCGTAGTAATGGTTTCACAGTAACAGACACCAAACACTGAATTCACTTGGAGGATCTCATTCCTGGAGAAGGGGAGTGGAGCGGGTGTGAGGGAACAGGTGTACGACCGAACTCTGGAGAGAAGAGCCCCCCGCTTTGCACGTGAGTAAACCCGCTGCGTCCGTGGCAGTGAGCGATGCCACGGACCGTGCCTGCTTACACCAAACGGAGGGATTTCGTCTCTGAGCCACATGGCTGAGGCTGCTGACCGTTTGGCGTAAGGCTTACGGTTGCTAAGCGATGCCATACCTCTCTCAAGTAGTGTGTCACAAACCCGTCAATGATTCCGTCCTGTTCCAGTGCTATGATGAGGTTCACCACACTGGTAAATCCGAACACTGCATACACTAGAGCAAAGAAAGTGAGAGTTTCCTTTTTAATTAAAAAAACATTTTTTTTGTAAGTAACCTCTACCCCCCAACCTGGGGCTCAAACCCACAACCCTGAGATCAAGAGTCGCACGCTCCACTGACTGAGCCAGCCAGGTGCCCCGAGAAAACAGTAGTTTAAAAAGCAGTAGGTCAGGAGGGGGCGCCTGGGTGGCTCAGTCAGTTAAGCATCTGACTTTTGATTTTGGCTCAGGTCATGACCTCATGGTTGTGGGTTCGAGCCCTGCATCCGGGCTCTCTGCTGACAGTGCAGAGCCTGCTTAGGGTTCTGTCTCTCCCTTGCTCTCTGACAATTCCCTGCCCCCAAAAAATAAATACATAAACATTAAATTAAAAAAACAAAAAGCAGTAGGTCAGGAGACAATGACTAAGAGCTTGGCATTCACCAGTAACAGTGACTTGTTTTTAATGTGACCGTGGACACTCATCATGGGCTAACAGAAGGTCCCTCCTGCACACACATTGGTACCTTTGCCTGTGTCACTGCCCAAGTGCCCTGTCCAAGGAGACACCCGCCAGGGGGACAGAATGACAAACTCACCCGCTAACTGTCCCACAGGATTCTACCAGGCCCCCCCATCCGTCCTCCGCTCCCTACAAATGGCTGCCCAGGACCCCACCTGCACAGAGGGAACAAAACCAGTAACCAGCGGCCAAGAATAGAGGCGACCACGAGGTGGGTATATTTACAATAATGACTCAGGGGCGCCTGGGTGGCTCAGTCAGTTAAGTGTCTGACTCCAGCTCAGGTCATGATCTCATGGTTCATGGGTTCGAGCCCCACATCGGGCTTTGCTGACAGCTCAGAGCCTGGAGCCTGCTTCAGATTCTGTGTCTCCCTCTCTCTCTCTCTCTCTCTGCCCTTCCGCTGCTTGTCTTCTGTCTCTTTCTCTCTCAAAAATAAACATTGAAAAATAAAAAAAATAAAACAGAAGCCATGAAAAAGTAAGTGGGGAGGAGAGTGGCAGAGGTTAATTCACAGAGAAGGGAAGCTGGCCTTGCCGAGTCTGCAGCCCGGGCCGCGGGGTTCATGTTCTCACTGGGAGCGGAAGGCCCACGACTGCCCTGCCGTGCACACCCTGCCTGCCTGTGCCTCCCAGGCCTGTGGCCCAGGCCTGGTAGTCTGGGATCAGCCATCAGTGATCAGTCACCATATGTCTCCCAGGAAAGGAAGCATTTAGCGTCTGATCACTGGACAGTTCCACCCTCGCTGAAGCTGACAGGAGCATCAGATGCTGGGTCACAGGTGGTAAGCACCCGCCCTGAGGCTTCCGCGTGCTGAAGGCTGTGACAGAGACAAGGAGAGAGGGCCGAGGGTGTGGGAGCAAGGGTGCTCAACCCTGGGGAGTCAGGACAGACACAAGTCAGCTGAGTTTGGGCACCACAGAGTGGCGGGGGGCCGGCGGGGGGAAGATGGCAGCAGGAGACCTGTCTAGAAAGGTGGACCAGGGCCAGAGCAAAGGCAGGTAGTGTGGGGCAGGGGAAGATGTGGGCCTTGAACTGGGACAGGTCCAGCTAATCTACTGACTGGCTATTCAGTCTTAGGCAAGTTGCATCATTTACCTAAACTTCACAGTTTTTCAAAAAAAAATTTTAATGTTTATTTCAGAGAGAGAGAAAGAGAGAGAGAGAGAGACAAAGTGCGAGTGGGGAAGGGGCAGAGAAAGAGTGAGACACAGAATCCAAAGCAGGCTCCAGGCTCCAAGCTGTCAGTGCAGAGCCCAACATGGGGCTCGAACTCACGAACCGTGAGATCATGACCTGAGCCAAAGTCGGACGCTTAACCGACTGAGCCACCCAGGCGCCCCTCAACTTTAGGGTTTTTTATACGCAAGCTGGGAGAAATTAGTTACTCCCAATTCTTCTTTGCCTCCCCACCTTTGCCAAGATCCACTGCGGGCAGAGAATATGCCCCATGCCATTGGTGATAGACTCAGCCACATGACTTGCTGTGGCCAGTGGAACGTGTGGCCAGTGGAATTGACAATGGCCAACTCCAAGTCTCCTCTGCCAGGAGGAGGGCACACCTTGGGGGAGCTACTGGTCCAAGAGCAAGGAGACACATGACACAGCCCTGAATCTGAAGCACAGCATTCTGGCCAACCCGTGAGCAAGGAAAATAGATGTTTATAGCCAAGACATGGAAACACCGTACGTGTCCATTGATGGATGAATGGATAAAGATACACAGACACAATGGAATCTTGGCCATAAAAAAAAGGAAATCCTGCCATTGGCAACAACATAAATGGATTTCGAGGGCATTGTCCTAAGTGAAATAAGTTATCCGGACAAAGACAAATACCGTATGATCTCACGTGCGGAATCTAGAAAAGCTGAGTTCTCAGAAACAGAGCTTGGAACGGTGGTTGCCAGGGGCTGGTGAGTGGGGGAAACGGGGAGATGTCGGCCAAACAAACTTCCGGGTGCAAGACGAGTGAGTTGCGGTATCTGATTTGCCGCGTGGTGACCGTGGTCGACGACACCGCGCCGCATGCTTCATGTTCCCACCGTGCACCAGAGACGGGTGATTACGGGAGGTGAAGGACCTTACTGAAGGCAAGCGACCTGGTCGTGGTCACCATCTCCCAGTGTATGCGCGCATCGCGTCATACGAGCCTCCGTCTCACAGTCGCACAAGGTCACCTGTTAGTTGCATCTCAGCGAAGCGGGGGGAGTATGGAAAGCGCGTGCCGCTGCTACAGGGAGCTGGGGTCTGGGGGGTGTCTGACACGCAGCCTGGCTAAAGCAGACACTGAATGAGTAAACGCCCAGCAAAGTTCCCGGCAGGGGAAGCACTTGAAGGCGGTAACGGCTCGGGCCACAAAGGTCACAGGCTTTGGGGTCAATGCCGGTCTCAGGATGCGACCGTGACCTCGTTTCTCAGCTTCTTAATCTGTAACTGGAGGGTATTTGTTGTAAGCATTAAATAAAACACTCCTGGGCACCTGGGTGGTTCAGTCGGTTGGACGTCCGACTTCAGCTCAGGTCATGATCTCGCAGTCCGTGGGTTTGAGCCCCGCGTCAGGCTCTGGGCTGATGGCTCCGAGCCTGGAGCCTGTTTCAGATTCTGTGTCTCCCTCTCTCTGACCCTCCCCCGTTCATGCTCTGTCTCTCTCTGTCTCAAAAATGAATAAATGTTAAAAAAAAATTTTTTTTAAATAAATAAATAAATAAATAAATAAATAAAACACTCCTGCTGCAGTGGCCACGACCAGGCACACTTTTTTTTTTTTTTTTAAAGGTTTATTTATTTTTGAGACAGAGAGAGACAGAGCATGAACGGGGGAGGGTCAGAGAGAGGGAGACACAGAATCTGAAACAGGCTCCAGGCTCTGAGCTGTCAGCCCAGAGCCTGACGCGGGGCTCGAACTCACGGACCACAAGATCATGACCTGAGCCGAAGTCGGACGCTTAACTGACTGAGCCACCCAGGCGCCCCCAGGCACACTCTTCAGTGCTTAATCAGTGGTGGTTTTATTTATTTAATGCACGTGTGTATTTTTCAGGCACTGTTATAAGTATTTTACAAATATTGTTTAATGTTTGCACCGGCCATCCGTGGTAAGTGCTATTAGTTTCCTCATTATACAAACGTGCAGACCGAGCCACTGTACTTGTACAGCTAAGTTCCACACCAGGTGAGGCTGTTTGCCAGCGGGCCAGAGGTGCAGGAAGGAGAGTGGAGATCAGAGGTCAGAGCACGGCTGGGGTTGGGGCAAGGAACAGAGGGGCATCCTGCCTGGCTGGCCCTGGCAGTGACCTTCCGCCCTGATCTCAGCTGGGAAAGGGTGGGGTCCACAGCCCGGAGGAGGCGTTAGTTTGGAGGGGAGGAGGGAGGCCTGTGTGGCCCTGAAATACTCCTACGCTTCCTACCACATTACCAGAGGGCTCAGGGCATTGGAGGCAGACTTCTTGTTCATAGAAGAAACATAATGCAGGCAAAAGTCAAGTGTTGTGCTATTGAGTGGACCCCAACAGTTTCCGTCCCACGGGCCCGTGAACACGTACCATAGAACAGCGGGTCCCGGGGTGGTTTTCTTTTGACGAGGACACGAGCCAGCAGGGCTACCAGGAGCAGGATGAGGGCAGCAACCCCTACGATTGTCCAGGAACTGCAACAACCGGAGGAGGGAGGTGGTCACTTATCGAAATAAATACATGAGTGCATGGAATTTCCTGGCTGTTGATCGCGTTTGCTCCCACCTCTGCCTCTGCCTACAGCTCTAGTGCTGTGGGTTTCCTGACGTCTTTCTGCAGCACGTTGGCCCCTCCCCGGCCACCCATGTGACTTTCAGGGACTGGAGCCACCAGGTTCTCCCTCGTCCCATCCTGCCCACCTGCATAGCACCCTCCCCCCTATCCTATCCCATCCCCCCCCTGCAGATGGCCTCTGCCTACCCGCCTCCCCAAACCCTGCTCCCCGGGGACGGACGTGCCTAACCACCGAATCCCGCCACCTCCCTCAGGGCCGGCCGGAAACCCTCAGACTGAGCTCCAGGGAGCCACGGGAGTCACAACCGCACGGACCTTTCAGGAGGACAAGGAAGGAGGGCCAGGTGGAAGCATGTGGCCCGACCTGCGGCCAGAGTGAAGCCAGCTCCCCACACCCAAGGCCAGCAAGCCGGCGTCCACCCCACACCCGGGAGCTAAGGTGAGGCGAGGCTGGGCACAGGGAAAGGGCACGGCGCTGAGGATGCCAGAAGCCAAGCCGCCTTCCCCATGGGGCAGCACTAGGGCGTGAGGCTGGGCCCAGTCACCGGTCAAGGCCCCTGCACTCTGGCCCCTACGCAGCCACTGCCCAACATTGCAGCTGTGCCAAAGCCATGCTGTGTCATCACCTGTTCATTAACTAATTTTAAACCTATTAAGGATAAAATGTATTATGCACCCCTATGTACCAGGCACAGTGGATGCATGGAGGAGGTCCCTGTCTCCATGGAGGGTCCCATCTGAATGAGCTCTGAGCTCTCTCGCTCAGGAGGTCACCTCTAGTCCTACACACAGATGCTCTCTCTCACCTCCAGCACCAACTGGGCTTGCAGTTATAGACAAAGTATTGCCTGGCCCTCTCTTATAGCCTGCTACACCAGCGCCCCCTCAACAGCCCTCAAGAGCTCCCACAGGCACCACTCCTCAGCTGAAATCCCTCCACACTACTCCAGCCCAACAGGAGAACTGCTGGGTAACCTTTGCCATTGCCCCTGAGACTTCTGGAAAGTACCTTTCTCAGTCACAGGCTCCACAACCCAATAAGACCTACCAGTAACTGAAGGACAAACTCATGCTGAAGTTCACTCCACACACCTGTAGCTGGAATGGGTGTAAGGCACCAGTCAGAAATCTGCCCCCAATGTGAGAGAGGTCAGTCGGGAAGTGGGAAGTGATCCATCCAACCTTCAGGTAGATGGGCCCCAAGGAGACTGGTAGCAGGGGCAGGAGAGCGGTATCCTCAGCACCTGGCCCCAGACCCCACAAAGAGTCAGGGAATGGACACTGGGCATCAGCATAGGCCAACCTTGACCTGCAGAATCTGAATACTTTGGAGTGGGGCATGAGAATATGACACAAAGTCTGCCTGGGGACTTCTGCTAGGGTATACAAGAATTGATAGATAGATGAGGGAGGGAAAGAGGGGGGAGAGTAAGCCAGGAAAGAGAAATAAATGGATGGATGGATGGTGGATGGTGGATGGTGGATGGTGAATGAATGGGTGGATAGGTGGGTGGATGGATGGATGAATGGATGATGGATGGTGGATGGTGGTGAATGAATGGATGATGGATGGTGGATGATGGATGGTGAATGAATGGGTGGATGGATGAATGGATGATGGATGGTGAATGAATGCGTGGATGGGTGAATGGATGATGGATGAATGGATGGTGGATGGTGGATGGTGTATGAATGGGTGGATGGGTGGAAGGTCAGATGGATGGATTACAGATGGTGGATGGATGCATGGATGGCACACTTCTATGATAAGAATGAGGACGACTGTCAATGTCCAGGCAAGAAATTGAAATAGGAAGTTTCTAGGGGTGCCCATCAGTGGCTGTTCCAGGTTCCTCCTGTAGGGATGAGCAAAAGGAAGAGAGGACAGAAGAGGAAGCTGATGTGGGTCAGGAACATGATACTGAACTGAAGCATCCCATGAAGAGGGAAGAGGTTAGATGTGCTATATAAGCTGACAGGCATTTTAATCACAGCCTGAGTCAGGTGGTGGCCAGAAAGTAACCCCCATTCCTGCTCCTACCAAGGACCTATGCCTACAGCCAGCAAGATCACACAGCTGGTGCTCTTCTACAGTATGAGTGAGCTGTGTAAACTGGTTCACGTGTCCCCTCACACTCGCCACCTGGGGGAGGAGCAAAGCGTGAAGAGAAACTGAGGCAGCAGATCCTGTGTGCATCCCGGTCGCAGCCCAGTGCAGAACCCAGCAGGGACTTAGGGGGAGAGGGAGATGGGGTAAGGGCTGAGACTCACCCCAGGGTGAAAAAGTTGCTAGTCATGGGTCTTGGAATGGGGGGCATTACAAGGTGTCCACGAAAGGACACCTACACAAAGGGGACATGTATGTGTGAGTATGAGCAGAGAGAGAAAGTGTGCATGCGTGTGTGTGTGTGTGTGTGTGTGTGTGTGTGTGTGTGTATGAGACAGAGAGAGACAGAGAGAGAGAGACATCCCAACTCTTCCCTGACTCCTTAACCTGACTTGCTTTTTCTGTTTTTCAGGCTTTCGTAGAAGGTTTGGTGGGAACGGAGCTTCAACTAATCCAACTATTTCAAACCTAACTGAATGTCTGCTATGCACAAGGCCCTGTGCTGGGCAAGACAATACTCAGGTGAGCTATGTATGGTCTGGGAAGGTGAGTTTGGCCACAGGAAAGTAACTCTGGTGGGAAAAGTGCAATCCAAGGGGGCCGGGTGGAGGGAAAGATCACATCTACTGGGAGGGAGGGTTTGGAAAAGTTAGAGGAGGCATTTGGCATTTTAGCCCAGGCCATAGACTCCTGGTGCAGCTTCAAAAGTCAGGTCAGGGAGGAAGCCTCCAGTCAGAGGGAACTGCATGAGGAAGGGCAAGGAAGTAGGAAGTTAAGGAGCATCCAAGGGCTGGGCCAGGGAAGCTCCAGCAGGCCAGTGCCCGGGGAACTGCAGGGAGGAAACAGATGTTAACCCAGCCCTGGGGTCACTGTGGCTGTGGAAGGGGACGGTGGCGGGGTGGGTGGTGGAGAAAGAAGAGAGAGGAGTCAGAGGCCACTGGAATTTTAACCTACAGGGGGAAGGGAAGAATGCCTGGAAGCAGTTATTCAGAACTCTGCAGGGCTTAGCAATGTGCTCAATAATACACAGCAATACATAATTCAGTGTGTGCTCAGTAAAGGCCATCGCCATCCTGCCAGTGGCTGAGGCCAAAATCTCAGAGTCATCCTCAAATCCTCTCCAGGACATGCAGTCTCTCAGTAAGCTGCCCCGCCTCCCTCCAGAATACCCCCACCCCCAGCCACATCCCCCCACCCCGCCCTGAAAGGCTCTGTCCCCACATCCTCCGGTGGCCACCTCCTGCACCTCAAGTCTCCTCCTCCAGGAAACCTTCCCTGACCAACAGTCCCCTTCCCAGGCACTCGGGTTGCCCCATTTTACTTACTGATGTCTGTCTCAACACTCGTGTCCCCCCCTTTCCTGGCTTGTCTATAGCCATATCCCCAATTCTTGGAACAGAGTCGCGCGCAGCCTATGGACTCAATAAATGTTTGCTGAACTGCGCATAATGCCATTGGAGGAACGCAGGGTCCCCCGTGCACTGTATTCACAGACTCGTGACATTCGCTGCCCAGAGCTGCTGCTTGCAGGAGTTGCACCCCAAGACTGGGTCAGACCAAGGGCAGTCGATGCCAGTGCCTGGGGAGTGCTCAGTATGGATGGGTGAGGCTGTCAGCAAGTGGTGGCCCCAGGAGAGAGGCAGAGGCAGAGACAGAGACACAGAAGGGGAGAAGGAAGTCCCCGCCCTGTGGGCAGACACTTATCCGCAGCCTGAAGGTCTGGAGGGGGGTTGCAGCTACAGACTGATGCAATTTCCTTAGCACCAACTGCTGTGGGAAACATAACAGGTTAACTTCCTCGTCCCCACACACAGCGGGGGGACATCAGCAGGCGCGGAGGCCTGGCACCGGTCCCACTGCCCGGCCGGGCCCACAGCTGCCTGGTGCACAGTTGCTCAGCCAGGGACCCCTCGCACAAGCCCGAGGCCGGCTTTGGGCTCCACCCATTTCCTTAGCCTCCAACGGCCCTGCCTCTCGCCCCTGAGCTGTCAGAGCCTCTTCGCGAACAGGTCTCTTCGGATCCTGACAACAGGGATACAAAGAGAGGCCATTTGACAGACCGGAAAACTGAGGCCGCCCCCCCCCCCCCCGCCCCGGGGCAGTGCCAAAGCCACGCCTAGAACCCAGGTCTTTGCCCGCTGGTCCTGGGCTATTTCTGCTAGTCATTCACAACAGTTTCTAAAATTAATAAGAAATGAGAAGCATGTGTGTGTCCGTACGTGGAAACGCTCACCGCACGAGCCGGGGGAACACGGCCGCGCTCGTGGTTGTCGCTGCTGCACCGCCCGGGACCCCTGCCCCTGGGCTCCCCAAGGGCAGGGGCATCGCCTCGTTGACCTCTGTCTCCCCGGTGCCCGCACCGCGCGGGCGCCCGGCACTTGGCTCCAGGGCTGCGCCGCAGGTCCCGGACGCCCGCCCGCCCGAGCCGCACCCCCACCAGCCCCCCAGGGCCGCGCGCCCCCACCCCCACCCCGCGCCTCCCCTCCCCTGCCCGGCCCCCGCCGGGTGCGGCTCGGGCCCCCTCGGAAAAGTTGCCGCTCGGCCGCCCCCCTCCCCCGTCCCCCGGCGCCGACCCCCGCCGCGCGCGCCCACTCACTCGTGCTGGGCCGCCAGGTGGTTGAAGACGTAGGTGACCGGGATGGCCGAGAGGGACAGCACGAAGACCCCGGTGGCCGCAGAGGCACTCATCGCCGCCGCCGCGCCGCTCGCCCTTCAGCGCATCCCGCGCGGCGCCCCGCCCCAGCTTCCGGCAGCGCCCGCGCCCCCAGTCCGTGCCCTTCGGGGCGTCCCGCGCCGCGCCCTCAGCAGCGCCCCCTCGGCGAGCCGGCCCGCAGCCGCCCCGGAGCGCAGCGCAGCGCCGCCCTGCAGTCCCGGGAGGGGGCGCTGCTGAGGGCCGCGGGGGCTCAGCAGCCAGCGGGGGGCGGCGCCGAGGGGGGGCGGAGACAGCCCCCTGCCGGGACAGGTGGGGGGGGGGGGGCGGGGATCTGCCGGAGGGCGGCGGCCCGGGAGGGGTGGGCGGTGGGGGCACGGCCAGGGGCTGGTGGTCGACGACCTGGAGAGGCTCCGGCAGAGCGGAGGGGGGTGGAGCCAGACCCGGGGGGGGGGGGGGGTGTCCACGTGGGGAGCCCTAGGGCCGGGGACCGGAGGGACGGATGATCCCGAAGGCTTGGATCTTCTGGGCCGGCAGCGGACAGGGGGCAGAATGCGAATATCCCTTTCAAGCCCTGGCTGCTCCCTCAGCTTGCTGTTGACCTTGGCCAAGTTACTCAAGTCCTGTGTCTTTTCCCTTCCCTGACAATGGGGGTAACCCGGGGCGGTGTGGTTGTGGGAGCAACTGAGCTGGTGTGCGTGGACCACGGCCGTCTTCCGCCGTTCCCGTTCTGGGGGTTGAAACGGACACAGGGAGAAATGCTATGATTTAAGACACGAGAGCACCATTCGTTTCTATCCCCGGTAGCGTTCCTGGAGGCCAGGTTACCCCGGACAGCCTGCGCTGGGCCCTGCATGGGGTACAAGGACTGGGAGACAAGGACGCTGCTCAGACCTGCTCAGACGGCTGTCAGATGCCCATTGGTTACAGAGAAGGGAGCCTAGTATTGCCCTGGCTGCTTGACCATGTTGGTGACCAGGTCTCAGAAAGCCCCCCCACCCCGGGACTGAGCCTGGTTTAGTCTACTGTCCCGGAAAGGGAAGGAAAGTAGGTTCAAACAGAGTGCAGCTCAAACAACCCAGAGAGGTGGCATGTACTTAGTGTAGGAAGGGTACCACTGCCAGCGACCTGATGACATCACTCAGCTCAGTTTAGAGACGAGGAAAATGAGCCACAGAGAGGCTGTGACCTACCTGCTCTGGGCCACTCAACTTTTCCCAAGCTGGCTCTCCTAATCCCCTATCCTGGCACTTCCTGGAGGCTTCTCCAACTCTCACTGAGGACAGAATGAGAAAACCTTGGCCCAAATTGTGACACACCCAAAGTTCTCCCAAGAGATGTCCTCACCTGTGACCTGGATGTCACTCCCCTTAAACTCTGTCTTCCTCCAGGGACGCCCGGGAGGCTCAATGGGTTGAGTGTCTGACTTCAGCTCAGGTCATGATCTCACCGTTCGTGGGTTTGAGCCTCACATCAGGCTCTGTGCTGACAGTTCGGAGCTTGAAGCCTGCTTCGGATTCTGTGTGTGTCTCTCTCTCTCTGCCTCTCCCATGCTCATGCTCTGTCCCTCTCTCTCTCTCTCTCTCTCTCTCTCTCTCTCTGTCTCTCTCTCTCAAAAATAAATAAACATTAAAAAACAAACAAAATACCTCTGACTTCCTCCGGACAACATATAGCTCCTCTAAAGCCCACTTCTGTCCTCCCACCCAACCCCTGAGGCCAGTCCAGCCCCACGATCACTGCCCAAACTTGACTGGGTCAGTTTTGCCTTCTCTGTCACACCCTGAACCCCTCCGGCTGCCCTGGGTCCTTCCCCTCAACCAAGGCACATACACAACTATGTCCCAATGTACAAGGATGCTCCCTGGGCCAGAGGTTCCTCCCCTTTGCTACCTACTCTCTCTCCTTTCTCATCTACACTTGTGTTTTTTTAATGTTTACTCATTTTTGAGAGAGAGTGGGGGAGGGGCAGAGAGACGGGGACACAGAATCCCAAGCAGGCTCCTCGCTGACGGTAGAAAACCTGACGCGGGGCTCGAACTCACAAACTGCAAGATCATGACCTGAGCCAAAGTCAGTGGCTTAACGGACTAAGCCACACAGGCGCCCCTCCGTGCTTGGTTTTAATACCTTTGTCTATGCTGAGAGATCCCGAATTACCATCCCTAGCACTGACTCCTCCCCTCAGTGCTGCCACAGAGGCGTCCCACAGGCACCTCACAGCTCTCTCTCATCTGGTGGCATCACCACAAACCTGGTCGTCCAAGCCGGACCCCTGGGAGTCCACCTGAGTTCTGGCCAATCCCAAATCCCTCTGGTTGCAGCAAACGCCTGTCAGGTCTGTCTGCCCCTCCCCATCTGCACCCCTACTCCCTACTGTCTGTTCAGATCTGTTCTGTCTCCCATGTCCCCCCCACCCCCTCGTCTCTCTGCCTCTGATCCCACCGGCTCTAGAAGGCCTCATCTGACCACCCTCCTGCTTCCCTTACCCTCTCCGTCAAGCTTCGCTTCCGTCACGTCACTCTTACTATCCAAAATTATCTTGCTTACGTGTCTGCCTTCTGTTCTGTGTCCCTTTCTCCAGTATGATGTACGCTCCTTAAAGATAAATCAGGAAATTATCTGTCTTGTTTACAGTTCTATTCCCATCATTCAGATTAACAGAGGAGGTACAGGGTGGGTACTCAAGAAATCTTTGCTCAGGGGATGAATGTTCAGATCATCGTTGTCTGATGCAAATAGAATGTGAGCCACATGTATAACCTAATTTTGGAGGTTTTTTTTTTTTTTTTAGGTAAACTCTACCAAGCATGGGGCTTGTGTTTATGGCCCCAGGATTAAGAGTGGCATCCTCTCCCAACCGACCCAGCCAGGGGCCCCTGTAACCTTAAACCTTCCAGTAGTCACATTACAAAAGCAAATAGAGGGGCGCCTGGGTGGCTCAGTTGGTTGAGCATCCAACTCTTGATTTGGCTCAGGTCGTGATCTCATGGTTCATGGGTTTGAGCCCCATATCGGGCTCTGCGCTGATGGCACAGAGCCTGCTTGGGATTCCTTCTTTCTGTCTCTGCTCCTCCCTCCATGGGCACGCTCTCTGTGTCTGCCTCTCTCTCTCTCGAAATAAAGAAACATTTTTTAAAAAGTAAAAAGACATACGTGAAATTCATTGTGGAATGATATATTTGATTTAAGCTACCATGTCCGAAGGTGATTGTTTCAATAGGTCACAGATGTCAAAGATACCGAAATATTTGACCTTTTTGTATACCTTGAAATTTTATGTGTTTCGCTTACAGTATATTCCGTTTCAGACCAGCCACCTTTCAAGGACTCAGCAGCCACAAGTGCCAGTGGCATCTGTATTGGACTTACCCCTCCTGTCGTGCTGACCCGGATTCAGTTGCGCTCTCTGCTGGCTGCTGTTAAGAATGGGTGTGGCAGTTACCTCACTAATAAGCTTGTTCAAATGTCCTGAGGGACTCTACCGTGTTTCCAGCGTCGTTCTAAGACGTGGTCACACAAAGATGAATTACAAGTACATCTTGCCCGAGAAGACCGCCGTCTGGCGTGAGAACGAGATATGTAAACAGTTACCGTACAAGGCGTAAAAGATCTATGTACAGATTGCCGTAGGGACCAACAGTTCCGTCTGGAGGAACCAAGAAAAGCTTCAGAGAGGAGGTGAGGCTTTAGACCAGACTTGACGAACCAGTAGAAGCTGGCCAAGCAGACAAGGAATAGGTGGGGCTTCCCAGGCAATGAGGACAGCACGTGTCCAAGGCAGAAACGTGTGGGAGCATCTTGGTGAACTCCAAGCCATTTGCTCTGGTTGAAGATACTGGGATGTCAACGCACGAGGGGGCTGGCAGGAAGTGAAGACAGACAGGTGACCAGGGCCTCGATCTCAGAAGACCTCAAGTGCAGGGAGCATTTAAGATTTGAGTGGGAGGGGAGCCTGGGTGGCTCAGTGGGTTAAGCGACCGACTTTGGCTCAGGTCCAACTTCAGCTCAGGTCACGACCTCATGGGGTTTCGGGCCCTGAATCAGGCTCTGTGCTGACAGCTCAGAGCCCGGAGCCTGCTTCCGATTCTGTGTCTCCCTCTCCCTCTGCCCCTCCCCCACTTGCATTTGCTCTCTTTTTCTCAAAAATAAATAAACGTTAAAAAAAATTTTTTTTAAAGATTTGTGAGTGAGAAAGAGTAGCATCTTTTTTTTAAATAACGTTGTTATTTATGTTTGAGGGAGAGAGAGACAGCGCAAGCTGGAGAGGGGCACGGAGAGAGGGAGACACAGAACCGGAAGCAGGCTCCAGGCTCTAAATTGTCAGTGCAGACAGAGCCTGCACACTGGGATCGAACCCACAAACCATGAGATCATGACCAGAGCTGAAATCGGACTTATAATCGACTGAGCCACCCAGGCGCCCCAAGAGTAGCATCTTTAAAGCCCTGCCTGGCAGCTGGTGTGGACCATGGTTTAGCAGGAGAGACAGGAGGCAGGAAGGCTAATTAGGAATAATGACAATTGTCCCAGCAAGAGATGACAAGGACCAGAACCAATGCAATGTGAGGGAAGAAAAGGCAGATGAGAAAGATCCGGATAGAAATTCTAAGGGGAGAAAGTCGGGAGGCAGGGGCTGAGCACGGGTTTGGTTTGGGACACGTTGGGTTGCCAGTGCCCGTGGCCCGTGGGGTTCCCAGGAGGAGCTGTCCCATAGGCAACTGGGGATACTGGTCTATGGCAGCCAGAGAGGCAAAAGCGCAGATTCAGATTTGGGGAACCTGAGCCTAGAGGTGTGGCTGAATATCAAGGAAATGAATTCACTGTCCCAGGAGGAGGGGAGGGTCTAAGAGAACACTAACAGACGCCATCAGAGAGGGGTTGGTGAGCGCCTGCCACCAGCAGGGCCGCCCAAGGGCATCTGAACACCATGGCCGGAAGCATCCAACATCCCAACCCTGAGAGCTCTTCCCTCAGAATCTGTAAGAGACTCGAGGGCCACAACAAAGCTTTGGACACTGTAATAACCGTATTGGGGATTAGGATTTTGTGGACAACAATTTCTCTTAATGCCAAAATTAAGAGTGGTGAACAGGTTCCCCCAGGAATATAATCTCATTCCACAACACTACAGTATTCTGTAGACTCCAAAGTGCTGTTGACCCTTGAACAAGGCAGGGGTTAGGGGCGCCGACCCCCCGTGCAGTCAAAATTCTGCATGTCGGGGTGCCTGGGTGGCTCAGTTGGTTAAGCGTCTGACTCTTGGTTTTGGCTCAGGTCATGATCTCACCGTTCGGTGTGTTTGAGCTCTGCACTGGCAATGCGGAGCCTGCTTGGGATTCTCTCTTTCCCTCTCTCTCTGCCCCTTCCCCAATCATCCTGTCTCTGTCTTTCTCAAAAATACATAAAAAAAAAAACAACTCTGTATGTAACTTTTCACTCCCTAGAAACATAATACTGATAGCCTACTGTTGACTGGCAGACTAATACATAAATGGTTGAGTAATATGTATTTTGTACGTTACATATATTATACCATAAAGCTTACAAGAAACTAAGAGAAAAGAAAACATTAAGAAAATCATAAGGAAGAGAAAATGCAGTCACAGGACTGGACTGTATTTATCAAAAAACAATTCCACGTATAAGTGGACCCATGCAGCCCAAACCCATGTTTTTCAAGGGCTCACGTGCATTTGCAAGGACATTAACTCTCTTATCTTCACAGCAGCTGTCTGAAGAACATAGAGCCCTTTATGGATGGGGAAACTGAGGCTCAAAGAGGCAAGATGACGTGCCCAAAGTCAAAAGAGAGGGTGAACCTGATTTCAGATTTTCTCTCAGTCACTATACCTGGGATGCCACGGCTGACCACGCACCACGTTGGGCACCTTAGAAATGGCAGATGATTTAGCCACTTGACTCGCGCAGGAAGCTGAGGTCTGGAGTTCTACTCCATGCCGATCAGTAAGTATTAAATTCCTATCTTGAAAGAGGGTTGGACATGACTTAAAAGGTATTCAGACAGTAAAGTTGTTTGGTTTTTTATTTGGTGGTGGTGGTGTGTGTGTGTGTGTGTGTGTGTGTGTGTGTGTGTGTGTGTGTTTTAGGAACATCCATCTTGCAAGCCATGAAGATAATACTGTAGCTGTGAAATTTGACCCCAAGCTTCCTGCAAGCAAAAATAGACACATGGAGGTGAGCCCACTGACCGTTCTCTGATGAGAAAGACACAGGTTTTTGTCACATTGATTCAAAATAATTGACTAATGAGGAATTAAATCGAAGCCCCCCTCCCCAATCCGGTGTCTGCCGTGGAGGGGAAGTGAAAGCAGAACAGGGGGAACTTGGGCAGGTAGGAACTGAGAATGTGCGGGCAGGGGCTGGGGGGACACAGAGTAACACTCTCCTACAAGGGCAATGTAGACGTCAGCCCGCAGGCCACTCGAACCCCAGCCCCAGAGCTTTCCCTTGTCACATGCTGCAGTTTCCCCCCTTCTAAATCCTTCCGATAAAAGTTGTGTTTGTGTTTTTATGCACAGTCGCACACTTGAGATGAATGTGCCAGGGGTAATCAAACAGACCTCTCTGTGGGGTGAATAGGGACAGTGACCGGACAGTGACCAGGGTAAGGCTGGTGTGCCTTAGTGGGTAGGTCATTAGAATCCTGTCCGGAGCAGGGACCAGAGAGTGATGAGTCCACTCAGAGAAACACTAAGTTACATTAAGCCAGGTTTCTCTTCAGTAACCATGAGCGCCCTGGTAAGGACTGCAGTTAGTAACACAGATATTTTGGGGTGACGATTGCTGTCTGTCCAGCCCCTAACAGGATGGACAGCCAGCCGTGGAGCAGATGCCCGATAAATGTTAACCGAAGAGAAAAAAGGGGAGAGGAAGAACGGAAGGTGGGGCTTAGAAAAGATGAAGAGAGAGTAAAGGGACAGGGTAGGATGGAAATCTGTAGGAAAATGGCAAGAAAATAAGACGAAAGGAGAAAGAAAGTAAGGTGTAAAACGTTGGTGCAGAAGTCTAGCAGTCGCCAGATGAGGTCTGTACTATTGCCCTGGGTTTCCTAGCAACCAAAGCAAGGAAGGAAACATACTATTACAACATTCACAGGATCCATAGGATAACAACAGATCGTTGTTCAGAATGGCTCCCCTGGCCCCTCCTAAAGGGAACACCGTGTCACACGGTGTGCCCTTGGTGACTCTCCTACAATAAATATAGAATCAAATCCTGAACAGTTACGTCTCAGCTCACCCTGGGTGCGGGTGATTGGCATGGCACCATACCCACTCAATACACTCCAGGAGCCACAAGAATTTCACACAGATCAGCAACCAAGCTTTGGCTTGGTTCAGCGATAAATTCTACAATATTGGGGGGCAGGAGGGAAAGTACCTTCCCGACAGGCACACCATTGCTTCCAGTCCAAGGCCGGGGCAGAGGTCAGCAGTGGTCACTAAACTCTCTTCCGGAGGGAATGAGCCTCACAGCCCTTCTCAACGGGGCACCCCCGGAGGGATCTTGTCACCTGCCAGCCTGACTCTGTCCGCCAGCTCTGATCAGAGGGTATTCAGGCATATCCTTCAGGCAATGCTCTAGGAATGGTATTTCGTATAATAATGTTTCAGTCCAATGAGGCAGTAGGGAGTTTGAAATTGCAGGGGCTGGCAGGAAAGAAGACATATTCTCTATTGGTAAGGACAGAACATTGTGGTTTGACAGGCAAACAAATGGAGGTCGGCTTGACATTCTTGCATGAAAGGGCTGAGCACTTGGGCGAAGACTCAATCCTAACCCAAGGTTGCTGCAGGATTCACGCTGTTCCTGAGAGACACCAAACAGACCTCACTCTTGTGTTAGGGTTTGGGTTAGAGAGAACTGACCGGAGGGGAGATTGAGGGTTTCCATAACAGTGACTTTTTGACTTTCCCTCTAGATGCCTTTTGTTCTTTAAAGGATTTCTTACTGGGGCGCCTGGGTGGCGCAGTCGGTTAAGCGTCCGACTTCAGCCAGGTCACGATCTTGCAGTCCGGGAGTTCGAGCCCCGCGTCGGGCTCTGGGCTGATGGCTCAGAGCCTGGAGCCTGTTTCCGATTCTGTGTCTCCCTCTCTCTCTGCCCCTCCCCCGTTCATGCTCTGTCTCTCTCTGTCCCAAAAATAAATAAACGTTGAAAAAATAAATAAATAAATAAAGGATTTCTTACTTTTTTTTTTAAATTTTTTAATGTTTATTATTTATTTTTGAGATAGAGAGATAGAGAACATGAGCCAGGGAGGGGCAGAGAGAGAGGGAGACACAGAATCCGAAGCAGGCTCCAGGCTCCAAGCTGTCAGCACAGAGCCTGACACAGGGCTTGAACCCATTAACTGTGAGATCATGACCTGAGCCGAGGTTGGACGCTTAACAGACTGAGCCACCCAGGTGCCCCTAGGTGCCTCTTGAACCTCTAATTCAAGAGGCAACATAACAGGCAACATAAGAATACTTAATATAATTAATTGTCATATATATATGAGGGACCACATGTATGTATAGGTGGGGGAGGGGCAGAGACAGAGAGAGAGAGAGAGAGAGAGACAGAGTGACCGAGAGAGAGAGAATCTGAAGCAGGCTCCACACTCATCATGGAGCCCAATGCTGGGCCCGATCCCACAACCCTGGGATCATGACCTGAGCCGAAATCAACAGCCAGATACTCAACCGACTGAGCCCCCCCAGGCACCCCAAACAGTGCACACTTATATTTCTAAGAAAGGAGAAATAGAAGCACCTGGGTTGCTTGGTCGACTGAGCATCCGACTTCAGCTCAGGTCATGATCTCATGGTTCGTGGCTTCGAGCCCCACATCAGGCTCTGTGCTGACAGCTCAGAGCCTGGAGCCCACTTCGGATTCTGTGTCTCCCTCTCTCTTTCTGCCCCTCCCCCACTCACAGACTCTCTCCCTTCTCTCTCTCTCTCTCTCTCTCTCTCTCAGAAATTAATAGACATTTAAAAAAATTTTTAATAATACAGTGCCTTAAACAGGAAAGGGTACTCCTAGTTGACCAGAAATTTGAAAGAAACATAGAAGATTGTGGTGGCTGGGGCGCCTGGGTGGCTTAGTCGCTCAAGCCTCAGCTTCAGCTCAGGTCATGATCTCACTGTTCATGGGTTCGAGCCCCACGTCGGGCTCTGTGCTGATGGCTCAGAGCCTGGAGCCTGCTTTGGAGCCTCTGTGTCTCCCTCTCCCTCTCTTCCTTCCCCACTCATGCTCTCTCTCTGTCTCTCAAAAATAAATAAATGTTAAAAAATGTTAAAAAAAAAAAAAGAGAGAGAGAGAAGAAGATTGTGGTGGCTTCTACGTTGGGGGCCCCTTGAACCACACTTCCCCTTATTCAGGCCCTTTTGTAGACCCCTGCCACACTGACTCTGGACCTGGCGTGTGGCTGGCTTGCTTTGGCCAATGGGACCTTAGGTAGCATCATTGAAACAGAACCTTATAAGAGCTTGCACGTTAGAGCTTGTGCTCTTGAGATGCTTTCTTGGAAGCCAGCCACCATGCAGTGAGGAGGCCCAAGCAGCCACATGGACAGGCTGACACGGAAAAGAACCAAGGGCCCTGGCAGACAGCCTGAGCTGAGATCCCAGGAGCTAGCCAACACCAACAGGGAAGAAGGTTGGACTTCCCTGACATCCCAACATCAACACCCCGCAAAGCAAAAAACAAACAAACCAACAAACAAAAAACAACTGCATGGTCAACCCACAGAATCATAAAAAAAACAACACATTTTGGGGGGTGCCTGGGCATCTCAGTCAGTTAAGTGTCCAGCCCTTGATGTCAGCTCAGGTCATGATCTCATGGCTCGTGAGACTGAGCCCCACAACGAGCTCTGCGCTGACAGTGTGGAGCCTGCTTGGGATTCTCTGTCTCTCTCTGCCCCTCCCCTGCACACACACATGCACGCATTCTGTCTCTCTCTCTCTCTCTCAAAAGAAATAAATAAACATTAAAAAAAATAATAATAACACATTTTTAAGCCACTGGAGTTTGAGGTGTTTTGTCATGTAGCAGCAGATACCCGAAAAATGGCAACCTGGGAAGGAGACGGAGGAAATGTAAGCCTCACGCACCAGATTCCTCCTGAGGGAGACAAGGTACAGGCCCGAGTTCACAGCAAATAAACGCGAACCAGAGGAGACATCGGATGGGCGTTCAGGGACAGCACCGAGAACCACGCAGAGAGTCAGACGTGAACACGGAAGGGCCAGGAGCAGGGGTGTCCCCGTGCAGTGTTAACCAGGAAGCCTGCTCTCCCAGGCAGGTGGGCGATCCTTCTGGAGAATGTCTGAGGCAGGTGGTTGGTTGGAGAATGTCTGAGGCAGGTTGACAATGAAGCCGAACCCACTGGGACCACTGTGAGGGTCCGTAACTTGACTACTTGCTTCCTGTCCTGATACCTGAAAAGGTTTCTCTGTTCTGGATCGCCCTCAGACGGCTCTGTCAGCCAAGGGAGAGGCCGGACGGGGACCCACCAACACGCAAAGACGCTCATGAAAGTTTCCCACGTAAGGAACATAGCTCTCGTTCACATCTCTAAGCAGGAAAGCAAAGCTGTAGGTATGTTCGGAAAACCAATAGCATGAAAGAGACGGCTCAAGTTGAACCAAGAGAAAAGATGATCTTGGAGGAAACAGAGACAGTTTAGGAAGGAACAGAGAACTTTATAAAAAGTGCAGTTAATGTCCTTAGAGATGGGGCAGCTGAGAAAAGGGAGGAAGGGGCTATCAGAAAAATACAAAGGACCTGAAAATATTCTTGGAAATTAAAAATGGGATTGCAATAGGAAAAATTCAGTTAATGGGCTGAGTAATAATTTGGACACAGGTAAAGACCGGTCAGTGAATATAGAATCATGGAATCTTAAAGAATGTACAGCAAGGAAAAAAAAAAAAAAAAAGAGGCAGAAAATATAAGATCGTGGAGAAGGACCCAAGAGGTCCAGTGTCTGTCCAATTAGGAAAGACTAGAGAAAGTAGAGAGAGAAAATAACCAGAGAAGTAACAACAATATTTTCTTAAGTTCAAGAAATACATGACTATTCCAGACTGAGAAGGCCCACTGAGCAAAATTAAAGAAAAAGACTAACCTCCCCCCGCCAAACTCTCCCAACCTCCCTTACCTTGATTTGCTCACTTCCTTTTCCCAGAACACTTTCCATCTGCTACCCTACTATACAGCTTTATTAGTCATTACACATATTATTTTTTTAAGTTTATTTATTTATTCTGAGAGAGAGAGAATGAATGCATAGGGAAGGGGCGGGGGGGGTGGGGGGGAGAGAATCCCAAGCAGGCTCCATGCTGTCAGAGCAGAGCCCGACACGGAGCTCAACCCACGAACCGCAAGATCATGACCTGAAATCAAGAGTCGGACCCTCAACCGACTGAGCCACCCAGGTGCCCCCATTACGCTTATTATTTACGACCTGTCTCTCCTTGCTAAATTATAAGCTCCAGGAGGACAGGAGTCTTTGCCTGATTTGTTCATTGGTCAGTGAAGCCAGGCACCTGACATCCGGTACGCATGAGTAAATATTTGTGTTGAGTTGAATTAATTTTTAAAAAAATTTTAAATATTTATTTCTTTTCGAGAGAGAGAACACAAGTGGGGGAGGGGCAGAGAGAGAGGGAGACACAGAATCCGAAGCAGGCTCCAGGCTCCGAGCTGTCAGCACAGAGTCCGACGTGGGGCTCAAACTCATGAACCTTGAGATCATGCGCTAAAGTCGGACACTTAACTGAATGAGTCACCCAGGCACCCCTGAATTAAATTTAATGTTTATTCATTTTCTGACACACACACACACACACACACACACACACACACAGAAGAGTGAGGGAGGAGCAGAGAGAGAGGGAGACATAGACTCCTGGAAGCAGGTTCCGGGCTCTGAGTTGTCAGCAGAGAGCCTGACACGGGGCTCAAATTCACAAACCGTAAATAAGATCATGACCTGAGCTGAAGTCGGATGCTCAGCCGATTGAGTCTCCCAGGTGCCCCTAAGCTTTACATTTTAGAACCAGCTCCAAGCACTGGAGAGCTAGCTGAACGCTATGCAATCAAATTTAAAACTCATCCATTCGAGGGGCGCCTGGGTGGCTCAGTCGGTTGAGCGTCCAACTTCAACTCAGGTCATGATGTCACAGTTCATGATCTCTCTCTGCCCCTCCCCTGCTCATGCTCTGTCTCTCTCCCTCTCTCTCAAAAATAAACAAAAATTAAAAAAAAAAAAAACTTCACCCACTCAATGCACACTTATTTATTGACTGAATACAGTGTGCTACACTGTGGTTATAAACTGGAAAGTGTGAATAAGTTACCAGCCCATTCACCATCTACAGGCGACTCAGCCATGTAAGCAAACTTTCACAAAGTTGTACCTGAGAAGGACAAAAATAATATATTTCAAAGGTGTCCAGGGGAGAGAGTGCTTAATTTAGCCAGGGAGGCAGCCAAGTCAGAGGAAGTGCTCCCAGAAAGACCAGGGCAGAGAGAGCAACGCAGAAAGACGTTTCCTAGAACATATAGAGTGGAACAGAGATGAAAATACCATCGTACAACATGGGAGCTACCAGCCACCTCTGGGGGCAGAGGAACTCGTGACGATTTCAAGCTGGAGAGGGAGGGACACGTTCAGGTTGGCCATTTCGGAAGCTTGCCCTGATAGGTGTGGAGAGACGGAGGTGTGGGGATAAGACAGGAGGCAGAGGGAGGAGAGGAGCCGCGATGTAAGCCAAAAAATGAAGGCGCCTTGAACCAGGGCAGAGACGGTGACAAGTAGAAAGGAGAAGCTAATTAGGAATGGAGTCCCCAGGGCTTGTGACTACTTGGATGTGAAGGGCGTGGACCAGACAAGAGTTTAGGAACAGCAGCTGGGGCTCCTGGGTGGCTCAGTCGGTTACACGTCCGACTCTTGGTTTCAGCTCAAGTCATGATTCGTGGTTCCTGGAATCGAGCCCCGCATCGGGCTCTGTGCTGACAGTACAGGGCCTGCTTGGGATTCTCTCTCTCTCTCTGCCCCTCCCTCACTTGCTCGTGCACTCTCTCTCAAAAGAAAAAAAGGAAAAAGAAACGGAATGGCAGCTGGCTGGGGAGAAGGAAACGAAGAGGGAACCAGGAGGCTGACATACATCGGAACCTATGGCGGTTTTTCTCTAAGGCTTGGAGACGGTCCTCCTCCCTTGTGCTGATTGCTGCACAAATAAAACCAAGTTTTTTTTTTTGTTTTTTGTTGTTTTTTTTTTTAATTTTTTTTTCAACGTTTATTTATTTTTTGGGGGACAGAGAGAGACAGAGCATGAACGGGGGAGGGGCAGAGAGAGAGGGAGACACAGAATCTGAAACAGGCTCCAGGCTCCGAGCCATCAGCCCAGAGCCCGACGCAGGGCTCGAACTCCCGGACCGCGAGATCGTGACCTGGCTGAAGTCGGACGCTTAACCGACTGCGCCACCCAGGCGCCCCTAAAACCAAGTTTTATAACTAGGAAAGAAAGAAAGAAGAAAAAACGGTTGGGTAGTAGTTGTAAGAAATATAGGATCTATTTTTTTTTTTAATTCTTTTAACATTTTCATTTATGTTTGAGAGATAGAGTGCAAGCGGGGAGGGGCAGGGAGAGAGGGAGACACAGAATCCGAAGCAGGCTCCAGGCTCTGACCTATAAGCACAGAGCCCAACGCAGGGCTTGAGCTCATGATCTATGACCTGAGCCGAAACCAAGAGTCAGACACTTAACTGATTGAGCCACCCAGGCACCCCCTGTCTTTCTAATCCCCATCCTGAGCACAGTGGCTTTTCAGCCTTAAGTGGATCGACACACAGCCCTTTCTTGGCTTTTTTTTTTTTTTTAAGTTTATTTATTTATTTTCAGAGAGAGAGAGAGAGACAGCACAAGCAGGGTAGGGGCAGAGAAAGAGAGATTCCCACGCAGGCTCTGCACTGTCAGCACAGAGCCCAATGTGGGGCTCGAACTCACAAACGGTGAGATCATGACCTGAGCTGAAATCAAGAGTCGGACACTCAACCGACTGAGTCATCCAGGCATCCCTGGGCTTTTATCGTGAACTGGACGGCAAAATCCTCCCCGAGGGCCCGCTCCCAGGCTTCTCCCATCTCATTGGCCAAACTGGTTGCGTGCTCACTTCAGAAGCCGTGGCTACCAGGGCAAATGGCAAGACTCGAACCAGTTGTAGTTTTCCTCTGAGGCCTGGGGACCAGTCCTCCTTCCTTACAAGGAGCTATTTTATTTGGGCAGCCCCTACAGGTGTTGCTGCCCAAATAAAATCAGCTCTTACAGACTAGAAAGAGGAGATAAGAGGTAGGTAGTGGCCTTAAGTCAAGTTTCCTGCCTTCAAGACCCTGGAGGAGGGGGGACAAAAAGAAATGACCCAGGTCAGCTCCCTCCTAAATCCCTCTTGCTGGCATTTACCATGAGAAAGAAAACACAAAGGCCTTATCTCTGCGAGGCACTTGCCAGGATCTAACAGGTCTGTTTAAGTTCTTTGTGGAAGGCACTCCTGAACCACAGGATTCCGTGGGGCCTACCTGACCTCCGCCCCCTACTCTGGGAAAACATGAGCATCAGCTGTGTAATTACCAGAGTATAAAATGAAGCTGTTTCCTGCCCCCTTTTTGGAAGCGGTGTCCCACGCGCAGCACTCAGGGACCTCTCATGTTCGTTCTGGGCCAGGATGCACCCGTACGTGATGAGGAAGGATCTGGAGCTACGCTGGACGCCCCAGACTTCAGGTCTCCCATCTCAAAGCCTCATGTATCTCTTGAGTTACGAGAAAAGGCCAATATGGGATAACATCTCTGATTTCTTGTGAGCCTGATGGAAGGATCTCGCATTTGGGGTTATCTAAGGTGGGTAAACTGCTATGTTATTATCCTTATTTGACAGATGAAGAAGTGACAGCTTAGCGCAGCTGAAATGCTGCCCACACTCACCCAGTGAGGCATGAGCAGACCAGGACAGGGACCCCGGCTCGGGGACTTCCTGCCAGAGCAGGCTGCTGGCTGGTTGGTAGAGCCATTCCCCGAGACAGGTGTGAACCCTCGGCTTCCCTCGTTCCCGAACACGGTTTTACGACATACAGGACACAATTCTGTTGCTTTCTGATATCAGTTGATCTATTGAGGCCAAAGGCTAAAGTCCAACAGCCAGACATTCTTTCCACTTTGATTGCCAGGGTTGCAGCTGATTTCTTTTTTCTTTTCTTTTTTTAGCCAGGTAGGGGCAATTTATTTATTTTTTTAATTTTATTTTTTTAGTTTTTTAGATTTGCATCCAAATTAGATAGCCTGTAGGGCAACAGTGATTTCAGGAGTAAATTCCTTAGTGCCCCTTCCCCATTTAGCCCATCCCCCCCTCCCACAACCCCTCCAGTAACCCTCAGTTTGTTCTCTAGATTTATGAGTCTCTTCTGTTTTGTCCCCCTCCCTGTTTTTATATTATTTTTGTTTTCCTTCCCTTATGTTCATCTGTTTTGTCTTGTAAAGTCCTCATATGAGTGAAGTCATATGATTTTTGTCTTCCTCTGACTAATTTTGCTTAGCATTATACCCTCCAGTTCCATCCATGTAGTTGCAAATGGCAAGATTTCATTCTTTTTGATTGCCTCGTAGTACTCCATTACATATACATACATATATATATATATACACACACACCATATCTTCTTTATCCATCCATCCATCCATCAATGGATATTTGGGCTCTTTCCATACTTTGGCTATTGTTGACAGTAGCAGCAATTTATCTTATAAGGTCTTGAAGGAGGTTCCAGGGAAGATGTCCTCAGCTCAGTTCAATGTGCTTGGGGGAGTCCAGGAGGCAATTTCTAGTAGACATTTGGATATCCGAAACAAATGTTACCCTAAGAAGAACGATCAGGGATGAAGACAGAGACGGGGGATCACCAGCACGGTGGTTCCCAGAAATCATGGGAACGGGTGAGGCCATGCAGACAGTGTGTTCGGAGGGGAGAAAAGAAGGGAGCACCAAGGATGAAGCCCTGAGTAGAACCAACGCTTACGGCTGAGGACAGACGAGGAGCTCATCATGCAAGAAACTGGAAAGGAAAGGTATGAAAAAAAAATCACGCAAGTGCATCACAAAACGCAGGCAAAGGGGGTGGTCACCTGTCACGTCCACAAAGTCAGATGAGACGACAGGAAGGACTCACTGGGCTTGGCGGTGAGGAGATGACCAGTCAATAGCCTCGAGGTGCTCAGTGGAGCACTGGCCAAAGCCACACTGTTGCTTAGGGAGTGGCCGGAGATAAAGAAGTGAAGATTCTGTGACAGAAAGGAGGAAGAAGGGGGGACACTTCCAGGCTGACACAGGGCTGAGGACATTTTTTTTCTGTTGGGGGCATACTTATGTATTTGTGGTTACCAAGAAGAAATGGAGCCCATAGAAATGGAGACATTCAAGTCACCAGAAAGGAAAGAGAGAAAGAGTACAGCAAGGTAGTAAGGGAATGAACTGGAGAGCAAACGCGGAGAAATCAGCCCTGTAAAGGAGGGCAGCTTCTGAGGCCGATGCGGGGGATAACAGGCAGCCTACTTGTAACGGGCTTCATCTCGTCGCTGGGACTTGAGTAGCGATGGGCAAAGTTAAAGGAAATGTGTTCACATAATCAGCCTGCTCTATATTTACCTCCCTGGAACCAGAGGGGCAGTGTGTTCTAGCGATGTGGACTCTGAAACCCAGCCTGCTGTTTTGAATTTCATTTTTGGCCCTCACATGCTTTTTTGTGGAAGGTCACATTTAGATTGCCGTGGCAGTCTCAGCAACTGCTCGGTCTCTGTGGCTTCTTTCAAAGCCTCAGAACAAGTGGGGCAGATAATTCCAGCTCCTGAATGTCCTTGGAGCCCTAATACTATTTTTATGAACATGACAACAGCTTTGATAATGGGGCATAAACTGGACTAACTTTGGCTACGTAGCTTGTTCTTGATTGTATCAAAATGGTATATGAGACAGCCGACGAGGAGGGTACAACAGGACAGTCAAAACAGATTAAAAAGGGAAAGAAGTCACAACTGTGACAAAAATTTGGAAGCTGTTTAGCCTCCACAGTAATTACAGGAATGTAAATACCATTTGAAAAATGAGCTACCTACCATCTATTAAATAAGCAAAACCAAAAGTCAAATTGTCAAATCCGTGGGGGGTAGACTTGAGGTAAATAGTAATACAGAAATTGCCAGTGAACATTTCAATTGGTTCGTTTCTTTGAATAATTGCTAACATTTACTGAGTGCTGACTCCACATCAGGCACTGCTTTAATGTGTATTCCTCCATCTAACCTTCACCTAACTCTCCGAGGTAGATTATGTCCCTATTGTCATCTCCATTTTCCAAATAAGGAAACTGGGGCACAGAATGGTTAAACAAATTGCCAAGGTCATGAAGCAAGGAAGTGACCGAGCCGTGGTTCAAACCAAGCAGATGGATTTCAACTCCCTTGTTCTTAACGAATACTCTATACCAGCAGGACCCCACTACATTCTTAAAGATTATTGAGCCTTTCATGGTAAAAACACTCAACAAACACAAAGCTAATATACTCAATAATAAAAGACTAAGTACACTACCCGTAAGATCAGGAACAAGACAAGGATGCCTACTTTCACTGCTGCTAGTCAACAACACTGGACAGGAAGTACTAGCCAGAGCAATAATGCAACAAAAAGAAATAAAGGCATCCAAATTGGAAAGGAGGAAGTAAAAGTATCTTTGCTGATAACATCATATGTAGAATATCCCAAAGAAGACACACACACACACACACACACACACACACACACACACTCACACAACTGTTAGAGCAAGTTAATGAATTCAGCAAAGTCGGCAGACACAAGATCAAGACTCAGAAATCAGTTGTATTTCTATATACTAGTGATGAACATTAGGAAAATAAAATTTAAAAAAAATTCCAGTTATAATAGCATCAGAAAGAATAAAATACTTAGGAATAAATTTAGCTATGTTGGTATATGACTTGTGCAGTGAAAACCACAAAACATTGCTGAAAGAAAATAAAGACCTAAATACACGGCAAGATATTCTGTGTTCATGGATTTCAAGACTTAATACTGTTAAGATGGCAATAATCCACAGATTCGATGAAGTCTCTAAGAAAATTACAATGTTCTTTTTTTGCAGAAATTGACAAGTGATGGTAAAATTGATAAGGAATTACAAGGGGCCCTGAATAGCCAAAATAATTGAAAAGGAAAAACGAAGCTGGAGGACTCACATTTCCCAATTTCAAAGCTTACTACAAAGCTACAGGAACCAAGGCACTATGGTACTGGGATAAGCACAGGTATATAGACTAGACCACTGGAATACTATTGAGAGTCCAGAAATAAGTTAAAAAATCTTTGGTCAATTGATTTTCAACAAAAGTGCCAAGACCAGTCAATGGAGAAAAGAATTGTTTCTTTAATAAAGGATGCTGGGACAACTGGATATCCACATGCAAAAGAATGAAGTTAGACCTCTGCTTCATACAATGTACAAAAAGTAACTCTGGGGCACCTGGGTGGGCTCAGTCAGTTAAGCGTCTGACTTCAGCTCTGGTCATGATCTCAAGGTTTATGGGTTCAAGGCCTGCATTGGGCTCTGTGCTGACAGCTCAGAGCCTGGAGCCTGCTTCGGATTCTGTGTCTCCCTCTCTCCCTGTGTCTCCCCCACTTGTGCTGTGTCTCTCTCTCCAAAATAAATAAGCATCAACAACAACAAAGAAGTCACTCCAAATGGATCATAGACCTAAATGTGAAAGCTAAAACCATGAAATTCTTAGAAGAAAACATAGGGGTAAATCTTCATAAATTTGGATTTGGCATGATACGGAAATGGCACCAAAAACACAAGTGACAAAGGAAAAACCAAACAAATGGAGTTAGTCAAAATGAAAAACTTTTGTGCATCAAAAAACACTACCAAGAAAGTAAGAAGACAACCTACAAGATTGGAGAAAATATTTGTAAATCGTATATCTGATAAAGGTTTAATATCTAAAATCTAGAAAACTGTCACAACCCTACAAAAGACAATCCAATTCTACAACAAAACAAGGCAACCCAATTTAAAAATGAGCGAAGGATTTGAACAAACCTTTCTGCAAAGAAGGTGTACAAATGGCCAGTAAGCACATGAAACGATGCTCATCACTAATCATTAGGGAAATGCAAATCAAAACCACAAGTGACCTGCCACTTCACACCCACTAGGATGGCTACAATAAAAAAAAATTTTTTTTAAAAAAGGAAAAAAACAAGTGTGTAGGATATGGAGAAATTGGGCCCTCCTACGTCACTGGTGGGAATGTAAGGTGAGGCAGCTGCTCTGGAAAACAGTTTGTCGGTTCCTCAAGAAATGTAATGTAGAATTATCGTATGATCCAATGATTCACTTCTAGGTATCATACTCCAAAGAACTGAAAGCACATTTCCTCACAAACGCTTGTACACGCATGTTCACGGCAGCACTATTCACAGTAGCTAACGGGTGGGAACAGCCCAAATATCATGGTCCGATGAATGGGTAAACCAGTATGGCGTACCCTACAATGGAATATACACAGAAATGAAATAGTGATACATGCTACCATGTGGATGAACCTCAAAAACATTGGGCTCAGTGAGGGAAGAGTCACGGGTTGGGTGATTCCCTTGACGGAACATCCAACATAGGCAGATCCATGGAGACAGAAGGACGACGGTGGGTTCATTGGGGCTCAGGGGAGGGAGGAATGGGGAGTGACTGCTTAGTGGGGGTGGAGTTTCCATTCGCGGTGATGAAAATGTCGAAACTACAGACAGAGGTCGTCACATAACACAGTGATTGTGCTAAACGCCACAGGATTGTGCACTTCATTGCTTTGCTTTTTAACCAGGCTCTGTGCCCAACATGGCCCTTGACCTCAAGACCCTGAGATTAAGAGTTGCATGCTTTGCCAACGGAGCCAGCCAGGCGCCCCCAAATTATGCATTTTAGAATGGTTAATTTTATGCTATGTGAATTTAACCTCAATTTTTGAAATGTATTCACCTTAAAAAGTACCAAGGATAAGGAGCGCCTGGGTAGCTCAATCTGTTAAGCATCCAACTTGTGGCTTTGTCTCAGGCCATGATCTCATGGTTCGTGGGTTTAAGCCCTGCTTTGGGCTCTGTGCTGGCCATGTGGAGCCTGCTTGGGATTCTCTCTCTCCCTCTCTTTCTGCCCCTGCTCCACTTGTGTATGCTTCCTGTCCCACTCAAAATAAATAAATAAACTTTTTAAAAAAGTTCTAAGGATGTGCACGGGCTTTTGTTTAAGTGGGTAATATCTACCCATTTTGTTGTGTTAGGAATCAAAACAGGGAAATGTAAAATGTCTTTGGTCATTCATTTTAAAATAACAACAGAAACAAACACATAGAAATAAATATGTAAAATCTCCAAATAAGAGCAAGATACTTTTTATGAAAAAATAACTGTTTTTTCCACTGCAGAGATTAGTGAAAAGAGTAGTATTGCTTTACGTTTTTAAAAACCTCTTGAATGACTGGCTTCATTGAATACATCTGGATTCTATCTTCTCCGTTCAACCTGTTAAAATATACCCCACTGTCAGGCAGCTTTAGGAGAACCTCAACATGTGCTCCTGAGACAATGAGTGTGAAGGTGTTATGTCTTTGTGTTTCCATGACAATAGTTGTGATCTCACAGAACCCCTGGAAGGGTGTCCAAGAACCCCAGGGGCCCTGATCATATTTTAAAACCTGCTGCTGTTTACTGTATAGGAAGGGACAACTTCATGGGCGTAGGACCAGTGCAATCACACGGGACCGTGTGCTTGCAAGAGCCCTGAGTTTGGGGTTTTATGCTCCGCAGTTGCCGTCTTTAAATCCCAAAGAATTTTATCTTTGAATTTGTGTTCTGTAGATGAAGTTCGATGGGACAATGGGGCATGCACCGAGGCTCAGAGCACTGTCCCATGAACTGTCCCCGCTTCTGCTGCCTCCCTGTCTCCCTGGGACCAACTCAAGTCACCTGTTCCTCATCCCCTGGTGCCCTGGGCCTCACATGGCCTCCCCTCCCTGCTCCTGCCCGGAAACCACTGTCCCCTTCATCCCTGGTGGGGGCCTTGGCTTAGCACGGGAAGGATCCCAGTCGGGCACATACACCCCGTGGGCACTCAGGGGAAGGCCTGGCAGAAGCTGACCCAGGAGTCCAGCGGACAATTCACAGGGTGAATCCCTCACCCATCCCCAGATCTAGACACCTGCCAAGTCCTGGCATGAAGATTGCAGAGCCCTCGGGTGCCCATCCCCGTGGCTGGGGCAGCAGGTCTACAGGAGGGGAACATCCCTGGCATCATTCAGGTGGCTGGCTGGAGGGAGGAAGTCAGCAGCTGGCATGGTCCTCATGTGGTGCCAGGGGACAGCCCGGTGGGCACCTGTGAGGCGGGCACTCAGCCTGCCAGTATCCCTGCGCCTAGGGGAACCTGACATCAAATAGCAAATAAAACACCACCAGCACAAGTGGAGGGGGGATAAGAGGCAGAGACGGCGGAAAAATTTTTTTAAAGTTTTCAAGTTGAGTACCTTCAAGGTCCTTCTTTCCTGCTTTTTGGACCAGGGCCTGAATTTTCATTTTACAGGGGCCACAAATCGTGCAGCTGGTCCTGCAAAGAGGACTAGCCTCTGAAGAGCTAATTAAGGCACCTGAGAACTCCTGCCCTTTGTCCTGATAAACCTACAGAAATAAATTATCCCAAGCAAATGAATATAAAGGGGGGAAAAAAACTACAAATGAAAGTACCTAGATGTATTTCTCAGTATAATAAAAATACTCAATGATTGATAAGGGAAAACTAACTGAGAAAAAATTAGTTTTTCCTTTACCTTCCAAGATCTGTTCCTCTCCTGGTGTTCTTTCTCTCATCTCTGTCCACGGAAGGGAACTAGAAATAGCAACCAGCCCTGAAGAAGTGAGCTGTTTCCTTTGAGGCCAGATTCTGGTTTCTAAATATATTTCTCAGTAAAGGGAACTGAGGTTCCTTAGAGAAATGGCTGATTCCAGGTCTGGGGCAGCGGATGTATATCGTGACATCCTACAAAACAAGGACACTCTCAAAGACTACTGTCATCGTGTCCTACGGTCCAGGAGCCCAGGGCTTTGAACGATGCCTGCCTGTGTAAATGCCAAGACGCCAAAAGTGGAAACGAGCCCACGTGGGCGCGTGGAAAGGTGACCGTGGAACAGTGTCTGCTGTTTGCACATCTTCTGCACTTAAACTTGATGGCGAGAACTGCCGATCATCTCTTAGCTCAAAACCTGGCAGGGGCTTATTATTTGGGAGGGTTACATAGAGGGTCGGATCACGAGTCACTTGGAAAAGTGAGAGAAACTATTAAATCGCTTTACTAATCAATAAAAGGATGATTGTGGGGGAGTTGCCATGCCAGGAGATTTCTTCCCACCTTCTATTCAAATACCTAGAAAAATTCCGAACACGAGCTATTTTCAGCAGCCATGAAGGTTTAACACGTTGAGAAGAAAAATCAAAGAAAACTAAAAGAGAAAGAGAAAGCTGCAAATTTAGTGACGTTACTGTCAGAAGTGCTGAAGAAATATAGCTCCTCTATTTATTTATTTATTTATTTATTTTATTTTTTTAAAATTTTTTTTTTTCAACGTTTATTTATTTTTGGGACAGAGAGAGACAGAGCATGAACGGGGGAGGGGCAGAGAGAGAGGGAGACACAGAATCGGAAACAGGCTCCAGGCTCTGAGCCATCAGCCCAGAGCCTGACGCGGGGCTCGAACTCACGGACGGTGAGATCGTGACCTGGCTGAAGTCGGACGCTTAACCGACTGCGCCACCCAGGCGCCCCACTCCTCTATTTATTTTTAAGTGATCTGGTCCTACCAGGTCCCACTGGTCAGGTGATGTGGAAACAGATACATTCCAGTCTGTTCCAAGCCAGGAATGTGACCGATCCGTCTCCATCAGGCCGCCTCAGAGACAAAATGACTCGGCCACTCCCCTCTGCAGCTTGTCTCTACCGTAGCATTTGGGTGCAGGGAAGGGGCCACATCTGACCTCGAGCTGTTGCTGCCTCATGCTGGCCCTTCGGTATGTGTGGGCTGGTGACCACTGCAGGGCAGCTGGCCTGGGCCCTGGCTTCCGGTGTCCACAGCTGACCCCTGAGGTCACTGTAACCCATAGTCCAGTCCTGTTGTTTCTTGGTTGGAGCCTGGGCATTGCTGTCCAGCTGGCCCCACCTCACCTTGGCTTTTACTGACCTATGGGCTCCACTGAATCGCTACCACATTGTCCATCTGGCCCCTAACCAGGAGGTCCAGGTGGTGGGGTCACCTTTCCCCCACCCAGTAGATCCGTGGCGGGGCTGCTGGCTCTTGACCCTGCATTCCTGGGAACTAAAAGAAATTCAGGAGGAAACTATACATCTCCCTAGCCACCCTAATTTTCTTTTTTTTTTTTTTTTTTTTTTTAATGTTTATTGTTGAGAGAGAGAGAGAGAGAGAGCTCAGGCAAGGGAGGGACAGAGAGAGAGGGAGACACAGAATCTGAAACAGGCTCCGGGCTCCGAGCTGTCAGCACAGAGCCAGACGCGGGGCTCAAACCCACGAACCTTGAGATCATGACCTGAGCTGAAGTCGGATGCTCAAACGACTGAGCCCCCCAGGTGCCCCAGCCACCCTAATTTTAAACCATTCACCTTGATAAAGAGGCCAAACATTCACCCTTCCCTGCTCTGGGAAGATAAGCCTCCTGTGTGAGAAAGAGAAAGCTACGAGGGAACGTTATGTAAGAGGGAAATAAAACACAACCATTTATTGAGTTCAGAGCATTGTCACCAGTACTCAGGCAAGCAAAAACCAATCTAAGGAAAATGACCGTAAAAGCAAGAGCCTAAGGAAAACTTCTTGACTAAAGAAATCCCAAAGAAATACAAGAATTTGGAGAAAAAATCTCCAACGTGTTTTGGAAAACTCTTCTGAGGTCTAGTCTTCACTGAAACCTGCACAAATCTTAAGGGTATACCGTTCAGCGAATTTTCAAAAGTGAGTCTATACCCCTTTAGTAACGCCCAGGTCTGGAAATGGAACGCCAACAGCACCAGAAGCCCACCTCATGCCATTTCCATCACTTGGCGTCTCACACCAAAGATTTTTTTTTTTTTTTTTGGTTCTGCTCTTTACATATGTAGGATTATACATCACATTCTCTTTGGGGTCTGGCTCCTTTTACTCAGTGTTATGTTTGTGCAATTCATCCATACCATTACATGTATTGATTCATTTGGTGTAGATTTTCATCGTGTGAACGTGCCACGATTTATATCTCTGTTCTACTGGCGAGGAACACTTGCATAGCCTGTATTTTTATTTACTACAAAAAGCGCTCCTGGGAAAATTCTCGGGCATGGCTTTTAGTGAACGTGTGTGTACATATTTCTGTCGGGGTTATCCCCAGGAGTCGAATGTCTAGGTCATAGATTATAGGTCTTTTCATCTTTGGGAAATAATGCCAGATTGTTTTCCTAAATGGTTGCATCTAGGGGTGCCTGGCTGACTCAGTCAGTTGAGTGTCGGACTATGGCTCAAGACATGATCTCGTGGCTTGTGAGTTCGAGCCCCACGTTGGGCTCTGTGCTGACAGCTCAGAGCCTGGAGCCTGCTTCGGATTCTGTGTCTCCCTCTCTCTCTGCCCCTCCTCTGCTCTCACTTTGTCTCTCTCTCTCTCTCTCTCTCAAAAATAAACAAACATTAAAAAAAAATCCAAATTGATTGCAATTCCCATCAGGACAGTAGGAGCATTCTGATTGTCAACACTTGTCATCAGTCACTTAATTGGTAGCCATTGTGGTCCTGGTGTCGTGGTATCTTACTGTAGTTTTAGTTTACATTTCCGTGATCATGGTGATGTGGAAAAGCTTTTCGTGTGTTTCTGACCTTTTACATAACCTCACCAATGAAGTACCCATCCAAACCTCTTGCCCACTTTCTATGCAGTTAGCTTCCTTTCTCTTATCCACGTACACGCTTAGGATGCTAGTCCTTTGTCAGATGTACGTACTGCAAATATCTTTTCCTAAACCTTGGCTCCCCTTTTCATTCTCTTTCTTGGCATCTTTTGATAAACAGAGGTTATTAATTTCATTTTGTTTATTTTTTCATGTTTATTTTTTTAGATTTTTTTTAATGTTTGTTTACTTCTGAGACAGAGAGAGACAGAGCATGAGCAGGGGAGGGACAGAGAGAGAGAGAGACACACACAGAATCCAAAGCAGGCTTCAGGCTCCACGCTGTCAGTGCAGAGCCCGACATGGGGCTCGAACCCACTGACTGCGAGATCGTGACCTGAGCCGAAGTTGGACACTTAACCGATTGAGCCACCTAGGCGCCCCCCAGAAGTTCTTAATTTTAATATAATCCAATTTACTAATTTTTCTTTGGCGGGTGAAATGCTTTTTATTTCCTTTTTGTGACATTTTTGTCTGTTCCAGTATGCTCTTGTATGTTTTTTGCTCTCAGATTTTTTGGGAGGGGGCCTTTCACATTTAGATCTGGAAAGTATTTTGTGTCCTGTGAGGTCCACCTGTGTAAAAGAGGTCAAAGACGACACGTATCTAAGAACAATAGGCCAGTGTTTAAAAAAAAAACGTTATAAAAATTTAGTTCATAATAGATATTTGAAGTCATCATTAGAACTATTATTGCAGCATCTAAATAAAGAGTCCTCAGAGTGCCTCGACTTTGATTTCTACTTGATTAACAAATCTAGCTTTCCCTGTGCACTCCTCTTTATTTAGCAAGCCCCTGTACATGAGTCAATTAAAAACCTAACATTAGGTTCTGTTCTACTGGCCCAGGATAATGGCATGCTCCAACGGGGTCAGGCGAAGGAAGTGAAGTTTTGACATAAGATGAAGAATTCAGGGAGTCCACGAGAGTTTCGTAGGGTCTGGGGTTCGTAAGAAAAAGGGTGGGGAAGCAATAAAGATGGACCGTGTGTCTTGGGTCCGGCCAATAGGACGTGTGTCTGAGTTAAGAAACCAAGGCCCCTTGAAGTTACAACTTCACTTTTCCCTGGTCATCACCCAGGAAGCTGGATCAAAGGAGTGTTACTGCCTGAGGGGACCTACGAGGTAGGATAGATCCAAAAGGTAAAGGGCAGGCACTCTCTGCTGTTCTCACCCATGAGTCCAGTACCTTGGTGCCAGGCACCTGTCGGGGATGGGTAGACAAGTCTCCTCTCTCCCAGGTGGGTCCCAGACTAAAAAGGTGTAGTAGTCGTTCAATTCTCGTTGAAATCCAGGAGAAAGACTCGGAGACCAGACTCCTGTCTCTCCTCTTCCTGAAGAAAGGTCGGGCATGTAGGGATGGGGGTCAGATGTCCAGGAGAGACAGTCAATCCACGAAAGCTGACAGGACAGTGGGGAAGGACGAAAGCTGAACGTCCCTGTTCTGTCCGTGGGGGGAAACGGGACGTGGGAAACCTGGGAGGGGGGAGGTCAGCGTGGTGAGGGGCCAGGGTGTGAAAGGTGGTAGAGAAGCCAGCAGCTCCCGCCTAGGGGTGACCCTCTGCCTGTCTGCCTCTTCATTCCTGGGGGCACGCCAGGAAAGTCTTCTTGGGGAAGCCGAGTCCCCTCAGGAACCATGGATCCTGAAAAGGGAGGGCAGCCTCCGGTAGGTGTTTGGGGCTCAGGCCAACCACACGTTTCTGACACGTGTTGATGCTCAACTAGAAAAAGATAAAGCGTGGGGAGAAGATTACTGTCATCTTAGAACTGATTCTCCACTGTGTGTTTGTGCTACAGTGAGGTTTGGTGATGGCTGGGACTGGTTTAACATTTATGAGAAGGGCTGGGGCGCCTGTGGCTCAGTCGGTGAAGCCTTCGATTCTTGATTTTGGCTCCGGTCATGATCTCACGGTTGTGAGACTGAGCCCCACGTCGGGGTCTGTGTTGGGTGGGGATCCTGCTTGGGATTCTCTCTCTCTCTCTCTCTCTCTCTCTCTCTCTCTCTCTCTCCCTCTCTCTCTTTCTCTCCCTCCCTGCCCCTCCCCTGCTCACACACACTCTCTCTAAAACAAAATAAAAAGATTTATAAGAAGGGCAACCTCGGGTCCTTCTGATTTTTACCCTCCCCTCCTTCCCTGGAGCTCAAGCCCAGGTCACGGGCACAGGTGCAGCCTTATGAGCTGAGGGTATTATTTCACATGCTTATCAGGCCCTGCTGGACACGTGAGTCTTTTTCTGCCTTTAGCTTCTTGACCTTAGCTTCTATTTATACCTACAATGCTCATCAGAGGGTAATCCAATAGCAGCTACATTTTCATGCTCTCCTGGAATATAAAAATCCTAAGGACATATAATTGCCTTTTATATTTTTTAAATGTCTTCTCTTCCTTTGGCATTCAATTAACTTCCAAAATAGATCTCTTCCTCCTTCTTTCCCTTGCCTGCCTTTCTAGAGCTTTACTAAATGCTTTTTGCCAATAGGTCTTCTTCTCATAAGTCCTCGCATTTGTTCTAATTATAGACTAGCACACATGGTGACATATATTACTTTGCTAGGCTGAATTCCAGAAAACAGTGACAAGCAAAGGAAAAAGAGCTCCATAAGCAAGAAGCTGAATTTAGTCTGGGGCATGGCAAATTGCCTTTGCTGCTGCCTTTTTTTTTTTAATCCAAAAAAGAAGTTTTATTTCCAGTTGAGCAGGTCCCAGTGGGGTTCCCCCTCCCACTAAATTATTAGAGTCTTTGGGGCAAGTAATATGCTCTAGTCATCCATGTAACCTCAGGTCTAGTGCCTTGCACCTGGGGCATGCAGTGCGTGTTGAACTGAATTAAGTTGCACTTAGTCAAATGAGAAGCGATACCTAACAGTTGAGAGAAGGTCAAAGAAAGAAATTGTATCTTATGGCCGTGGGCATGCTACTGTCCTTGCGATAGCTTACCAGTTAATTAACTAAAAATTCATATGCAGTCAAATCTCACAATATTTTTACTTAAAAAACAAAACAAAACAAAACAAAAAACCTTCCTTACTGTCAAAAAAAAAAAAAAAAAAAAAAAGGAGAAATCACTCAGAATCTCATCACACTGTGATATACTGCATTTATAGCAGTGGTTATAAACTCATGGTCTTTTATGTATATAATATAGGCATTTAAACAAGATGGTGTCCCGTGAGCCCATAGCACAAAATGGGATGCTCCAGGCCTTGTTCCTGCTTTTCCACTCAGCATAATGGGCCAAGAACATCTTCTCATATCAGTAAACACTCTTCAACAGGCATTTATTGCCCCATTATATGGTTGATTGTTCAATAATTTGCCTAGCCAATCATCTGTCTAGGTTGCTTAAATTTTTAAAAAGTATAATGCTTTGGGGTGCCTGGGTGGCACAGTCGGTTAAGCGTCCGACTTCGGCCAGGTCACGATCTCGCGGTCCGGGAGTTCGAGCCCTGCGTCAGGCTCTGGGCTGATGGCTCGGAGCCTGGAGCCTGTTTCCGATTCTGTGTCTCCCTCTCTCTCTGCCCCTCCCCCGTTCATGCTCTGTCTCTCTCTGTCCCCCAAAAAATAAATAAACGTTGAAAAAAAAATTAAAAAGTATAATGTTTTGATATCCTTGTTGTTGTTGTTTTTTAATTTTGTACCCAGCTCTTATTTCCTCCGGATACATACCATCGGTTGAATTGCTGGCACAAAAGACACATAGATTTTAAACTGTGGAAACTCATTTCTAAATTATTCTTTAGAAAGGCTGTACTTCAAAAAAAAAAAAGAAAGAAAAGAAAGATTCTATTTCTATGCATTCCCTGTTCATGTCCTTCGTCCGTTAAAAAAGGAGATGGGTGGTTATTTGTCTTCTTGATCCGTAAGGGCTCTTTATATGTAAAGGATGCTTCCCTTTTCATAAAATCATAAATTATACATTCTTCCTACTTTGTCTTTTTAGGTTTATTTAACTTTTTTTTTTAATGTTTATTTTATTTTTGAAACAGACAGAGACAGAATGCGAGGGGTTAGGGGCAGAGAGAGAGGGAGACACAGAATCCGAAGCAGGCTCCAGGCTCCGAGCTGTCAGCACAGAGCCCAACGCGGGGCTCGAACTCACAAGCTATGAGATCATGACCTGAGCCGAAGTCGGACGCTCAACCGACTGAGCCACCCAGGTGCCCCAGGTTTTTTTAACTTAAAAAAAATGCTTTATTTATTTTTGAGATAGTGGGGGAAGGGCACAGAGAGGGGGGACAGAGGCTCTGAAGCGGGCTCCACGCTGACAGCAGAGAACCAGATGCAAGGTCTGAACCCACAAACTGCGAGATCATGACTTGAGCTGAAGTAGGACGCTCAACCAACTGAGCCACCCAGGTGCCCCACGTCTTTTTACTTTTAGGAGTATTATGCTTTAGGGGCACCTGGGTGGCTCAGTTGGCTAAGTGTCTACCTATGCTGACAGCCCAGAGCCTGGAACCTGCTTCTGGAGCTTTCTGTATTTATCTGTTTATTTCTATATCAGTAGTATGCAATAGATAATATATAGTGAGCACTTACTTCCTTGTCAGGCTGTTCCAAATGCTTTCCATATATTAATTCAGTTAAAGGTCACATCAAGTCTATGCAGAGGCAGATTTAATCCTGAAACTAATGAAGCTTGAGCTTCAGGACCCCTTCCATAGCACAAACCTCCTCCAAGATCCTGGGAGGAGCTCTAGCAAGCTATTCACACAGTGTTATATTTTTGTAAAATTTGGAGAATAAGGTATTGCAATCACAATTGGTTAAGACTGCTGTTTCTGATGAATCTTGCATCACAATCCCCTTATGTCACTGGGGGGCACTGGTGTGGCCTTTGGCATTAAGGAGAAGCCGAGTCAGGGATACATTCAGTTAGGTTTAGAAGGATTTCCTCATATAGTTACCAGTCAATTTTGCTCGATGCCCACTGTAGAAATAGCTTCCAGGAATACTCCCCCTGCCCTATTGTGCCAACCTACCCAGCATCACGACACAGGAGTACAGGGCCGGACTCTTTTTCTTTTTTAAGATTTTATTTTTAAGTAATCTCTATACGCAACATGGGGCTGTTACAATAGAAATTGGATCCTCTGGGACCCATCCCTAGAAGTATATGGGTAGTGGAGGAAACAAGATTAAAAATAGATGGCAACAGGGGCTCCTTGGTGGCTCAGTTAATGAAGCATCTGACTTGATTTCAGCTCAGGTCATGGTCTCACAGATCGAGCCCCACGTTGGGTTCTGTGCTGACAGCACGGAGTCTGCTTGCGATTTTCTCTCTCTCCCTCTCTCTCTCTCTCAAGCCACCATGTGCCCTTGGAGCCACCATGTTGCGAGGAAGCCCAATCACATGGAGAGGCTCACGTGGAAAGAAAACAAGGTTCTGGGCCCTCAAGTCCAACGAGCTCCCAGCCAACAGCCAGCATCAACTTGCCAGCCACGTGAGTGAGCCTTCTTGGAAAGAGATCCTCTAGCCCTAGTCAAGCCACCCCAGATGATTCTGGGAGGAGCAGACACGACCATTTCCTGCCAAGTCCTGCCCACATTCCAGATTCATGAGAAAAACAAGTAATTGTTCAAGCCGCTGGGTTTGGGGCTGGTTTCTTACACTGTATATTACTGTGTAACTATCCATGAGCAACACCCATGTAACTATCACCACCTCTAGATAAAGAAAATTTCTGTTAGCCCAGAAGTTTCCCTCAGGCACCCTTCCAGTCAACCACCCCAACCAGCAAAAGGTAATTGCTCCTTTGACCTCTAGCAACACATATGACTTTTGCCTATTGTGAAGCTTCATATAAACGGAAATGTGATATGTTTTTATGTTTTATGTATTGAGCTTCTTTAGCTCAATAGGTTTATGAAATTAATTCAGGTTGTTTCAGGAGTGGGGTTTATTCTTTTTCATCCATTATACGAATATACCACCATTTATCCCTTCTACTATTGGTAATCATTTGGCCATTTATTTTTTTATTATTTTATATATACTGTATATTTTTAAAGTTTTTTGTTTACTTATTTTGAGAGAGAGAGAAAAGCACAGGCGGGGGAGTGGCAGAGAGAGAGAATCCCATGCAGGCTCTGCACTGTCAGGGCTCCAACTCATAACCATGACCTGAGCCAAAATCAAGAGTCCGATGTTTAAGCGACCGAGCCACCCAGGTGCCCCCGTTTGGCCATTTATCATGAGTACAGCTGCTATGCACATTCACATACTTTCTTTTGGTGGGCATAAGCCTCGGGTTTTGTTGGATATATAACCCAGGAGTTTAATGGCTGGAGCTTTAGTAGTGTGGTGGTTTTCAAACATGTCTACCAATTCTTTGATACTCCTCTATTAAGAGGTCATCCCCTCAAATCCAGACAGGCCTTAGTGACTTATTTATAACTAATGAAATGCAGTGGATATGACCTTGCATGACTTCTAGGCGATGCCCCAAAAAGTTATGCAGCTTTACCCGGTTTTCTCGGGACACTTGCTCTGGGAAATATCCAGCTGGGGTTTACTCAAATACTGTTCCACCTCATTCTCTGTTCCCCTTCTAGTACTACCTTATACATCTGTTAGTCCTTTCCTGTGTGATTAACAGACATCTATTCTTTTCCATATTTTCTGTCCTTTTTCCTAACTGTGTTACAGTTTGGACGCCTACTGACTTGTGTCCTAGTTGTCCTAAGCATCTACTCTGCTCCGTCTAATTTGCTATTAAACACAAATTATTTAGGTATTCATTTGTCATAGCATTTTTCCAGATCGAGAGCCTCCATTTGACCCCTTTTCATGGATTCTAATTCTCTGGTGAAATTCTCCATCTTTCTTTTATTTTCCTCATCATATGAATCATAGATATTTTAAAGTCCTTGTCTGATAAATCCAGTAACAGAACCATCCATAGATCTGTTGTCTATTCTCTGTCCTTCTTGGTCTCTCTCTCCTTTTTAGCATGCCTCATGATTTTAAGTTTTCCTGACAACATTGTACAAGAAAAAAATGTTGAGTCTCTGGATGGTATATCTTGATTAATATGATTTAGTCTCCTTGTGATGGCTTATATAGAGCACCTTAAATCTCTCAAAGATTGGTTTTAGCCAATTAATTTTTCTCTTACTACTGGTTTGTAACCCTTACTTCTAGGGCACATCCCTTTGGGATCTCAACCAAAAGTCCCTCGTGTTTACTGTACCCACCTCGTGTTTACCCACCTTGGTGGGGCGTGAACTACAAGCTTGGTCTCCCCGGCATTGTGCAGCTGGGGTGACGTCTCTAGTTAGCTCTTAGCCTCCCACTGCTATTGTTTCTCTTTGTACATGTGCCACTTAGAAGCTATTCAAGGTGGGACACCTGAGTGGCTCAGTCGGTTAAGCATCTGACTTGGGCTCAGATCATGATCTCATGGTTTGTGAGTCCCAGCCCCGCATCAGGCTCTCTGCTGTCAGTGCAGAGCCCTGCTTCAGACCCTCTATCCATCTCTCTTTCCCTCTCTCACAAAAATAAATAAACATTAAAAAAAGAAGAAGAAGAAGAAGAAGAAGAAGAAGAAGAAGAAGAAGAAGAAGAAGAAGAAGAAGCTATCCAAGAGCATGAATTGAACTTGTAGGAAGATTTGGGGGTTTCACTTCTCGGTAGTTCCCTTCTTTCCAGGACTTTGCCCCAACTCCTTCAGCAGTTTCAAACTCTGTCAACTGAGTTGTTACTGATTGAGAAACAAGCTAGGGATCAGAAAATGTCCTCAGGGAAAAAGCAGAAGTAAAGGTCAGTTCTTCCCTTAAGGACCCCAGTCCCTCACGTCTTGTCTGTATTATTTATTCTTTGACACTGACAGAGACTGCATCTGACCAAACTTTAGCCAGAGCTTTCTTCTGGGTCTTTTTTCTCAAGTGGACCTCAACCTTGGCCCCAGGCCTATCTTTGGTCTGCCTAACTCAGTCTTTGAAAGAATCCCACTAAGTTAGTTTAGTGAGAATACCCTCACCCTTTATCTGGTTATTCTCTGTATCGGATCAGGTTCCTTATTCCCCACCCTTGATATCTGATCATCTTGACTTGCCTTCAGCAAGAATTCTGAATTCGTTTAGCAAGAATGCCCCTACCCTTGATGCCTCCTCTTGGTAATTTTCCATCCACCGAAACCCACACCCCCGTCCCCAACTTGGCTGGTTGGCTGCAAATCCCCAGATATTATTGCCACCCTCAGAGTGGAGCCTGATTATTCTCCCCTACTGCAACAGTCTTGAATAAAGTCTTCCTGACCACTTTAGCAAGTACTGAAAAAAGGTTTTTGTTCTCTATTTCTAGGAACATTTCCTCTAGGTAATCCAATTTCAGGGGCACACAATTGCTCATAGTTCTCTCTTATAACCCTTTTTTATTTCTGTAACATATGTAGTAACATTCTTTCCTTTCTGATTTTAGTAATTTGAGTCTTCTCTCTCTCTCTCTGTCTCCAGTCCATCTAGCTAAAGGTTTATCAATTTTGTTGATCTTTCAAAGAGCCAACCTTTGGTTTTACTGGTTTTCTGTACTGTTTTCTTGTTCTCTATTTCATTTATCAGTGCTCTAACATTTAGTACTTCCTTCCTTCTGCTAGCTTTAGGGCCTGTTCTTCCTCTTCTAGTTCCTTAAGTTGCAAAGTTAGGTTGTTGATTTGGGATCTGTCATGTTTTTTTAATGTAAACATTTAAATTTTCCCCTTAGCACTGTTTTTACTGTGTCCCATAAGTTTTGGTATGTTGTGTTTCCATTTTCATTTGTCTGTGAGTATTTTCTAATTTCCCTGGTGATTTCTTCTTTGACCCATTGGTTGTTTAAAAGGGTGTTGTTTAATTTCCACAGTTTTGTGAATTTTCCAGTTTTCCTTTTTTTTTTGAAATGTTTATAGGGGCGCCTGGGTGGCGCAGTCGGTTAAGCGTCCGACTTCAGCCAGGTCACGATCTCGCGGTCCGTGAGTTCGAGCCCCGCGTCGGGCTCTGGGCTGACGGCTCAGAGCCTGGAGCCTGTTTCCGATTCTGTGTCTCCCTCTCTCTCTGCCCCTCCCCCGTTCATGCTCTGTCTCTCTCTGTCCCAAAAATAAATAAACGTTGAAAAAAAAAATTAAATGTAAATGTTTATTTATTTCTGAGACAGAGAGAGACAGAACATGAGTGGGGGAGGGGTAGAGAGCGAGGGAGACACAGAATCAGAACCAGGCTCCAGGCTCTGAGCTGTCAGCACAGAGCCCGATGCGGGGCTCCAACTCACAAACCACGAGATCATGACCTGAGCCGAAGTCGGTCACTCAACTGACTGAGCCACCCAGGCGCCCCTCCTTTTTTTTTTTTTTTTTTTTTTTTTTTTTGTAGGCTCCATACCCAGCGTGAAGCCCAATGTGGGCCTTGAACTCATGACCCTGAGATGGAGACCTGAGCTGAGATCAAGAGTCAGATGCTTAACCAACTGAGCCACCCAGGCACCCCTTCAGTTCTCCTTTTGTTAATGATTCCTAATTTCATCCCTTTGTGGCCCATGAAGATCTTTTGTATGCCATCTATTTAAATCTACTGGCACTTAATCTGTGGTCTATCCTGGAAAATGTCCCATGTGCCCTTGGCAAGAATGTGTGCCAAGAATGTGACGGTTTATTGTATGAAGCCCTCTAGTTCCTTATTTATCTTCTGTCTGGTTGTTCTATCCATTATTGTGAGCGGGATCTTCAATAAATCTTCAACTGTTCTTTGTAGATCTGTTTCTCCCTTCAATCCTATTAGTTTTTGCTTTGTTAAGTTTTCAACTATTATTTCTTCAAATATTCTCTCTGCCCCTTTCTCTCTCTCCCCGGCCTCTTGTCTTCCAGGCCCCCCATGATGTGTAGGATGATCTATTTTATGATGTCCAGTAGCTCCCTTAGGCTCTGTTTGTTTTTCCTCTAAGTTTCTTCTTTCTGTTCTCTGCCTCAATAATTTCTATTGTCTGATCTTCAAGTTTGCAGACTCTTTCTTCCGTCTGCTCAATTCTGCCTTTGAATCCCCCTAGTGCATGTTTCACTTTGATTGTTATACTTTGTTATACTTTTTTCAGCTCCAGAATTTTGTTTGTTTCTTTCTTTCTTTTTAAGCTTTCTATCTCTTTATTTACATGTCCATTGCGTTTCTATCTATTTACATGTCCGACCATGTTCACACATAGTTTTCTTGGTCTCTTCCACATCTTCCTTAAGTTCCCTGAACAACGTTAAAGCAGTTGTTTTAAAGTTCATCTAGTATATCTGCCATTAGGTCTTTTTCAAGGACTGTTTCTGTTTATTTTTTCCCTTTGAATGGACCATACTTTCCTATTTCTTTGTATGCCTTGTGACTTTTTGTTGAACACTTGGATATTTGAATCTAGTAATGTGATGACTCTGGAAATCAGATTCTCCCGCTTCCCCAGCGTTTGCTGTTTTTTGTTGTTTTGTTTTTTGGTTGCTGTAGGATTATTGTCTCTGTGCCAGGATCAGCCTGGGGTGTAAACTTAATGTCTTCCCAGGTCATCTCTCAGCCTTTCCTTGGGTATGGATGGTCATTTTCTAATTTGCCCCATTGCACACTTTTGTTTTTTTGTTTTTGTTTCAATTGTACTAGTCTCTAATGTCTGGCTGCCAAAAGGGAAAAGGTAAAAAAAAAAAAAATGAAGGAGGGTGAATTGGGTGCTGACCCTTTAAATACCTGGGAAGTCATTTTAGCTGGAGGGTGGAGATACTTGCAACAAAGGGGTAAGTGCAACAACAATGCCACCTGCCTCTTTGGACACTGGTTACTAGCAGGAATCAGCGCCTAGGGCCCAGATATTTGGAGGACAATTTCCTTTTGCCCACCATAGTGCCCACCTGCTCCATGAACATGTGTACATCTGCCTTCCATGTGGTTGAGGATGAGGCATGGTAGCTCCTTCTGTGCAAAGAGCTGACATTGGTGGAAATTAACAGCAAGTTTTCTTGTCCAAGTCTTCCCCTAGACGTTACAGGCCTTCAACAGGCTCCAGAGCTCCAAAATAGCCACATCAGACAGATCCTGCCAGCTGCTGCTGTCTAGGAGGGGAGACAGATTCCTGCTTCCTTCTCTGCCACCTTCCAGAGTCCCCTACTTCATTTAATTTTATCATTTCCAGTTTGGCAAAGGGAGTGTTTTTGGCTATACTTTAGCCTTGAACTCAGGTTTGATTGCGTTCCATAAGTCTTGATATGCAGCGTCCTCATATTTTCTATTAAATTATTATCATTGCTCGGTACCAGATAATGTGGTCTCTATTAGTTTTGCTCTGATACATTTGAGAGTTTTTTTTGAGATCTATTTTTTTTTTAGGTTTATTTCTTTATTTTGGGGGGAAGGGGCGGAGAGAGAGACAGACAGACAGAGGGAGAGAGAATCCCAAGCAGGCCCCCCCGTGACGTGAAGTCCTACTTAGGGCTTGAGCCTATGAATAGTGAGATTACCACCTGACCCCCAACCAAGAGTCAGAGGCTTAACCAACTGAGCCACCCAGGCACCCCTGGAGATTTAAAATATTGTTAATTTTTAGCAACGGATTGTAACATATTCAAAAAGAATTCCATGAGTCCACAGTGATACTGGAAAAAACAGAGGCAGAAGACAGGACGCATGTGGGCTGCTGGACACAGAAGGGGTCGAAAGCTCCGCTCCCCTCCGGAGTGGTGACTAGGACACTGATGGGGAAAAGGGAGCCCAGGGGAATCCTGTCGTCCCCTCCAACGTGCTCCCTGGGCCTTGGCCCGGGCCTTGCCCCCGTCCCCCACCACGCAGGCAGGAAACTCCAAGAGGGACAGCCTAGAGACCTGCCCCTAGTACACGTGGGAAGCGCCGCGGCTGGTGAGGAGGGGTCCGAGAGAAGGACTGGCCGCGGGCCGGAGGAGGCGCGGGGCTTGCAAGCGCGGGGCTCGCACAAGGTGAGCAGGGTGACCTTCCAGCAGCGCGGTACGCGGATCCGCGCGGCCCCGCTCGGGCGGCCGTGCGCGCCCCCGCATCCCCGCGTGGCGGGCACGCGCTCCGGGCCGCTGCGGGCGGGGCGGAGCGGGGCGGGGGCGGGGCCGGGGAGGCACCCGGACGCCGGAAGCGCCTTTCCCGGAAGGCACCGAGGCGGCGCCGGCCTCCGGGGGCGGCCTCGGCGATGGCGGCTGGGCGGCGGGAGCTCTCTGCCTAGCCCGAGGAGCCGCGCCGCTGGAGGATGGCCTCTCTCGGGCCGGCCGCTGCGGGCGAGCAGGTCTCTGGAGCCGAGGCGGAGCCGGGCGCCGCGGGGCCTCCGCCTCCTCCTCCTCCGCCGCCGCCGTCCTCTCTGGGGCCCCTGCTCCCCCTGCAGCGGGAGCCACTGTACAACTGGCAGGCGACTAAGGCGTCGCTGAAGGAGCGCTTCGCCTTCCTCTTCAACTCGGAGTTGCTGAGCGATGTGCGCTTCGTGCTGGGCAAGGGCCGCGGCGGCGCGGCCGCCGGGGGCCCGCAGCGCATCCCCGCGCACCGCTTCGTGCTGGCGGCCGGCAGCGCCGTCTTCGACGCCATGTTCAACGGCGGCATGGCCACCACGTCGGCCGAGATCGAGCTGCCCGACGTGGAGCCCGCCGCATTCCTGGCGCTGCTGAGGTGAGCGGCAGGCGCCCGGCCTGCCCCTGCGCGCGAGCCTCCCCCGCGGCCTCAGTTTCCTCCCCGGTCAGGGACGCGCGGCGGGTCCCCTTCCCCCTCTGCCGGCCGCACGGCCGACCGCCGGTCGTCGGGGTCACGGTCTCAGTCTGCGTCCGCTCAGCGAGCGCTTTTCCTTTCCAGTCCGGCCTTGTCACCCGACCTTCGGGACTAGAGAACGGGCGTGGAACGGGTGTGGACCAGGTTGTCTTGATGGCCAGTTTGCAAAGTTTTAGGGTTTTTTTTTGTTGTTGTTGGGGGAGAGGGGAAGAGGTGAGAAGACTTGGCGGACCGACGGCTTTTTTTTTTCCCCCTGTTGGTTGGTTTGTTTTAAATTCTGACTCCTTTTTCGTTTGTGTGTGTATTAGTTGTCGGGACCCAGGAAAGGGAATGCCAAAACAAGTAGGTGTGGCTTTACCTGGCTCGGCGTTTCTGCAGACAACGTCACATTTGCTTAAAAACCAAATCCAGCCGCGGGTGTTAGAGTTTCCTTTTTTGCCTATTTCAGTCGATAATACATCGACTTCTGGTTAATTTTGGATATTAATATTGGATAACGTTAATATTGGATAACGTTATCGTTTGACGTTAATAGCCTTTATTCGCAGAAGTCCAGTTAAGGAGGTGTTGTTTTCCACACTTTTACAAATGGGACCGGGGCCCAGAAAAGTCCAGTGACTGGCGGAGGTAACAGCAAACTCCTAGGGAAGACCATGTGTATTTTATTATATGTAGATGGTTTTAGCTGCCTGACCACAGTGGGTTCTTCGGAAAGGAGCAGAGTCTTGGGTGGTACTGAGGCAAAAAAAAAAAAAAGAGGTCAGTGAACGATAAATAGCCCACAAAAGGCTCACAGCTCAACCGGGAAGATCAGTAGGAAACTGAGTACAAAGCTAAAACGAGTAGAAAAGAAATAGCAAGATCCCATAAACAAATGGTAAAGGGCAGGATAGATAACTTAGGTAAAGAAAAGATTACAACTAATTGACAAAGAATGTTTAACCTCAGTAATTAAAGAAGTGAAAATTAAACGCGAAGCGAATACTAAATTCCTAGTATTTTAAAGATAATATTAGGGGCGCCTGGGTGGCCCAATCTGTTAAGCGTCTGACTTCAGCTCAGGTCATGTTCTCAACATTTGTGAGTTCGAGCCCCGCGTAGGGCTCCATGCTGGGAGCTCAGAGGCTGGAACCTGCTTCGGATTCTGAGTCTCCCCCTCTCTCAAAAATAAATTAAAAAAATATATATATTGGAGAAGCCCTCTGTGACGAAGATGGTAAAACAGTTTGGCACTACAGATTCCCTCCCCCACTACGAAGTATTGAAGTACTGAAAAATGTGTACAAAAATATTTACAGCTGGATTATTTATAGTAGTATGGAAGTAGTCAGCTGGAGGAAATGGTTAGATAAACAACGTTGGGTGCATGAGATGGAATTAATGCCACTGAGCATGGTACTGATGAAGACTAGGTTATGTGAACACGAGAAACGCGTGTAATAAATAGCCCTGAAAACTGCGCACGGTGAATAAAACTGAAAAGTAATAGAACAAACATATACATAGTGACATGGATGGAAGGAAGCATAACAAAATGCTAACCAAAGTTGTATTGGACCGGTAAAATGGTAATGCTTTTTTTTCTTCTTTTTTCCTTTGTTTCCCATGTTTTCTGCAATTTAGTTAAATTACAGTTATGAAGAGAGAGAGAAAAATTAGCTAAAAACCTAGGTCTGGGTCATTTTGGATTTTGGTTTGAACTTGATGAGAGGATTGTTGTAGCTCGTTTATAAGTATCTTAGAGTGATTTGTTGGTCTACCTCATTATAATCTCCTTGAGTACTTGTGAAATTCGAGATCCCTTCCTCCTTCTCTAAAATATTGTGATGTTTGGAGGTGGGACCTTGAGAGCCCTTTTAATACTCTCCGACATACTAATACCAGCTAAATCTGAGAGCCCCTGCTCTAAAAATATTGCCGAGGAGTTTTTTCCTTTAAAAAAATAGAGATCGGTAAATAAGAATGTAGAGGGAAAAATGCTTATTAGCTCGTATTTTTACTGAAGCCGTTAGTCCTTTCCTATCAACAGAAAATAAGTGAATTAACTGTAAAGTCTTTGAAATTTTCCTCTTTTCAGTGTGGTTATGGTATTTGTCCTTCAAATTCCAGTCTTGTTCTTTTTTTTTTTCAATGTTTACTCATTTTTGAGAGAGAGAGAGAGCATGAGCTGGGGAGGGTCAGAGAGAGAGGGAGACATAGAATCTGAAGCAGGTTCCAGGCTCTGAGCTGTCAGCACGGGAGCCCGACATGGGGCTGGAACCCGCGAACCGTGAGATCATGACTTGAGCTGAAGTCAGACGCTTGGCCGACTGAGCCACCCAGGTGCCCCGATTCCAGTCTTGTTCTATTGTGAAATGATATCTGGACTGGAAGGTATTGGCCACCTGTGAAACATAGATGCCGTCCTTGCTTGTTGTTGTGTGACAAACAGGTGTCCCATAGTACTTGCTGAGTGGGGACAACAGGTTAGCTTGGCCTATTTTTATTACGTTTACAAATTGAATCAGTTAACCTTATAAGAAACTACTTGTTTTGATCTGCCTGACCTTTAAGTGATGTTCTTCAATTGTTCATTTGAGAAATGCTGTGTGCCTCCCTGCACCAGTTGGTGTTTTAGATGTTGGGTGCAGCAGTGAAGAAGAAAAAGTCACTGCCCTCAAGTACTTCATAATCTAGTAAGGAGAAACAAAGATGTAATGTCAAGTACTGATAAGTGTGCTGAGGAAAAATGATCAAGCCGTGAGGGAAGGAGCATTCTAAGCAAGGCAGAGCGTGTTCAAGGCCCTAGATTTTTCCTGTTGCAGGAATTGCAAGGGTCAACCGGTGCTGTTTGAACGGAGTGAATAAGGGGGAAAGTGGTGGAAGATGAGGTCAGGAGGATAGGCTGGACAAGGTCGTGCAGGGCTGTATAGCCAGGGAAGGACGTGGGTATGTGCTAGGAAGGAAGCCTTTGGAGAGTTTTCAGTAGGAAGTGATGTGATCTGATTTACGTTTTTAGAAACTCATTCTGGCAGTTGTTCGGGGATTAGACTGCAGAGGGAGTAAAATGGGCAGCAGAGAGTTAAACTAAGAGGCTTTTGCAGTAGTCCAGGCAAGACATATGGTGGAGGGTTATACCAGGGTGGTGGGGATAGGTGGGAGAAGTGGTCAGGCTGCAGATACGTGATTGACTTTTGAACAATATGAGTTTAAACTACGTGGGCCCACTTGTACACAGATTTTTTTTTTTTTTTACATTTATTAATTTTTGAGACAGTGAAACAGAGCACAAGTGGAGGAGGGGCAGAGAGAGAAGGAGACACAGAATCCAAAGCAGGCTTCAGGCTCTGAGTAAGCGTTCAGCACAGAGCCCGATGCGGGGCTTGAACCCACCAACCGTGAGATCATGACCTGAGCCGAAGTCAGACACTTAACAGACTGAGCCACCCAGGCGCCCCAGATTTTTTTTTTTTAAACAAGTAAAGTACGGTACTGTAAATGTATTTTCTCTTCTCTTACGGTTTCCTTGATAATATTTTCTTTTCTCTAGCTTCCTCAATTGTAAGAATATAGTATATAATGCATATACTAAATATGTGTTAATTGTTTATATGTTATCAGTAAGTTTTCAGGTCAACAGTAGGCTATTAGTAAAGTTTTGGGGGTAGTCAAAAGTTATATGGAGGTTTTTGACTACAGGGAGGGAGGGGAATGGGGAGTGGAGGCCACGCCCCTGATTCCTGTGTTGTTCAAGGGTCAACTGTATTTTGAAGGTAGAACCAGGAAGATTTCTAAGAAATCCAAGGAGGGCAAGAGTACAGCCAGAAATACGAACCCGGAGTTTGGGTAAGAGCTTCTTGGTGAACATAAATCTGAAAGCTAAGAGTGAATGACTGGTCTTTAAACCATGAACCCAAATGAGGTTACGTAGGGAGGGAATGCGGGTTGTGAAGACAGGTATGAAGATGAGCCCGGGGAGCCTCCAACCTAGAGAGACGTAGCAGGGGGGAGAGTAAAATGAGGCCAAGGGACCGCTGCCAGTGGAGTTAGACTGGAAAGCAAGGAGCAGGATATCTTGAAACTCAAGTTGCAGAAAGCCTTTCGATAAAGAGAGAGTGGTCAGCCTTGTTTTTTTTTTTTTTTTTTTTTTTTTAAATTTTTTTTTTCAACGTTTATTTATTTTTGGGACAGAGAGAGACAGAGCATGAACGGGGGAGGGACAGAGAGAGAGGGAGACACAGAATCGGAAACAGGCTCCAGGCTCTGAGCCATCAGCCCAGAGCCCGACGCGGGGCTCGAACTCCCGGACCGCGAGATCGTGACCTGGCTGAAGTCGGACGCTTAACCGACTGCGCCACCCAGGCGCCCCTGGTCAGCCTTGTTAAATGCTGCTGAGATGTGGGTGAAATGAGGATATCGAATCGATTATTGGTTTTGACAAAACGGAGGCTGTTGATAACCCTGGCAAGAGTGGTTTTAGCAGCTGGATTAGAATAGGTTGGGGAGAAAATAGGAGGTGAGGAACTGGAGATGGCTGCTCTCAACAGCTCTCTCAAGGAGTTGTGTGGCGGAAAGGAACAGAAACGGAGTGGTGACCGGATTCTGTCTTCAGCTGCCCTCGTCCTTTCTGTTAACTCCTGGCCTTATATACTCCCCCAGCTATGTTGCCAGACTTCCACTCGGTTTTAGAATCCCACTTCCAGCCGCACATTCACAAATGAATGTCTAGTACCCATGCAGGTGAACATGGAAATGATAAGAATAGTGTGACATTTAGTGAGTGTTTACCGTGCCACTTACTGTTGCTGAGTACCTTATGTGCACTTAAATTCCCACAGTCTTTGAGCGGGTACTCTTTATTTTTTTTAGATTTTATTTTTAATAATCTCTGCACCCAAAGTGGGTCTTGAACTGACAGCCCCGAGATCGAGAGTCACGTGCTCTGCCGACAGAGCCAGCCAGGCTCCCAGAGCAGACACTCCTATTATTACACTCTTTTATCAGCCAGCTTTTGCCACAGTAATGCTATAACGCACCCTAGGGTGTTGGGGGACTTCAAAAACATTCCTGCCCATGAATATTCTCACTCTGTGGGTCAGTTGGGAAGTGACTTCAGTGGGCTTGACTCCAAGCTGTGGTTTGGTTCCAGTCTGCCCCACCTGTTTCTCATCCTTTTTGGACCATTCCTGAGGGTTCCACTTCCTCCTCCTAATTTTTTTTTCCTGCATTGCTTCAACCAGACCATGCCTTTAGTCTAAGCTGTCTTCACTTTCTACATTGTTAACAGGGTTATCTCTGTAATGTCCATATAGTCTCATGTAATTCCCCTGAGTCTTTGACTTTTTGCCTGCAGGATGAAGTGTCAGCACCTTAGGGGACACACAAGACCTTTGTGACTTGGTCTCTGTATCTTCCCTTTCCTCTTTCCACTACTCAGTGCCCCGACTCTAATTGCCTCTCATTTCTTATTTTAATGCCTGCCTTCTTTTTTTTTTTTTAATGTTTATTTTTGACACAGAGAGAGAGAGTGAGTGGGGGAAGGGAAGAGAGAGAGGGAGACACAGAATCTGAAGCAGGCTCCAGGCTCCGAGCCTTCAGCACAGAGCCCGATGCGGGGCTCGAACCCACAAGCAGTGAGATCATGACCTAAGCCGAAATTGGACGCCCAACCAACTCAGCCACCCAGGCACCCCTCTTTTTTTTCTTTTTTTAATGTTTATTCATTTATTTTGGGGTGGGAGGGGGAAGTACAGGGGGGAAAGAGAGAGAGAGAGAGGGAGGGAGGGAAGGAGAGAGACAGAGAGAGGGAGAGAAAGAGAGAAAGAGAATCCCAAGCAGGCTCTACAGTGTCATCTCGGAGTTCAGCGCAGGGCTCGATCTCATGAACCGTGAGATCATGACGGAGCCGAGATCGAGAGTCGGACACTCAGCCGACTGAGCCCCCCAGGCGCCCCTTTAATGCCTACCTTCTGAGGCCTTTGTACTTCTCAGCCTGTCTGCTAGAAGGTCTCCACAATCACTGCACTTCAGATGGACTTCACATAGGCTTTACCTCTTCTGTAAAACATAATCCCACCCGAAGGCAGAATTGAGCACTGCCTCCTCTAATGTCTCTCATAGCAAGTTTAGTATCTATTGCTGTAGAGCAAAACACTCCAGCATTTAGCGGCTTAAGTCTAGTTTTATTATCTTTCACAGTTGTGCAGGTTGACTGAGGTCAGCTGTGTGGTTCTGTGACGTCTCCTTTGGGTCCCCCTGCAGTCATAGTCCTATGGCAGTGGAGCTGGAGTCCCCTGGAGGTGTGAGGCAGAGTCTGGGGTGACTGAGCCTTTCTCCTCCCTGCGTGGCTTCTCCAGCTGATCTTTCCAGCCGGAGATCTCGACTTCTTGGATATCAGCTCCAGGCTTCTGAGAATACAGAAGCAGAAGCCGCCAGACATCCTCCGAGGGGAGGCCGCGGACGGGGACCGTGTCCCTTCTGCCACATTCTGTTGGTTAAAGGGAATCACACAGGGCCAGCTCAGGTTATTATGGGACAGATCTATATAAGGCCATGGATAATAGAAGGCATGATGGATTCGGGCTATCTTTAGAGATTAGTTATCACACTGTGCCTGATAAATAATTCTGTTGTAATTGTGACGCTACTCTTTAATCATTTCATTACCAAACCGTAAGCTTTCTGCGGGCAGGGCTGTCTTACCCAGGTTTGTATTTCTCAGACCTATCCCAGTGCTTGGTATTATAGTCCCTCAGTAAATGTTTTTGAGTAAAATGAATGAGTCAGTGGTGATACAAAGTTTTGTATGCGCGATCTTATAATTTTTCTTATTTATAATCAAATAATAAAAATCTTATAATTTTTCTAATTTAAAATCATATTTTCCCCATCACTTTTAAAAACTTTTGCTTAAATACTGAGTTTTCTCTTTTGGGAAAACCTTTAGTCTTTGGGAGGGCTTTGTCCTTAAAGGTAGTAAATGAGGGCTGAAATGTTCATTTTAAAATAAAAAGAATTGTGGTAATATCATTAATTTGTAATTATATTTTGTAAGGCTTGGCTTATTTTCATATTCTAGCAATTTTAATAATTAAATAGAATGTAAGAAAACATGTAAGTAAAATATGAACCAAGATAGTTCCTGGATTTTTAAATAGCCTATTTTCTCATTAGAAATGAAAATGATTCCTTTGCTGTGTTACATAGAAGCTTGTATGGAGTTGTCTAGTCAGGTAATAGGTAAATATTAAGGGTTAGCCGTGTGCCTACACTGTGCCTGGTATTGTAGGAAAGATGTTGGGGGGAAATACAAGAAGCATAGAGTTCCTTTTCTTGTTGTTTACATGCAACAGAAAGAATTTAGAACGTCTTACCAAAAAACACAAAGATAAATAAAGCCAAGATGAAGCTAACACAAAAATGCATGCTATCGGGAAACTACAGATTTCACCTTAATTGTTTTAGCAGCTAATGCAAAACAAGAAACCTAGCTGGTCAGTTATAATTCATACATAGTATTTGTCAGGTTGCAGACAAACCACCTGCTTAGGGATGCACAGCTCTGTCTGATAATCAGACGAGTGAAAAAATTCCTGGCGAGGTTTCCTCATAAAGAAGGCTTTACTGAAATGAACAGTGTCCTTAATCCGCGTTTTTGGATATACATGTTTCTTTAAAATATTCCTTGATGTAAGCCGAAGGTGTAATACCAAATTGTAACTTAATAAAAGCAAATTGAACGGGGTGTGTGTGTGTCTCAAATAGAATAGTCTAAAACCGCAATTCTCTCTCGTTGCTGGCGTGTTCTTCCCGCCCTCTGGTCATCTTTTAGATCGTCCCTCAAGTAGAAATTTCTCTAGGGGGCTTTTGCAGATGTCAAAGCCCCCACTTGTAGATGCTTACAGAGCCATGTACTTGTGTCCTGAAGTTTGAATCTACTCACATACAGAGGCAAATGGTAATAAAGGCCCCACATTTCAGTTCTTTATTTTGTAACTCTAGTAATTTTTGCCTGAAAAAAAAAAATTAAAGCAGATAGACGTAAAGATTCTTCCTACCTTGCCCTTAAAATTAAAACGTCATAGGTTTCTAATTCAAGAGGGGAACTGAGCTTGCAGTCAGCCTTTTATCTCTCTCCCAGTTCAAGTGACTGTAAGAAAATACAAAAGAGAATAAATCCCTTCATGGAAAGAGAGGAAGGGAAATGGATTGGAAGCCAACAGTGTGGAAGAGGGGCAGAGCAGTTGAAAGTGTGCTGGTAATGAAAGCAAGCAGATGACTGGAGCCCAGAGTCCAGAGCCTGGGGGCTGCGGGGGTGGGCGCTGCCTTCCCTGGCTCAGCCCCCGCGCATTTCGAGGCCCAGTTCGAGGCCCTCGAGGCCCAGGTGGGTAGTGAGGATGGGGGGAAATGAGAAGGTGAGCTATAACGTGGGAGTCAAATTTAAAACTGGCTTACAGACTACATCCTTGGCCAGCTCTTGCAGACTAACTGCCGATGATGACCTCGGGACAGGCTCTTCTTTAAATGAACGGAGCAAACTGCCTGGGACAGCTCAGGGACCCTAGAGTAATGGCGTGAGGCGGCCCCTGCCCCTGCTCCTTTCCCACTCCCATGCAAGGTGCCGGTCGGCAAGCCCCCACTTGCAGAGCGCTCAGCTGGCCTGTTCATTTGGGGGATGGTTTTAGCTGGAAAACAGGCCCATCTACAGACACAGAGAAAGCCTGCTACTAGAATTCCACACTGGAGGCAACCACTGGGCATTTGACATGTGAGGAAAATGAGAACATGAACGACAAAGACGGAAACAGATGATCCTGGAGGAAGTAGATCATTCAGGAAATGGAAAGGAACCTTAAAAACATTGGTTAATAGCATCTTGGAGACTTAACATTTTTGCATCCATAAAACAGACATGATGCTGTGGAGGTGAAAAAGGACAACTAGGAAGCAAGAATTCTTAGAAATGTGAGCATGTGATTGCTGGGAAGAAAAACAGAAGGGCCGGAAGACAACAGCAAGGAGATCTTCTAAAACAGAGGAAAATAACGGACATAAAATAATGAAGCAACGTGAAAATAAATAGCTAACGTTTGCTGAGGCTAAGTATTTGTCAGGCACTATTTAAAACACCTCACGTATTATAATTTCTACTAATCCTCATGCGCACGTTATGAAGGGGAGACTGTCACTCTCCTCTCTTTTTCAGAAGGGAGCACCACTGATGGTAGTTTGTTTAAAGTCACATGGCTGGCAGGTGGTGGCACAGGCCCAGACCCAAGCCATCTCTTCCTGAGGCCACACAGATAAAACGGTGCTCACCTGGTGGGCATGACAGTCTAGCACTGGAGGCAGACGGTGCAGAAAGGGGGTGTTGATGTTAGACAGCTTTTGTGTTTCTTCGTCTTCTAAATGCGGGTAACAGCACCTGCCTTCCTTGTGGGAGGATTACATGAACTGGCACCTGTCCCATGGCAGGCACTCAACAAATGTTCATTTTCTCTCTTCCTTTTGTTCATCCCTTTCCCCCCGACTGTAAGTGATTGTGCCTTACTTGGTTTTTAATTCCTTGTGCTCTTCACAAAGTGTGGCACGTAACTTTAAGCTAAATAGTATAAGGGTAATACAGAATGTTGACTTGAGTCTCTAAAAGGAGGTTTTTGGAAAAAATATATATATTTTTTAAGTTTATTTATTTTGGGGAGAGAAAGAGGAGGGGAAGGGCAGGGAGAGAGAGGGAGAAACAGAATCCCAAGCAGGCTCCGTGCTGTCAGTGCGGAGTCCAATGGGGCTCGAACTCGTGGAGCTGTGAGATCACGACCTGAGCCGAAATCAAGAGTCAGACACTTAACCGACTGAGCCCCCCAGGCGCCCCAGAAAAAAAGAATATGGTATTTTGAAACGGTGTAATCCTGAAACACAGCAGCCTTCACTGTCAAGGTTGAGCTATGGAGGAGGATGAGCACGAGCAGCCTCCACCTGGGATAGTTGTAAGCTCGGTGATGCTATGAGGGGAGCGCCGGTGTTTGGTTGTGGCGAGAGGCTGCGGGGAGGTGAGGGGCTAGCGGTTCACCTTGGGTGGTGACTACGGACACGGGAATGAAAGGAGAGGAACTGGAAAGCCGGAGGGTAGAGCCTCCCTTCTTTGTGGACTCCCGGGGCATAGAAGGTTCTGAAAGATGTTAACAGGTTTTCCTGTTTTAGGACTTGGGGCCCAGGAATATACGTGTAATAAGCATTGTAACGTCTTTAGTATCTCTCAAATGCAGTTGTTCTTAATGCCATGCTTCTCCCCTCGACTTTCCTGCGTGTGGTTGGGAACTGGACAGTCCGTGCAGGGTCTCTGAGGAGCCACAACAGGGGCCTAGAGTTGATATGTAGAATCTCCCGGATAGTTCAACAAGAACTGCGCAGGCCTTCACTGAGAATCGTATGCTTTATTCGCAGTTCTATGAAGCTGATCTATCTAGTGATCTGGCAGTTAGCAGCAGCAAACTGGGAGGAGGCAGTATTGGACTGATAGTGTTTTGAGAGAACATTGGACCTAAATACCCAAAAGCACATAACAGGGGTCATTTAAGATATTATTAAATTGTTTATTCCTCCAAAGCCCCAGTGATCGTCTGTGGGCATTTTGCTAATTTGGAAATAATAATAAAAGGTTAAAAGATACCCAGAATAACAAGACACCATTATCAGCAAATACATGAGTGTTTGACCTCTAGAGGTATGAACCTCAGCTATCCGTAGATTTGTTTAAATGAACGTCCTTTGATGACGGAAAGATAAGTGAACGATTCCTGTCCTGAGCTGCTAAAAGACCTCTGAAAATTTGGCTTAAGAGGGAGGAGTCTGTCTTGTGATCTTCACTTCAGTTTTGTCTGTAAAATGGAGACACTGCCTTACTGAGGACTGAGTAAGAATAAAATGAGATGATGTACGTGCAAAGGCCCTGTAGCCCTGCAAAGTTGGGTGTAAATTTCAGGTGGTTTTTCAGTGTGCTCATTATCTTTGAAAATATTCCTCAGAGGTTTCACGCTGGTGGATTGCTTCTCTAAAATACTAATGGCCATCTCTGTAATTTCCCATTTGCTTTCCAGATTTCTCTATTCAGATGAAGTTCAGATTGGCCCAGAGACGGTTATGACCACTCTTTATACTGCTAAGAAATATGCAGTCCCAGCCTTGGAAGCACACTGTGTGGAATTTCTCACCAAACATCTTAGGGCAGATAATGCCTTTATGTTACTTACTCAGGTAAGTAAATGTAGCTAAGGTCGGTATCCTCATAACTACATGAGTATTAAGTATTTCCTGGAGAATTCTAGATTAACTTAAAGTATATGTAATTATTTTTATGGTACCATTCAGGGAAGTATATCAGATTCATATGATTTTAGAAAAGCAAATTAGAGTCAATGCAGTATCATGTGAGAAACTGAGGCTTTATGTAAGCAGGCTGCTGTGACTCAAAGTCACACGGATGTTTAGGATTGGAATTGGAATTGGGATCCAGTTTGTTCCTGCTGCGATTGAGCATGTGATAGCATAGGGTTTTCTGGACGTCTTTTGTCTCAATCTTTGTTGGATCTGGAATAAAGATTTTTGTTGGATCTGGACTTTTTAAGTCCAGATAAGTTCCAAGGTTTACTGTCTTTGTACTTAATCTGAAAGCTTGGAGGAATTAGAATTTCAGGTGTATGTGAAATGTTCTTTCTCTGATATTTAAAAGTTTCCACTAAATATAGTATACATGCAGAAAAGTACACATTATCTTAAGCACTCTGTCTGATGAATTTTTACAAACTGAACACATCTGTGGAACTATTAACCAGTCTATATCATACTATTTAGCATTTGTTAAACGCCTGTAATCTGAGCTTTACTTCAGATATAAATAAATCACTTGTTTTTCTTTTTAGACCAAGTTATAATACCCTTGTATGAATTGTTTAAAAAGTTCCAAGCCAGCCTATACCATGTGCTAAGGGTTGAATTGTTTCTCCAAAATTTATGTGTTGAAATCCCAGTTCCCAGAACCTCAGAATGTGATCTTATTTGGAGATAGGGTCTTTACAGAGGTAAGCAAGTTAAAATGAGGAGAAAACAATTGTAAGCTGATAATATATAATCCTGTTGACTATTAGTACCGGAACCGGTCACAGATGTCCCCTAGTTCACCTCTTTCATTTTCCAACTGGAAAACTCAAACCTGGTCCAATGGACTACCTGCCCAAAGGCTCCCAGCAGGCTGGCTGGGGCCAGGGCCCAGAGCTCGGGTTGCCCGGCTCTGCGTCTGTTTTGTCATATGGAAGTTGTATGATGGCACCTTTTGTTGCTGTTGTTTGTTCAGTCATCTGTCAACAAATATTTGAGGTTAGGGAAGAAGGAGCACACCGATGACACCTCGTGGACATAATCGCCGAACTCCATTCTGGACATGGTGCGCCAGACACTAAGCTAGTCACTTTGCGTGTATTATCACAGTTAGCCCGCATTGCAGCTCTGTGGTGCTATTTACTGTTGTCCCCATTTTAAAGATGAAGCAATGGAAGTGTAAAGGGGTAAATATCTTACTTCACATTAGACAGCAGGTGCTAAACCTAAGATCCCAACCTTCAGCCAGTCGTTCTTAAGGTGTGGTGATACTGATAGTAAGGATGATAGCAGAATGTCTTGAGTGGTGATTGTGTGTCAGGACTTTGTCTGCATTAGTTCATTTAATCTTCTACAGTAACTTTGGGAGGGGTAGGTGTTCTAGGTTTTCTTATTGTCCCCACTTAACAGGTAAGGAGACAGAGGCAGAAATATGAATCAATTTGACCAAGGTCATAGAACTGTTAAGCAGCATATCCTTGCATTTCCCCCTCTTTTGAGTTTGTGATGAAAATCTATTATGGAAAGTTGATATTCCTAAGATTCTTTATCGTCCAAGGGTTTTAAGGTATGTGGAGGGGATCACTTAATTACGTTTATTTTAAAAGCTTATGGAAAAAGTCAGAAACCAATGAATTAAACTCTGACAATTAAAATACAGTTTCTAGTTCCGCAGGTCCAAGGTGAGACCTAAGAGTCTACGTTTCTCATGAGCTTTCAGACGATGCCAGTGCTTCTGGACCACACTTTGAGTAGTAAGGGTTAACAGCTGTCACTACGAGAAAGAAAAGGAGCTTTTCAGTGTGTGGTTGGTCTGAGAACCCAATTTTACTGCACATTTTTCACTGGTGGGGTCATGTGAATTAGCCCACGAATTGTCATGTGAAGTTCTTCTTCCTGCCAAGTGAGTCATTTGCACTGAGCATGTCAATTACTTGAGAGGACCTTTGCCAGCTTCACGCTGAAACAGGAGGCCAGTGTGCTGTACCAGCATGAGTGAGACCGGGAAGAGACGCTTGTTAGGAAGTGATATTTTTTTCAGAGATGATGCCAGACTCAAACTAAATTTTGAGAAGGATGTATTTTACTCTAAGGAGCAACAATAGATTCCCTAGGAAACTTGATACTGCCTGTGTAACTGAAGAGTCACTGAAATATTGCTGTTCTGAATAAAATAATTTTTATAAAAATTGTTTTTCTTAGAGTGAAAGATCAATTTTTGCATGAACACTGGAAATATAGTTGAGTTGGCCAGTTAAAATATCTGCCAGTTAAAATGTCTAGAGTTTCATTTGATAAAAATGTGTTTTTCATATTTTAAAAATTCATTAGACTGTGATCCTAGACTGGATCCTATCCTAAGAGGAAAAGTGTTATAAAAAATTGGGTTAGGGGCGCCTGGGTGGCGCAGTCGGTTAAGCGTCCGACTTCAGCCAGGTCACGATCTCGCGGTCCGTGAGTTTGAGCCCCGCGTCAGGCTCTGGGCTGATGGCTCAGAGCCTGGAGCCTGTTTCCGATTCTGTGTCTCCCTCTCTCTCTGCCCCTCCCCCGTTCATGCTCTGTCTCTCTCTGTCCCAAAAATAAATAAACGTTGGAAAAAAAAAAAAAAAAAAATTGGGTCAGTTGGCAAAACTGAAATACAGTAGATGAGATAAAAATATTGTATGGTTATTTATCAAAGTTAATTACTATGGTTATATAAGAAATATTCAAGTATTTAAGGGTAAGGGCTATGGTGCTGTAATTTATTCTTGAATAGTTCACCTCAAATACACACACACTCACTATACATTGTCTGTTTTCTTATACATTATTTTCCCACTTATATATACATATATATGCATACATATATGCGTATATATATATAATGTGTGTGTGTGTGTGCACGCCTGTGTGTGTATAAAGAGCACAAATGATAAAGAGGTGAAATATTAGATAAATAACATTTAGATAGGTAAATCTGGGTAAAGGTGTATATGGGTGTTCTTTTTACTTGCATCTTTTCTGCAAATTTGAAATTATTTCTAAATTAAAAACATTTTAAGGGAAAATAACAAGGAATAGAGTTAATTTTATTCTACTAAATACAGATTTTATATTATTTTTTTTGGAAAATTTTGACTAAGCAAATTAATATAAGCCCAATATATAATCTAAGAAGAACATTAAAAACAATTTTTTTTAAGTTTATTTGTTTATTTTGGGAAAGAGAGAGAGAGAGTGGGGGAGGGACAGAGAGAGAGAAAGAGAGAGAGAGAGAATCCCAAGCAGGCTCTGCACTGTCAGTGCGGAGCCCAACACGGGGCTCGAACCCATGAACTACGAGATGACGACCGGTGCCAAAATCAAGAATCAGATGCTTAACTGACTGAGCCACCCAAGGGCCTCAAGAAGAGCATTTTCAGACATGTTTGAGTATTGCATAATTTTAAGAAATGTTCTACTGACTTAAAAATATATGCATATTTTATACATGTAAGTACAGTTACATATCATCTGTAATGTGTGTATCTATTTTAAATTCATTCCAGTGTGTTTATTGCTGTCTTTTCTCCCCCATAAAACACAAGATAACTCTTTAGTTTAGGGATGTTTGTTAACGTAATAGGTCAGTAGCACCTGAGTTATTGAATCCTTTGAAAATGAATTTTACTTTACAAATAAGAGTCATCAGCCATGCCAAATAATGGTTAATTAATTGCATGATTGCCAGCATGAATACCTGTGTGTGTCTTGTGTTTGTCCATACTGTTAAATGTAAATGGACCTGATACTAGGCCAGAATGAAAGCTTGGTCCCTGGCACACCTATCATCACATCTGTTTTCAGTGTTACAGTTTTTTAAGTCTCATTTGAGTTTGGATCCTCCCACCCCTTCCCCGATGCCTGGCTTTTAAACTTGGGTTGTTTGGTTTTTTTTAATTATAATACGCATCCTGATTAATCACGTATCATAAGCTTGGCTTCTGAATTCTTAAAGCCAAGATTAGCTTTATTGGAATTATACAGTATATATTTTTTTGCTCAGTTTATACCATGGCTTCTTTTGTTTGTCATTGTGTTTGTGGGTTTCACTCATATTGTATGTAGTTGTAGATCATCCTCACTGTCGTATAAGATTGTCGTGTGTCTATTATTTGCTTTTCAGTTGTTGGCCTGCTGTTTGCTTAGGTTCCCAGAGCTTTCGTGCTCTGAAATTCCTGTACTTCATTCTCTCCCCACATCAAGACAGAAAATGGAAGAAAATAAATCTGATCTGTTTGTACTGTATGCTTGACAATTGATATAACTTAGTGACAGTATCCTATAACTCGGATTTAATAAAGACTCTGCAGCATGACTAGCCAGATCATATTAGGCAAGTCAGCACACCTTTCTAAGCCTGTTTCCACATCTGGAAAATGGGATAATCATGTCTGCCTTATCTAACCTAGAACGTTTGTTAAGGATCAAAATAAGTAGTGTATAAGAAACCAGGCAGTGTGTGTATATGAGCAGATGGAAAGGAAAATAACAGGTCATCAGTGTGTATTTGTTATCTAAGCAGAGCATTTGTGCTCTTAGCTTTTCATTTCTGATTGTGGAAGGGAAACTTTTAAGAATATATACACATTATAATGGTATTTTAAGTTGGTGTTTTTACATAATTACCAATTGTAACTACAGCATTAACTGAATATGTACTGTCTAAAAGTAAGATAACTGAGAATAAAATAACCGTCTCTCTGTATGTTTAGGCCCGATTATTTGATGAACCTCAGCTGGCTAGTCTCTGCCTGGACACGATAGACAAAAGCACGATGGATGCGATAAGTGCAGAGGGCTTTACTGATATCGATATAGGTGAGTCCTCCAGGATTCCAACTGTGCCGTTTATTTAATTTACTTTTGTAATGTTTATTTTTGAGAGAGAGGGAGCTAGCAGGGGAGAGGAGAGAGAGGTGGGGACAGAGGATCTGAAGCAGACAGCCCGATGTGGGGCTCGAACTTGCAAACCGTGAGATCATGACCTGAGCTGAAGGCATATGTTCAACCGACCGAGCCCCCCAGGTGCCCCCAGATCATACGGTTTAAATACGGTAACACCTTAACAGTCACCCTTTCTGGTGAACGGGCTGTTTTTAAAATAGTGGTTTTTCCAAATTAAATAAGTCTACATTTAAAAATTTTTGCTTTCTTTATTTTGGTGATAAATTCTACGTTATCACCTTTTACAAAATGTCAAATCAAATAAATATTCACCGGGGTGCCTGTGTGGCTGGCTCAGTGGTTGAGTGGGACTGTGTGTTGTTGGTGCAGAGCCCACTTCTGATCCTCTGTCCCCCCTCTCTCTGACCCTTCCCCCCTCAACAAAAATAAACATTCAAAAATAAATAAATAAATATTCACTGAATGCACCATGTGCACAGCATTATAGTAGGATCATTTCAGAAAAACAAAGAAGAGGGGCGCCTGGGTGGCTCAGTCAGTTGAGCATCTGACTCTTGATTTCACTTCAGGTCATGCTCTCATGGTTTGTGGTTCAAGCCCCACATTGGGCTCCACACTGTCGGTGGAGCCTGCTTGGGATCCTCTCTTTCCCTCTCTCTGCTCCCCCCCAGCTCCCCGCCCAATCAGTCAGTCAATCGATCAGTAAACGAACGTTGTTTTAAATGTTTGTTTATTTTTGAGAGGGAGAGAGACAGAGTACAAGTGGGGGAGGGCAGAGAGAGAGGGAGACAACAGAATCCGAAACAGGCTCCAGGCTCTGAGCTGTCAGCACAGAGCCCGTCGCGGGGCTTGAACTCATCCACTGTAAGATCATGACCTGAGCTGAAATTGGACACTTAACCGACTAAGCCACCCAAGAGCCACAACCAACAAGCATTTTTAAAAATTATTTAAAAAAAAATACGAAGAGGAGTAAGATGTGATTTTTCTTAAGGAAACTATAATCTAATTGGAGAATCAAGGAACAAGCATGTAAAAATTAAGATTTAATAGAAAAATCTGGGTAACATACAGTAAAATGTGATTTTTACCTTTTCTAAGCTACACATATAGAAAGTAATTACTCTTCAAATCCAAAATATGGAGGGATTACCTCAAATTGAGTAGTGTTATGAAAGTCTTGACAGGAGATTCTGCCATGGGCCCTAAAGAATGGGTAGTATTTGGGGAGTGAAGAGAGGGCGACATTCGAAGCAGGTGGAGCCCCATGAGGAAGTGTGTGTGAGATCGAGGCAGGGTAAACCAGGTTGTATATTAAATACATTTGGTATATCCTGTTATAACCACATCCCATCTGATGAGGCTGGGGAGTCTGAATGTTGTTATTGCAGGAGAGGAGACAGCTAATCTAGGCCTATGGCTTTAAATATTCTCTTCATCATGATGAACATAAAATATATATTAGTTATCTGTTGTGTATTATTATGTTATTATCTGTCTTGCCAGTAGACAGGAAAAAGTATGGGCAGGGAAAACACCCACGTTTTAAAAGCTTTGGCCTCGGTATGGCACCTTCATTTTGGCTCTTACTTCATTGTCTAGGATTCAGTAACATTATCCCACTTAAATTCAGAGGAAGCTAGGAGCTACAAGTCACATCTCAAGAAGAAGAGAAAACAGATGTTTTGTAAACAGCCAGTACTCACTGCCTGTCTCTGTACCTGACCTTGTCTTCTCTCACTCTCCCCATTATTCACTGTGTTTCATAAACACTAGCCAGGGTTATTTCTATTTTAAGCCTTTGTGTTTACTATTCCCACGAATTGGAATCCTTTTGCCTTGAATCTGTATGTGGCTTCCTCCTTTTAATCATTCTGATACCACGTTAGATGAGACCTGAGAGAGGCTGTCCCAGACCTTAGTCAAAGTAGACACTATGTTCCCCTAAACAATCCTTTTCTGTTACTCTGATTTATTTTACTCACAGTAGGTTTCACTATCTGAAATTCTTAAGTAGGTATTTTTGTATGTGTCTGTGTATTTGTCTGTGTATGTTTATGATGGTTATCTACCTTCCCCACCTAGATTGTAAGCTTTTTTTTTTCTATTAAGATTTTATTTCTCAGTAATCTCTACACCCAGCATGGGGCTTGAATTTAAAACCCCGAGATCAAGAATCACGTGCTTTACCAACTGAACCAGCCAGGCACCCTGATTGTAAACTCTTTGAAGGCAGGGATTTTGTTGGGTTACCACTGTATTTGTAACACTAAAGACAGTAGAACATAGTACCTGTTCAGTTAGTATTTGTTGACCAACTGGACTGTGTCTAAAATGTTTCCTTTCCTTCCCACCTTGGCTAGTTCTCACTCACCTTTTTTTTTTTTTTTTTTTTTTTTTCATGTTTATTTATTTTGAGAGAGAGAGAGACAGAGCATGAGCAGGGGAGGGACCGAGAGACAGGAAGAGAGAGAATCCCAAGCAGGCTCCGCGTTGTCAGTGCAGAGCCGAATGGGGCTTGAACTCACTAACCGTGAGATTATGACCTGAGCTGAAATCAAGAGCTGGACACTTAACCGATTGAGCCACCCAGGTGCCCCTACTTCTCACTCATTTTTAATGTCTTGGCTAAAATTATACTTCTGCAGTGACTTCTTTCTTAAGAATTGACACCTTGCCCTCCTCCATGACATTTAGTGTATTCTGTTATAACCACATCCCATTGTGAGTTTGTCTGTCTATTGCACTGTACCTTGGGAAGGATGTACAATCATCTTGCATTAATTATCCTGAAGGGCAGGGGCTAGATTGGGTCCTCCCCACTATACATAATATCCTCTGACTGGATGTTTGAGAGCCCCAGGCACTGCCCACATTGCTGGGACACATTGCTTAATCCTAATTTTCTTCCCCTACGGGGTTGTCACTCCATTTGTAATTCAGTTTATGTTTGAAATAGCATTGCTTGCATCTGAGCGACTTGTCCTGGAAGTTGTTTTGTAAATAGCTCCTATGTTAGGCGTGCCATTGGAGCCTGGGGGTCTTGAAGTAGGTGCCTTGTGCAGTGTAAATACTCGAAATATTTGTTGATTTGATTTGATTCACCATTGCTTATATTAAAATCTAGTCTTGCATTACGTGTACAAAACATAATCTTAGCTGTTTTTAATGATCTTTACTGGGCTCTCAGCTGTAATTTCTTACTATAACATATCTGCCAATAGAAGACCTGTGTGTTTTCACACCATAGTCCAGTTTGCTTCAAGTGTACTTGTAAAAAATTGGGATGAAAGAGAAGTCTAGGAGCTGAGAGAAAGAAGGTTGGGCCATGCTTCAGGAGCTTTTTTTTTTTTTTTTTAAATGTGTGTTTGTTTGCTTATTTAAAGAGAGAGCTCACAGTAGGGTCAGAGAGAGGGAGAGAGAATCCCAAGCAGGTTCCACATTGTTAGCACAGAGCCTGACGCAGGGCTTGAGCTCACAAACCATGAGATCGTGACCTGAACTGAAATCAAGAGTCAGATGCTCAACTGACTGAGCCACCCAGACACCCCAGGAGCTCTTTTTATAGTTTTAGATTCTAGAGAAGCTTTTTCTCCTCTGGGATTTGAATATACGTTCTGGAGGGATATGCTTCCTCCAGAGAGATGCTGTTTCTCTCTTAGAGCTTTTTGCTAAAGGAAGAAGGTACTGTGTCACATTGATAGAAAAAAGCAAATTTACATTATGCCAAGGCCAGTATAATGTGTTTTTTCCCCCGCTGGTATGTTAAGGTTCTTTGTTTATCTTTACTGAAGTTTATTAGCATACAAAGTAGAGATATGTGGATCCAAAGTTGTCTGTTTTCCCACTGAATGATTAATTTTGGTCAGTGTATATTCCTAATCCTACAGAATATTGAGGTATATTGGTTTACATTCATTTACCTGTGGAAAAGCTTTATGGAACCGTACTCTGTATTCATCTGCTCAGCTACCAGAGAAGGAAAAACTTGATTTAAAAAAAAAAATTATGTATAATCTACTCATTTTTAACATAATGTTGAGCCCCTGTGTTGACACCTGCTCGAATGATAGCTGTGGTTCAATACTGACCAAATGTTTGGATGTAGTATGAATGTGTAGACCATTACGGAATCGAATTTTTTTTAAATAAATTTTTCTTAGATGTGTATTACTGGGTAATTTAAGCATAGTGAATGTATGTAAGTACGGCATCCTCATTTTTATTTGAATCCTGTGATTATTAAGTGTCGTTATTATGAGTATCAGTTATTGTATTAGCGAAGCCCTCAGGCCTCTGACGTGTTTTTTGTTTGTCTTGGGTTTTCAGTCTTCCTCTTCAGAAAGACCCTTTGGACTGTGATGCTTTTCAAGCACTTCCATCTACTTGTCACACATTCCCTCTCTCCTCTGTCTCTGTTTGGGTGCAGCCTGTCGTTTTGTTCTGGTCTGTTGGCCTCTATGGCCTGTCTCTGGACTTCCTGCTTTTGGTCTACTATAGAAAAGCTGAGCGGATTCGAGTTTTGCCTCTGATTAAAGGAGAAAGGTTCTGAGTGAGGGCCTGAGTTCTGGGCAGGACGTTTATGCTTGGACGTCAGATAGGGATTTCACACTTCACATGTCCCAAACGAAACTCCAGATCCCCCTCTCACCATCCCTCAAGGCCGCCTCTGTAGGCTTTCCCATCTCAGTTGATGCCACTGTTGTCTGTCTGTTGCTTAGACTATAAACCCGGGAATTACCCTTGACTCCTATCACCCCCAGTATTCAGTCTGTTAGGACATCACACGGAGTCCTCCTTCAGAGTATATCCTGAATCTGATGGTCTTTCACCACTTCCTCCTGGTCCAGGCCGTCATCGCCTCTGATGTGGATCAGAGCTGGAGCCTTCTAACTGATCTCATTTCCACTCTGACCTCCACTAGAGTCTCCTCTCAACATGGCTGCCAGCGTGATCCTTCTAGAACATAAAATGTCACAGCTCAGAATCCTCCAGGGGTTCGTTCTCCTTTGTACTCAGAGTAAAAGCCAGATGATTGACAGGGTACTATAAGATTGTACCCCATTTCCCTGCATTTCTGGCCTCCTCGCCTACCACTTTTCCCTCTTGCCCACTGCAGTCTCGCCACACTGGCTTCCTGGCTTGGTCCTCACACATGCCAGGCACACTTTGATGGGAGAGCCGTCACACTGGACATCCCGAACACTTCTGGCTAGGCCTCTGGCTGACTCCCCCATTCCCCCCCGTCAAGTCTTGTCTCAGACAAGCTGCCCAAGCCGTCCTGTTTTTTTAATTAATTAATATATTTATTTAAAAACAATTTTTTTTTTTTTAATGTTTATTTTTGAGAGGGACAGAGACAGAATGCAAGTGGGTTAGGGGCAGAGAGAGAGGGAGACACAGAAGCAGGCTCCAGGCTCTGAGCTGTCAGCACAGATCCCGACGTGGGGCTCGAACTCATGAGCCGTGAGATCATGACCTGAGCTGAAGTTGGACGCTCAACCGACTGAGCCATCCAGGTGCCCCAAAGCCATCCTGTTTTAAACTGCACTTGGGATTCCTCTCACCCTACGGTCTGTCCTACACTTAGCATCTAACTTGTTAAATCTATTTATGTTTAATGTTAACCCCCACTAGAATGTAAGCTCCATAAAGGCAAGGGACTTATTTTTAACTTTTTATTCAGTGATGTATGCTTAGCGTCTAGAACAGTGCCTGACACACAGTGAGTGCTTAATAAGGAATATTTGGGGAACGAATGAATGGTTACTTGTAGTCTTTATAGATTTATGTATGTCACTAATTTGAAGCCCTTTTCTCAGACTTATAATTAATCTTACTCTGGGTATTTGAGTTTGCTTAATAAATGGCACAAATATACAAGGAGATACTGTACCTAAGCTTCCACGTATGGTAAAGAAAAAGTTGAATATTAACTTCATAGCAATTATTTAAACTTTTTTTTTTAATAAAATTTTTAACGTTTATTTTTGAGAGGAAGCGAGAGCACATGAGCGAGGGAGGGCCAAAGAGAGAGGGAGACACAGAATCTGAAGCAGGCTCCAGGCTCTGAGCTGTCAACATAGAGCACAACGTGGGGCTTGAACTCACGAACTGTGAGATCATGACCTGAGCTGAGGTCGGATGCTTACCTGACTGAGCCACCCAGACGTCCCCTAAACTCTGTTTTGTTTTGTTTTTTAATGTTTATTTTGAGAGAGAGAAAGACAAGTGCGTGAGCAGGGGAAAGGCAGAGGGAGGGAAAAAGAGAGAATCCCAAGCAGGCTCTGTGCTGTCAGTGCAGAGCCCGACATGGGACTTGATCTCATGAACCGTGAGGTCATGACCTGAGCCGATATCAAGAGTCGGAAGCTTAACCAAATGAGCCACCCAGGCACCACACTTTATAGCACTGTTTTAAAGAAAACTTTGCTGTTTAATTGTTTTCATTCTTTAATATTTTTAAGTATAGGGGCTGTAGTTTTAAGTGTCTAATCGCCTTTTTTAATTGAGATTTGAAAACTTAATGTAAGTCTGTTTGTTGGTGTTTTGTTAAAGATCAAAATATTCCTAATTTGATTTATTCTTGTATTTTCCCTGTAGACACACTCTGTGCCGTTCTGGAAAGAGACACACTTAGTATTAGAGAGAGTCGACTTTTTGGAGCTGTTGTACGATGGGCAGAAGCGGAATGTCAAAGACAACAATTGCCTGTGACTTTTGGAAACAAACAGAAAGTTCTAGGAAAAGCACTGTCCTTGATCCGGTTTCCACTGATGACCATTGAAGAGTTTGCAGCAGGTAGGGCTATACCTTGACCAAAATCTGTGTGAAACTATGCCAACAGGCAGTCAGCCAGCCTCCCTGTGCAAAAGAGGGAAAGAAGCTGGTACTTACTGAGCTCTAGTCACATGACACATGGAGGTGTGTGTAATTTCCTTTACTTCTGGTAGCCCTTCAAGATAACATTGTAAGTTAGTTATTTGTTTTGATATGTGCACTAGGTTCTTCTTTTTTGGGTGGGGGCTGTAGTGTGCACAAGTGTTACGTTAGTGTCTGGTGTACAGGTGGTGATTCTGTTCTACGGGGCTGTATGCTCACCGCAAGTGTAGCCGCCCGTCACCACCTAAGACTGCTACGGTGTCATGGACTATATTCCCTGTGCTGTTACTTTTTATTCCCATGATTTGTTCATCCCATAACTGACGGCCTGGGCCTCCAACTCTCCTTCAGCCGTTTACCTCATCCTCCCACCCCTTTCCCCCTGGTAACTATCAGTGTGTTCTCTGTAGTTTCTTGGTTTGCCTCTCTCTTCTCACCCTTATGGTCATCTGTTTCCTAAATTCCACATATGAGTGAAATGATATATTTATCTTTCTCTGACTGACGAACTTCACTTAGCATTATACTCTTTAGCTCCACCCATGTTATTGCAAATGGTAAGATTGCATTCTTTTTTATGACTGATTAATATTCCATTGGGTGTGTGTGTGTGTGTGTGTGTGTGTGTGTGTGTGTGTGTGTGTGTGTGTGCGTGTGTGTGTACATACATACGCACCACATCTTCTTCATCCATTCATCAATTGATGGACACTTGGGCTGTTTCCATATCTTGGCTATTGTAGGTGATGCTACTATACACATACGGGTGCATGAATCCCTTTGAGTTAGGGTCTTTGTATTCTTTTTTTTTAGTGTCTTTGTATTCTTTGGGTAAATACCTAATAGTGTGATTGCTGGATCGTAGGGTAGTTCTATTTTTAACTTTTTGAGGATCCTCCATACTGTTTTCCAGAGTGGCCGCCCCGGTTTGCATTCCCACCAGCAGTGCAAGAGGATTCCTTTTTCTCCACATTTTTGCCAACACCTGTTATTTCTTGTGTTGTTGATTTTAGCCATTCTGGTGATATCTCGTAGTTTTGATTTGCATTTCCCTGATGATGAGTGATGTTGAGCCTCTTGATGTGTCTCTTGGCCATCTCTGTGTCTTCTTTAGAGAAATGTCTGTTCATGTCTTCTGTATTTTAAACTTAATATAAAGGAAATCATACATACAGTATGTGCTCTTTTGTATATGGCTTTTTCTTTTTTTAAAGTTTATCTTTAAGAGAGAGTGTGTACGTGAGTGGGGGAGGGGCAGAGAGAGAGGGAGGGAGAGAGAATTCCAAGCAGGCTCTGTGCTGACTGATGTGGAACTCCAGCTCACCCACTGTGAGATCATGAATTGAGCCGAAATCAAGAGTTGGATGCTTAACCGACTGAGCCACCCAGGCACCCCTGGCTTTTTTCTCTTAACGTTATGTCTGTCAGATTCATCCTTGAGGTAGTGTTTTCACTGTTGTATAATCTGTCATAGGAATGTGCCATGATTTATTGATGCATTTTACTGTTGTTGAACATTTGGGTTGTTTCTCTTTGGTGGCCATTAAGAACATTCTTGCACATGTCACTTAGGAGACATATGTAAACATTTCCGTTGCATGCCAAATCTTGCCATTTGCACCTACGTGGATGGAACTGGAGGGTATTATGCTAAGTGAAATTAGTCAGAAAAAGACAAATATCATATGACTGCACTCATATGAGGACTTTAAGAGACAAAATAGATGAACATATAAGGGAAGGGAAACAAAAATAATATATATAAAAACAGGGAGGGGGACAAAACAGAAGAGACTCATAAATATGGAGAACAAACTGAAGGTTACTGAAGGGGGTGTGGGAGGGGGGATGGGCTAAATGGGGAAGGGGCACTAAGGAATCTACTGAAATCATTGTTTCACTATATGCTAACTAATTTGGATGTAAATTTTAAGAAATAAAAAATAAAATTAAAAAAAAAAGTTAAGGTTAAAGTTCATTTTTTTCCCTGTCAAGCCATATATTAAAAAACTGTCTTTGCCTCGCATACACTGCAGGGCCAACTTTGTTGTAAATCAGGTGACTTTGTGTGAATGAATCTGTTTCTGGAGTGTCTGTATTCTGTTCCACTGTTACATTTGTTTATTCTTGTACCAATCCTGCATAGTTTTAGTTCTATAGTTTTACACCAAATCTTGAAATCTGATAGTGAAAACTCCCCAGCTTTGTTGTTCTTCAAGATTATCTTGGCTATTTTTGGTCTTTTGCATTTTCATATTAATGTATTTTTTAAAGTTTATTTATTTTTTGAGAGAGAAGGAAAGAGAATCCCAGGCAGGCTCCACACTGGCAGCACAGAGCCTGCCTGACGCGGGGCACAAACCATGAGATCATGACCTGAGCTGAAACCAAGAATCGGATGCTTAACAGACTGAGCTACCCAGGTGCCCCACATATAAGTAAATTTTTTAATCACCTTGTCAATTTCTACCTCTCCCCTGCACCCCCCACCCCGCAAATTATCATATTTTGATTGGAACTTAGATTGGTGTGGGGATAAATGACATTTTTGTAATACTGTGTTTTTCAATCCATCAATATTTATCTAAGTCTTTTAAAATCTCTTTTAGTAATATTTTGAGTTTTCTGGTAGAGGTCTTGTATGCTTTTTGGGAGGTTTATTCTAACCTAGATACTTTTTTTTTTTTTTAATTATTTTTTTTAATGTTTTTGAGAGAGAGAGAGCACAAGTTGGGGAGGGTCAGAGAGAGGGAGACACAGAATTCGAAGCAGGCTCCAGGCTCCGAGCTGTCAGCACAGAGCCCGATGCGGGACTCAAACCCACAAGCTGTGACATCATGACCTGAATTGAAGTCGGACATTTAACCAACTGAGCCACCCAGGCGCCCCTAGATATTTCATTTTTTTTTTTTTAATTTTTTTTTTTTGTTTTTACAGAGAGAGACAGAGCATGAGCAGGGGAGGGGCAGAGAGAGAGGGAGACACAGAATCCGAAGCAGGCTCCAGGCTCTGAGCTGTCAGCACAGAGCCTGATGCGGGGCTGGAACTCATAGACTGTGAGACCGTGACCTGAGCTGAAGTTGGGCGTTTAACCGACTGAGCCACCCAGGCGCCCCTAGATATTTCATTTTTTAAATGCTATTGTAAATGATTGTCTTTAAAATTTCCATGTTATAATCAATTGTTCACTGATAGAAATACAGTTGATTTTTCTATATTGACCTTGTATCTAGTGAACTTGCTAAATTCACTGATTCTAATAATTTATTTGTAGATCACTGTACATGATACAAATAATTTATTTGTAGATCACTGTAGATTGTACATGTACAATCATGCCACTGCAAACAGTAATAATTCTACTTCTTCCTGTCTAATCCTTAGACATTTTATTTCTTTTTCTTGCTTTATTATGTGGTCTAGGACCTCTGGCATATTAGTGAATAGCAGTGCTGGTAGCGAATGTCTCGTCTCATTCCAGTGTTACACACAAAGCTTTACTATTTCCCCAGAGTAGGCTTGCTGTAAATGTTTTGTAGGTGCCTCGTATTGGATTAAGCAAGTTTCTCTCTGTTACTAGTCTGCTAAGAGTTTTATAATGAATTTTATCAAATACTTCTCTTCATCTTGTCATGATACAGTAGTTTTCCCCTTTATTTTCTCTTTCTTATTTGTAATTGGCCTTACTAAGCGGTTCATAATTGGGCAGCATCCCATCTCGCAAGTAGAGAGATGCTCCTTGCTTTATTTTCTTAACTTGGTGAACTAGACTGATTTCCCAAATTAAACCTATTTCGGATTTCTTATGTAAGGTAGACTTAGTTGTCACGCTTTATCCTATGTTACCAGATGCAATTTGCTAAATTTTAAAATATTTTTATGATTATTTCATGAGAGAAATTAGTCTATAATTTTCCTTTCTTGTAATTGTCAGATGCGGATTACCAAATTTATGCTGGTCTCATCCAAAACTTAACAAATGCTTGTTTTTTTTCAGTGTTCAAGAGATTGTGTAAGATTGGTGTTGTTTTTTTCCTTAAATGTTTAGGAAAATTTGCCAGTGAAGTTATCTGGATCCAGAGTTTACTTTATGGAACATTTTTAATAGATCTTTTTTTTTTTTTTTTTTTTAATTTTTTTAAAGTAATCTCTACATCCAACATGGGGCTCAAACTCACAACCCCAAGACCAAGAGTTGCACACTACTGAGTGAGCCAGGTGCCCCTGTGGAAGGTTTTTAATTAGAGATTCAATTTCTTAGATAGAGTAGCATAGCACTATTTCTTTTTGTAACCGTTGCCTCTAGCCTTTTAATTTTTTTAACATGAATGTTATAATATCCTTTTATTATCTCTACATCTGTGGAGTCTAAATTGTGTCCCTATATTCATTTCTTTCCTTTTTTTTTTTTTTTTAAGTTTATTTATTTTAGAGCGAGCACAAGAGCAGTCGGCAGAGGGGCAGAGGGAGAGAGAGAATCCCAAGCAGGCTCCACACTGTCAGCCTGGAGCCCAAGTGGGCTCAAACTCAGGAACAGTGAGATCATGACCTGAGGCGAAATCAAGAGTTGGATGCTTCACAGACTGAGCCCTTACCCGCCCCTCCCATACTCATTTCTGATATTGGTATATTGTATCTTCTTTGATCAGCCTTGCCTAGTGGTTTATACATTTTATTAATTTTTTCTAAGAACCGACTTCTGGCTTTATTAATATTTTCTATTGTATGTATGTTTTCCATTCCATTAACTTCTGCTTTTTTATTATCTCCTTCATTTGATTTTGGTTTGCTAGGGATTATTTTGTCAGTCTTTGTGGGTTTTTTTCCTTTCTTTCTTTTTTTTATTGAATGTTTATTTTTATCTTTGAGAGAGAAAGATGGACAGAGTGCAAGCAAGGGAGGGGCAGAGAGAGAGAGACACAGAATCCAAAGCTGAGCTGTCAGCACAGAGCCCAGTGCAGGGCTCGAATCACGGACCGCGAGATCATGACCTGAGCCGACATCAGACGCTTACTGACTGGGCCACCCAGGTGGCCTTCACTTCACACGTTTTGATATGTATTTTCATTATCATTTGATAAAAAATACTCTCTCGTTTTCATGGTGATTCTTCTTTATGACCCATGATATCAGCCAAATTTTCAAATATTTGGGGACTTCTCCCCCCAGCATTTTAAGACCCCTGAAATTTCTGTTAAATCTTTAGTTTCTTAGCAGTTTCTTTCTGCTTGGTTTCTTGGTCTCATAATTTTCCCTTGCTTATCATAGCTTAGGAATCAGCAAACACTTCCTGGAGAAATTGTGCAGAAAATGTTGGTCTTACCTCTCTTACCCCCTTTCTGCAGCATTGTTGTCTGGCTGCTTTGGTAGCTTTAAATTCCAGTGTTTGTCTCCTCAGTCCAGTGAGGATTACATGATTTCTAGGTTGCCTGTTTCTGTTTGGCATTTATGCCCTGTGAAGCAGATCAGCAAATATCCCAAGAGGAAGAAATAGTGACAAATATATGGCTTCATCTCAACACATTTCCCTTCTCAAACACTGACTGCCTCAGCTGTTGTCAACTTAAAAATAGCTATTTTATGTATTTCATCCATAGTTGTTCTGTGATGTAGATGATTCCATCCTACAGACCACACTCCTTAGTATTTTTATGTAGTCAAATAATGTTTCTTTTGCTGTTAGGCATATTCTTTTCCCTATATTACCTCTGTATTGTGCTTTTAAAAATGTTTTTATGAAGAATTCCCTTTATCTATTTTGCTGTTGAGTATGTTTGCTTTTTTTTTTCCCTGTCTAGATTTGGAAATTAGAAATTCTGTGTTAATTTTTCCCCCCTCAGTTTTCTTTTTCTTTTTTTTTTTTTTTTTTTTCAACGTTTATTTATTTTTGGGACAGAGAGAGACAGAGCATGAACGGGGGAGGGGCAGAGAGAGAGGGAGACACAGAATCGGAAACAGGCTCCAGGCTCTGAGCCATCAGCCCAGAGCCTGACGCGGGGCTCGAACTCCCGGACCGCGAGATCGTGACCTGGCTGAAGTCGGACGCTTAACCGACTGCGCCACCCAGGCGCCCCCCCCCTCAGTTTTCTTAATTCTCCATTTCACAATAAAACAATACTTACGGCTCATCCCTGTTGGAGATAAGAAGGTTACAGTGGTGTGTTATTCCTTTCAACCTTTGCAGACCACTTGGTGACTGGTCACACACACACACACAACACGTTACGGTGACACAACTGTGGTGGGCCTGGTTCTAGGTCATACTAGGTCGTATCTGATTACTTCCTTGCAGTAGGTATATGGCTCATATCTGAGAACAGTTTCCTGATTCGAAGACTTCTTTTTTCAACTAAGGAAGTTTTATTATAGTTTTGAATTATTACATCGTCTTTTTATTTTAATTTTCTTTTTAATGTTTGTTTATTCTTGAGTGAGCGTGAGTGGGGGAGGGGCAGAGAGAGGGAGACACAGAACCCAAAACAGGCTCCAGGCTCCGAGCTGTCAGCCCAGAGCCCGACGCGGGGCTCAAACCCACGGACCACAAGATCATGACCCGAGCCCAAGTTGGACGTTTACCTGAGTGAGCCACCCAGGTGCCCCTGCGTCCTATTTCTTATTATTAGTTCTTCAGGAACACTTGTGACCTGTATGTGTGTCCTTGCTTTTTATCGTTTTTCCTCACCTGGAACATTTTAATTCTTTTGTGTTATGTTAGTCCTCGTCATTCTGAGAAAGTCACATGGGTTCATCCCCATCTCTGTTGATATTAGCACTCCCAGTTCTGTTCTTTTTACTAAAATGCAGGTTTTAAGTTTTTAGTTGTTTTGTTTTTTTTTTTTCCTTTTTTACACTCTTTCCTCATCCAGAGGCTGCAAATCACTGTTGGGGCCAGGTCTGGCAGGTTGATAGATTAATCTGATGTTTAAAATCAGGGGGTTTTACAGTACTGTCTGAATTTAGGACTTCTAAACCAAATTTCTAGTGTTGTGCAGTCTCTTATTTAGATTGCTTTTACCAGTCTTGTAAGGGATCTGGCATCTTTTTATTAGGAGTGGCATTTATTCCTGGATAAGTTTAAACTGAACGGGCTTTTTCAGAAGCAGTGAATGGGAACACTGTAACATGCGTGACGTGCTGCTTGCACAGCTCATCCAGTCTTAGCTTCTGCCCTCTGCTTTCTGAACGCCAGAAGCAAGCACCATCCCATGTATTTCCCCCTCTAGGTGGGGTGTAGAGAGGTAGCGAGAGCTCTGGCTACCACGTGAGCATTGCCCCCGTAGGGAATGACTCTTCTTCCTGGTGAACAGGTGTCTGTGGTGCACAGGGGGTGGGTGGATAGAAAAATCCAGAGATCCTTCTGCGATTTCAGGGTTTCATCTAAGCTTTGATTTATTTACTAATGGTTTTCACACTTAGGACCTGTTAGGTTAACTTCAAATGGATTTTGAAATCCTTACAATTAAATACATGCTCAAAATTTTCTGCCTCATTGTTACTTTACCTCTTCCAGATTTGAATTCACTTCGTTTGGAGTGTTACAAAGTTAGGGATCGAAATCCAGTCGCTTTTACTAAGGTCACATTTTTATTTCTGCAGGTCCCGCCCAGTCCGGAATTTTGTCAGATCGGGAGGTGGTAAATCTCTTTCTCCATTTTACGGTCAATCCCAAGCCCCGAGTGGAATACATCGACCGGCCAAGGTGCTGCCTGCGAGGAAAGGAGTGCTGTATCCGTAGGTTCCAGCAAGTGGAGAGCCGCTGGGGCTACAGCGGCACGAGCGACCGAATCAGGTGTCTGTCGCGTTGCAGGCGCGGGGGTGACGTGGGGCCGCACCTAGCATTTTTCTTTTGTCCTCATGTCGTGGGAGACAGTTGACCACGTTTTATTTTCTGCTTTGTTTAGTACATTTCTGAGTTGCTACAGGAGTCCAGAGTCAGGAAGATACAGCAGTGTCCTCGCTGCACTGGGAGTGAGGGGATCTCTCAGGAAACAAGTGAACTTAGGGCCGGGTGGGGTTTTCCACAGCACAGATTCCGTTTGGATCTCTACTGCTGGAGACCAGGGTCTGCACCTTCATTAATCACACTTGCTTCTACTGTGTTTAATGTGAGCTTTTTGTTTGCAAAGATATTGCACGGGAGATAGTTCTATGTACGGTTATAAAAGAGTGAAAAATCTAGAATCTTGAGACGTGTGTATATAATCCTGTTGCCCTACCTTGTTTTCTTTAGGCTAAATGTCAAAATAGAATGTTTCAGTTTCCATAAAAGATACCTTTTGGATTTTTACTTATTTATAATAGCACTTTAGTATAAAGCTAGGAGCTAATAACAAGCTTGTTAAAAAACAACTCTGGGGGCGAGAACTCAGAAACGTTGGGTTAAAATGGAAATTTAAAATGCATTTGTGGACTATTTAATAATTACTCACAATGAGAATATCATATATGAAAATTTATGAGATGAGGCCAAAGTGTCACACAAAGAAACAGTAACAATGATCTACTTTTACTGAATAAACTAGAGTAGAAATAAATGGTTTAAGCATTCAACTCAAGTAGCTAAAAAACGAATAGCCAAAAGAACAATAGAAAAGAGAAATAGATAAATCTCGTAATTAATGAATTAAAAATAGAATTAAATCCATAAGTTGGTTCCTTAAAAAGATCAATAAAATAAATAAACTTCTGGCAGAGATAGTAAAGAAAGAAAACATACATTTGGAAATAATAATGGGAATATAATCATATACTAAGGCAGTTTTTATTTTAATTCTGAGTTTACTCTGTGCTAATAAATTGAACATCTTGATGGAATGGATCATTTTATAGGCAAATATAAATTATCAAAATTGACTGAAGAAGAAAGCCTGAATAGACCAGTTACCAATGGAAGGAATTAAAAGTTATCAAAGAACTGTCCCTTCACAAGGTGGTTTTTACAGGTGAGTTTTATCAAACCTTCAAGGAACAGGTCCTTGAGCAATAAAAGAAGAAAATACTTCTTGGTTCGTTATTGAAAGAAGCATAACCCTTATACAGGAGTTTGATAAAACAAGGAAGTTTCTAGATCAATCTCATTTATAGAGAAGAACAACTTCTACGTAAGGTATCAGTGTCTTAAATCTAGCAATACCTCAGAAAAATAATAACTGAGCAAACAGGGTTTATTTGAAGATTGAAAAAATGTATTAGTAGATATCGGAAAGACTTGATGAAATTTCACCTTCATTCCAGATGTAACTACTAACAGACTAGGTCTAGAAGATCTTGAACGCGATTCACTGTTGAAACCTCAGGATAGGGATGCTGGCCGGCACCGTTGTACTTCAGCAGCATTCTTAGAATTCTGGGTGACGTCGTCATGAAGGATAAAGAAATTAGAACCCTGAATATTGGAAGGGAAGAAGTCTTTTTCAGAATTTGCAGATGACATTATCTACATTAGTACCACTTTTCCCTTTTTTATAATAAAACATTTTGTGCTCCCTGTTTAGTAACCCGGTGAAATTCATAGACTGTATACCTCACGCATTGTTTTTGGTCAACATAATGACCTAGCTCTAATGTAACGGAGCAGTAAACGTAACGGAGATGAAATAAAACCCGTCCTTCAGTACGTAGATGCTTGAGCAGGACACCAGGAGGCAGCCGGAAGCACCCGTGTGCGTGCCACACAGGCTGCCGGGGCACGTGTGTTATGTTAACGTGTCAAAAAGCGTGAGCAGCGTTGCTGCCAATCATGTCATTTTTTTTAAAGCTTTCAAATGAAACAGTACGGTCAATCCTGTTTGTTTAGTTTCCAGATTTGCAGCTCGCCTGCTCACTAAAGCTTCTCTGTACTCCCAAATCAATACTTGCATTGCAGCGCTTCCTTATCACAGACCTGAGTTGCCCGGAGGTATGTTCCTATTTGAGGTCGCACAGGTGACCCGCTCCTGAGGAAACGGAGACAGCAGGGGCAGCGCAGTGTAGAGCCAGACACTGGCCCCGGGGCCATTTGGGCAGCTGACCCCTAACCCTGCACCTGTTGGGGGTGGCCTCAGGCGAGTCACTCAACACTTCTGAACTCCTGTTTTCTCTTTTGTAAAATAAGATGGAACCTCCGAGGATGAGTTGTTTGGGGGATTTAAGGTTACAACCCATGTGAGAGGGGGGTGTGTGGGTACGTGTGTACACATGTTCCCGCCTCGTAGGAGCAATGGTTTAGTATCTGTGGCAACTTTATAGAATATAATTACTACAAATAGTGAGAATTGACTGTATAATATTTCCTCTACTTATATGGTAGTAACATCTTGTAAAAGTCACTGAATATTAAAATTGCCATAAAAATTATTGGTTTGTGCTGAAACACTGTGCGATGCTGAAGACTCGGGGACCCTTGCTCTGCAAGGAGAACTGGGGGTTGAGTGTAATCCCTTAATTCCTTCCTGTGCTCAGACGGAAGACACACACTGTCTGCAGGAGTAATCTTGCTTTATAACAATGCCGAAATCTGTAGTTTGTCAATAAAGTGGACTTAGGTTGAGCGCTTGTAGTTATAAACAAGTTTTTCACCTACATGAATTCTGACAGGACACTTGAAAATTGGCTGGGATTCTTTGTTTTCAGAGACCGTCCTGATCATTGCAGTAAATCTTGCTGCCACTGGAACCCCTGAGCCTTTGTGGGAAACAGAGCATGGTCTCCGTGGGGCTGGAACTCTTTTTGAGAACAGTTGATCCATCCCGATGACCTCAGGATCAGTAAAAATCTATTAGAACCAATAAAAGAGAATAGTGGCCATTTGTGAAATGTATATACAAATCCCAGTGATGGTCCTGTATGTCCTGAGAATTCAGTTACACAGACGGATGGATGGTGGTGAGGGTTGTATAGCGATGTGAATGTTCTCAGTGCCACTAAATTGCACACTTAAAAATGGTTAAGATGTTACGTTTTGTTACATATTTTGCCACAGCAAAAAGATACAATTTAAACATGTTTAGATTTTCAGTTACAATATTAAGTAAAAAAAAAAGATCTCACTTACAATGGTGACAACATAAAGGAGCAGGAATAGATTCCGTAGGAAGCAGACAGAACAGCACCTTCATGGAGAACCGGAGAACCGGAGAACCTTGCCTGTAGCCATTGTCTTGCCAAGCTAAGTGCGTGGACTGCAGCTCCCTGCAGGAGTGACGTGCTCTTGGCAGGGAGCATTGGCTTGGCCCAGTTACTCTAAAATTAAGCTGGAAGAGTAAATTTTCTCTTTTTAAAACAGCAGTATGGATCAAATGTAAGACTACTGTAAAGTTAAAGTAAGTTCGTGCCGTATAGGACACTCTACAGAGTCCAGGAAGCAGACTGACCTAAATGAGCATAGAATATGAGGGGAGAAACTTAGAAGATGAGGAAAGGATCAACCACTGGGAAAATACAGTTTGATTCCCTGCTGATATCATCTGCCAATATTTTATCCATTTATTTAATATTAAAAAAAAAAGAACACGTGACTGTGATGCAGAGGAGATAGGCCTCTCTCCACTTGGCAGGGGTCATAATACGACTACAGGTGATCCAAAGTTTTTGTGTCCACAGCCACCATGAAGTCAATAAGTAAATGACAAACAGGACGCTTGCCATAATGGATAGTTACTGACAGAGCATAGCTATATAACGTGGTCTTTCAGATCCACATGAAAGAGACACTCAGCAGCAGAGAAAAATGGGGAAAGAACATGAGTATTTTATTAAGGAGAAAATCCAGTAGACGGTAAATATTCGAGCAAATGTTTTAACTCATTAATAATCCAAGAAAAAAGAATAGAATTTGTCAGTCATCAGTTTGTCAGTGGCACAGAGACATAGAAATACTCACGGTTGCTCAGCATCAGCTAGAAACGATCTTCGTTCCCTGTGGGGTGAACACTTCCACCGGAAAGCAGTTTGATAACGTTTATCTAAAGCCTTAAGAACACGCCTTTCATTTTCCTCAGCAATTCTAAGAATTTATTCTCAGGACATAATTAAGGCTCCGCAAAGTGATTTAGCTGCAAGATTGTTCCTCATGGCACTGTCACATAGTAAAAACTGCAAATAACCTGGATTATCCAATAATGAGAAATCACACCTAGTGGAGCAGTAGGAATCTTTTACCTTTTTAAATGAAAAAGAAGTATTTATACACATATATACAACTGAGATGATTTGTAAAGAACATGTTCATAGAAAAGAAGTCTATTTTCCCATTGCTAAAAGATAGAACTGAGTCTAGAAAGAGAAAGCACCAAAAGCTACATGGGACTTGGAGATGCTTTAAAATGTTCCTTATTTGATTCGCTGCGTTTCTACCCTTTTTCCCCCCCACAGAGAATATATTGCTTTTTTAAAATAAGGAAAAACTATATTACGAATGACCTATTTAAAAAACGTTAAGGTGGTCTTCGCCCTGTGCTGGGAGTGTTAGCGTAGCGGTGGGGGAGTGCGGGCCCTTTGGCCCGCCACACTTCTTGCCCCAGGCAAGTTAATTTCTCTGAACCTCAGTTGCCTCCACTGTAAACACCAGGGGTACGAACAACACTGTGTTAGTCTATCCAGCCATTACAATGATTCAAGGAAATAATTCATGTGAAAAGATGGCCGGGCAGCGCCCGGCACAGGAAGTACTCGGCGTGGCGGTAACAATATTGATCATCGAAGTTGCTGCTGAACATGTGGAGGGTGACTGCTCGATGTGACGGATTATCTCTGATTACGTCTCGCATGCTGTTTGTACTCTCGGTCAGTTTTCCTACATTGGTAAAGTGGAGCAAGATGGGTCTGTTTCTTACCTCCTATGACCAAACTGTTCCTGCTGATTGTTCTAGTATGAACCCTCATTCTGATCCATCTGTGTAAGTTAGGGCTTGGCCCCAGCCCTGCACCACCAGTGTTCTGTTACAGCAGCTCCCCTCACAACTCTTACCCCAGCCTACGGTTGTTGACTGATCCCTTTGTTTACTTTTTTATTATTCATGTCCTCCTTTGGGCTCTAAGCGCAGTGTGGTGCCCAGTATTTAACTGACAGGCCCCTAGTAAGTATTCATAGAACTGGTAAATTGTTACAGATTGGACTTGCTGGGCTCTGGGCCCTTGTATCATGAAGATGTGCAGACATTTGGACTAAGACATCATTAAGATGGTCATTACAACAAAAGTGGGCATTTAGGTTAAATAATTTCCTTTGACTCTCAAAAATGTACAGTACAGAAAACAACTTCTACTTAAGTTCCCATTAAGTTAAATTTTTTTCTAGAAAGAGTTTTTTGGTAAGCAGATGACACTTCCAAGGATATCAAATTTATGACAGTTTTCCTTTTTATGAGCAAAATTTATTCCAGGTAGCACTTAAAAATTTTATAGGCCTTCAGACTATGAATACTTAATGAATTATGTATATTATTTTATATTTGGCTTCATTCTCTCAGGTTCACAGTTAATAGAAGAATCTCTATAGTCGGATTTGGTTTGTATGGATCTATCCACGGACCCACGGATTATCAAGTGAATATACAGGTACAGTTCTTCCTCACTGTTTATCGTCTCGAAATACAACAAAGGTAATTTTATAGTAAGATCTCATTTTGACAAAGTCAAATTTCAGTATAGTTATCAAAGGCATCAGAAGGCCTAGAGAGTTCTGTCTTCACAACCGATGAAAAGCAGTTTCAGAGAATCGGGACTCCTGGGGTCCTTCACAGAAGCATTAGCACACAAGGAGCCTCCCTTCTCCAGGAAACCCCTTCTGTCACTCCCTTCTGCTGCGCATTGACTGTCTAAAAACATCTGCAGGCTGTTTTTCCTGGCACTTTGAACTCTAGGGCTTGAAGCTGTCTAATTTTTCAAAACTACTGTGAACACCTTCTGATTTCCAGTTGTCTGACTATACCCTGCCTTAGTCTTTAGATCTGTTCCACCTCAGCTCTTAATCGGGAAGAACGTTAAATACCTCTCTCATTCCCTTCAGTAGACCAGTATTCTCCCACTATTTTGACAGTCCACCCCAGTTAGTAAAATTGTTTTTGAAACATGTCTGTGCTGGACTTGTGTTTACAAGCTGTACATACACAATACTGTGCTTCTATAGTAAAACACAAAGAATAGAAAAGGAAGTAAACACTATTTCAAACTTTTATCGGTAGAAAAACACTGCCTTCTCTAAAACGTTAATATTTTATTTATTTTAATGATTTTATTTATTTTTGAGACAGAGAGCATGAACGGGGAAGGGGCAGAGAGAGAGGGAGACACAGAATCTGAAGCAGGCTCCAGGCTCTGAGCTGTCAGTGCAGAGCCTGACACGGGGCTCGAACTCACAGACTGTGAGATCATGACCTGAGCTGAAGTCGGACGCTCAACTGACTGAGCCACCCAGGCGCCCCTAACATATTATTTTTAACAGCAAAAACCTTGGTGAACTTTGTGTGCAAATTTCATCATTAGCGGGGTGCCTGGGTGGCTCAGTCGGTTAAGTGTCCGACTTCGGCTTAGGTCATGATCTCACAGTTCCTGAGTTGAAGCCCCGCATCAGGCTCTGTGCTGACAGCTCAGGGGGAGAGAGAGAAAATCCCAGGCAGGCTCCGTACCATAAGCGCCTGGCGCGGAGCTCGAACTCAAAATCGTGAGATCATGACCCGAGCCACAGCCAAGAGTTGGACACTTAACCGACTAAGCCCCCCAGGCGCCCCATTGCTGAAATTTTCTAATTTGATTTTTACAATATCCTGAGGAAGAAGGCAAAGCAAGGTTTCCCCCAAAGTAAACAATAAAACTGCAGCTCAGAAGTGTAGCGGTTTGCCATGGATTAGATTTCCACAGCCAAATCCTGGGTCTCCCTACTTTATCCCAGGACACCATTGTGCTGTATTTTTTTATTTAAGTTTTTTTATTGAACTGTGATATACATGTAGAAAAGTGCACATATTTGTACATGGTGCGTAAGGCTCGCTTCTCACAAGTGGAGTGCGTTGTGTAGCCAGCAGCCGATCAAGGAACAGGCCGGTAGAGCGCCCCGGGAGCCCCCTTGTGGTCTTCTCCAGTCACTGTCCCTGCGGAGGTGATCTCTGCCCGGACCTGGCACAGCATTGATTGTTTTGGCCTATTTTACTGTTACTGTTTTTATCTAATGTATGTGAACAGACAGGTCTGTGAGCCTCTGCCTCTGCACGTGATGTTCCCTCTCATGGACCTTTGTACCTTTGTACCTTTGTAACCCGGTAGGCCCTGGCTGGAGCTCTTCCAACTCTCACTCCTTCCTGGCAAAATAAAATTCTCATCTTCTGCATTGCTCTTTTCCTGCCAGTTCTGCACTGCACTGTCGCTGGACACGTGTCTAGTGACTGGAAGCTCCTTGAGGGCGTGACCCTCAGTGTCTGGCACAGATTATGGAACTAAATTGAAAAAATGGGGTTTTCACATTTTTAATATCTACATACCTGAATACTGCATTTCAGGTCATTTTAATTTCAGTAAGTAACATTTAGACATAGGAAATGCTATGGGAATTTCCTAGCAGCAAGACACAGGCTAGCAAGGAGGAGAGGCCTGTTTTCCTCAGGTATCTAAAACCCAGGTGTTCTAAAAACCGGTTCCCCGGGTTGGTGTCTCCTGGGCAAGCCCCTGTGTCCTGCAGCCGAGTCGCGGTTAGCTGGCATTCCACCCCGCCCCCCACCCCGACCACGTGTTCCAGCCATCTCTGGTGGTTAGAGAGAAGTAGACAAGACTTACATTCTACTGTTCCTAAGGGCTCCGTGGGCTTTTCTGTGAAACTTTGCTTCAGTTGATTTCGCTTAAGTGTAACTTGTCTTTGAAAAATTACAGATCATTGAATATGAAAAAAAACAAACCCTGGGACAGAATGATACCGGATTCAGTTGTGATGGGACTGCTAACACATTCAGGGTCATGTTCAAAGAACCTATAGAGATCCTGCCCAATGTGTGCTACACAGCATGCGCCACACTCAAAGTAAGAGCCTTCCGGAATGTTCTCGACGGTGAACTGGTGGGTTTCCTCTCCCATGTTACAGAGAGTGTGTTCTCCATAGAAACGGAGAGTCACAGACAATAAAGCCTTCAGGAAGAAGGGAAAGAAGGAAGCTGGGAGCTGAAATATTCCACTGCTTGGAGAAAAGAAGCTCTGCTCTGACATGGTTCTTTATAAGCAGTAGCCCTTTGCTTGAGTAGGAGATTGAATGTTTGACAGAAGATAAAATAATTATTTTCTTAAAACCATTTCCCTGTTCTCTAAAAGCGGAGTTCTACATTATTTTTAATCATTAACTAGTTTTGTAGCAAAAACTCCATTTTTCATGAAGTGACATAGCATAAAATTTCATACAAGAACAGTAATGAAATACAATAGATCATGAACCTAATTAAAACACCACATTAAATTGAGTGCTTGTTAAATGAAAATTACTAACGAACCTTTTGTTCTCATTTAGGGCCCAGATTCCCACTATGGCACAAAAGGATTGAAGAAAGTCGTGCATGAGGCACCTGCTGCTGGCAAGACTGCTTTTTTCTTTTTTAGTTCCCCGGGCAATAATAACGGCACTTCGATAGAAGATGGACAGATACCAGAAATCATATTTTATACATAATCCAGCATTCTGATACATCTTGGCTGAAGACTACCATACAGTCTAGTCTCAAAGGCCTATAAAACTGGCCACAAAAAATAGTCTGAATGTCATGAATATTTATAATTGTGAGATAAGAAACATTTTGGTTTCTTAGAGGAGATGAACAATATTGATTTAAATCTCTGCATGGTTTAAAAGCAGATTTTCCTTTTTCTTATAACCTTAGGGAAAAAGAGAACTGGGTGTAACCTTAAAAAAGCTGTTTCAGCTTTATCTTGTATAATTTCATAGATGAGCTGACTCATGGTCTTTCCACAGTTTTATAATTGAAAGATTCTTGTTTTAGACAGATGGTTGTGTCGTCGTTTTAACTGTTGTGAGGGTTAGATGAGATGGACTTCTAGGCTTATCTATTTTGAAGATTACATGAGATGAGACGGGTCAGTATTCCTACAGAATTCCTATTAATTCAAATAACTGATTTCAGAAAATTAAGAAAACTGACCTTATATTTGGAGTTTTGAAGTATCTGGTTGTTAGCATTCATAATATTTCTAGAAGCAGGCCTAATAAATGCCCAAGAACATTTTCAATGCATTTACAAAAAAGGATATTTTATAATAGTATAGTCATGTGTTACATAGTACAGCTTTAAACTATAAATGGGAGTTGGTACAAATTCACAATAATGTGATATAAACAGAGGATCTAAAGGTATAGTCTAGGACTGGATTCTTTATCACTAAGGTGCACCACTGCACTTGTTGGTAGCTGTCCGGGGGATGGTCCTGAGGATGCCCGAGACTGAGATGGTGACTGGCTACACGGGCATCAGTTCCACATTGTGGCGATAATCTAACACAACAGGAAACTGAATAAAATACTAACCTTTCTGACAACTACTTTGAAATTTTAAAGATCTCCAACAGCATCACTCCTGCTGAAAAGTGTACTTTCTGTCACCGACACAGTTCTACCCAGGAAGTAAGATATGTTTCATGTTTATACCTCCTTCGTGTCACAGGTTGTAGCCGTTTTGGGAGGGGATAGGAAGTATACCTGGCAGAATAACATTTATATACTTTTTTATAAAGCAGAATTTTTATATAAATAACATCTTTTTCCCTTGAAAACGATTATCTTGTAAAAAAAAAAAAAAAACACCCTATGTGTAATTAAGATCTATCACATAGTTTGGGAAGATGGTTAAAAAATCACAATTCTTTAAGTAACAGCTTAAAAAGAATTTTTTCTAAATAATAGTAATTAGGACAAAAAATTTCACCTAAAATAGTACTTCATTTTATATTTTCAAGGAGGTAGTGATGTGTGTCGGTGGCAGAGGTCTCAAAATCGCTGAAGAAGGGAAATTTTTCTCTGGTAACATGATCATATGGACATAAACCTCAGTTAACTGGAATATCTATGGAATGTGTCGTTCTGGTTAATTACAGATTAACTAGCAGGCACAGATTAACCAGCTGTAGTAAACATTATGGAAAGTACTTCCACCTTAAAGTGTGGAATAGGTAAGTAAGTTCATGGTTTTTGACATTAGAGGCATTTCAAGGGCTTTTCAGGTACGTTGCACTGAACAAGGATTGTAACTGAAGGTGCTACAGAACGTACAAGAACCGGAACTGTTTACGGATCTGGGACATCCCCTGGAATTTTTAAAAAATAAATATTATCCTTGTATTTATTTTTTGGTCATTTGTCTTTTTCTTCCGAAAGTTGAGTGTAACCGCGTTCTGGAACAAGGTTTCTAGTTAATTGAGGTTTTAACGTTATTTGTAAGGAATGGAGGTATTTATTGCAGCACAAAATATGAGCGCCTTGCTGCTGCCTTAAAGCAATGCGTCGGAACCGCAGCAATGACCGCTGTTGCCTCTGTGCTTCTTGGACCTTTTTTACTGGCCTCAGGGTTTTCTCACCTGTTCTAATCTCGGGAGGGGGAGAAGGAAGACTTGTCGTGTGAGGACTGAGTCCCCGCTGGGTAGTACCACTAGCAGCTACCAGAGTGATTCCCGTGTGCCAGGCTCTGCGCTGAGTCCCTGCCACACGTTCTCACTTGTGTCTCGCGTCAGGCTGCGGTAAGTACTAACACCCACTTCACAGGCGGGGAAATGTCACGTTTAACAAGGTCGGTAAGGGGGGAGGCAGGATGAAAAGCCAGGTCTCTCCCTCCCGAATATCCGTGCCCTGACCCGCCGTGAGCTCGCTGTCCCACTGCCGTCTGGCATGTCCGCGGCAGGTCCCGCGCCTCGTCCACGGGCCACGCTGCAGCCCGCGGTCTTTCCCAAACACCACGGGTTGGCCTGCGCCAGCCCTGCCTCTGCCCACTTCTCCAGTCTCGCACATCCCACACCAGAATGTGATTTCCTCGCCTCTGACACGGTGGAATCCTCAGCGCCCGGCACAAGGCAGGTGCTCCATCGGCACGTGGGATACACCCCAGGGCTGAGGCCGCACGAGGCTCCACGTCCACTTGTGGGCCATGGGAAGCAGCGTCCGCATGGTGGTGGCAGCGGGAGCCACAAGAAACCTGCCCCGGTGCACTCCTTGCCTCACTGCGATCCTTTATTCTTAGGAAAGAGAAGAGCAGAGGTAACACAGCCTACCTACCTGCTACGTGTGCGGAGCCGGAGGGGGGCGGGATCCTGGTCTCCGTCTCCAGGGCCACTTTCCAGGATGAGGGGTCGTGCTCCCGCCGGCCGGGAGGGGTCGCCCTCGGGCCGGAGCAGAGGCGCGGGCCTGTGGGGTCGCTCCCGCCGGCCGCGCGCGCAGGCGCGGAGCGCTCTTCCGGCGCCGCTCCGCCTCCGCCCGGCTTCCCCGCGGGGATGCTGCGGCTGGGCCGCGGGCTGAGGCGGCTCGGGTCGGGACGCGGGGCTGGAGACTCCGGCCGGCTCCCTTTAAGTGCGGAGATGCCCAAGAAAGCTGGTGCGACGAACAAGGCCAGTGGCAAGCCCCGTGGCAGGGGAGGGTGGGCGGCGCGTGGGAGAGAGGCGGGCCCCGCGGGTGGGCGAGGGCCGCCGGCAGCTCGCGGCTCCCCGAGACCCGTCTGCCGGCTCTGAGGCCGGGTTCCCGCGCTCCCAGGGGGCCCGCCCCTCACGCAGGCTAGGCGCCCCCGCGGTCCCCGCCCGGCCTGCGCCACCCGGCGTGGGAGGCTCGCGGCGGCGCCCCCGGCCCGACCGCCCTCAGCTCTGGGTCCCGGGCGGCGGGGGCTGCGCTCCTGGCGGGCAGCCGGCTGCGCACCTGCTGCCCCGGTCCAGGCATGGGAGGCTGTGCTAGAGAGCTACCTTCGTCGTCCCTTCCTCTCTCCCCAATACACACACACACTTCCGGCCTAGTTGGTCGCGGACGGTCCTCACCTCGGGCTGCAGGGGATGCAGAGATGAGTAGTAAGTGGTGTCTGCGCCTGGAGAACGGGGGATACAGCGCAGACGGTAGGAACCAGCACTCAGGTGTGGAAGCCAGAGTCCCGGCCCCCCAAGGCAGCAACAAAACACTCCGTTGGGTTGATTGGAGGGCTTCGTGGAAGAATTGATTTGGAATGCTTGGAAAACCTTTCCGGGTGGCCAGAAATCCCTGGACACGACTCATTCGTCTTGGTTAAGGGTGAAAGGGAGTAGAGGAAGGATCAGATGTGCGGAAACATATTTTATAGCTTGTAAAGTTGTAGTGTGGTCGTTGTCGTTTTAGGGTAAAAGCCAGACCAAGGAGCCAGAGACACCACTTCCTCCCTTAGGTCCTGTGGCAGTTGATCCTAAAGGTTGTGTCACCGTAGCCATCCATGCCAAACCTGGTTCCAAACAAAACGCTGTAACAGGTACATCTGGCCCCGGGGGTGGGGGTCACGAAGGGGCTGGGGCTGGGGGGGGGGGGTTCTCCTCCATCCTCCCTTTGCCTTGGTTAGCGGAAAGTTGGTCTGTACAGTCAGGGTTTTCATTTTCGTGATTGGAGGCTTCTCCGTTTTAAGATTCTAGATTCTAATGTAAAAGTGTAAGTAAATCCAGTGTCAAAAGTGAATATATGATATTTACAGCATGCCAAGTGAGATGAACTGTTGTGTATTTTCTTTTTTTTTAAATACGGTGTTTTGAAAAGGACACACGCGGAAACACGTGCAGCCTAGAATTACTGCGTTTGTCCTATTTCAAAACTGGAGACATTAGCCAGAGAAAGAAAGAAGAGACATTTTGGTCGAGTTGAATGACCATTGGCCCAAGGAGGAAGAGAAAACCTGGTGTCTGAGAGTCCTGATCATCAGCTCCTGTGTGGACTTGTTTTAAAACAATAAAGAACTTTTCTGGGCCCAGTTCTTTTCATCTATGGGAGGAGATACTGGACTAGGAAGCTTTCAGGCTATTCCCTGGAGCCCAAAAGGTGCCTCAGGGGTGTTTTAGGTGGACAAGGGGAGGCCAGCAGGCAGCTCTGTTTACATTTATTTTAAATGCTGGGAGCCCAGGGGAACTTCTGTGGGTGCAGAGCCGGGGAGGCGGGGAAGGGCTGTATTCCGAATGAGAAGTCTGAAAACTGTTGATCTGAATTATTTTGAAGGTCTTTTTTACCTCTAAAGCTCCTTCTTTTTTGTTTTTTTGTTTTGTTTTGTTTTGTTTTTACACTTTGAAAACAAGACCTCAGAATTGGGGTGCTAGGCCGTGGTTTGTGCTAGTGGCCGTGTTAGTCTGGCTGTGCATGGGCCGCACCCACCAGGGTCTGCCTTTTCTGAGTAGTTGTTGTGGACCCTGTCTCGTGTCAGCATACCATGTTTCATCGCGTCTGAGATGCCATCAGCTAGAAGGTACACAGGTATTTTGTGTACCAGCAAGACAAAATCCGTACGAACACTTGATTTTCCGTCCGTTGTGAGACGTGTCTGGATTTGAAAGGTACTAACGCAGCGCACGGTGGAATTAGAATTGGTGACAGGCCAGGAGGCGGGCTGTTGTACGAGATTCTGTGGCCGTGTGGTTGACACAGGCAAGGCGTAAGCATGTGAAAACGCCTGAGAATCCCTACGTGGGGGACCAGGTTCAGCCCACTTGAGAACTACTGTGAGAACTCCGCTCTCGGAAGGACAGTGGAGGGCTGCAGGCGGGCCGCTCTTTATAGAGGCTGTGCTGATGGGGGTCACGGCCACTGTGCAGACTGGCCCTGGAGTTCAAAGCATGTAGCCAAACGGCTTTGAGTTACAGCATCACTTTATCACCGGGTGACCTTGGGCACATCTTGATTTCGGTTTCCTCGTTTGTAAACTGGAGATAATAATGGTATGAATATCTTCTTCGTGAGGTTCTTATGAGGATTAAACAAGTTAATATCTGTGAAGTCCCTAAAACACGTGTGCCCTCAAGTTACCGTGCGCAAGTGCTGTGTAAATGTTTAAATGTTGCACCTTAAAGACATGAAACAGGCATTTCACGTGAGCTGAACCAGGCCAGTCCTCTCCTTTCCTGAGCCCCGAACAACCTTGTCCAGTGCAGTGAGCTGCCTCCGTCCCGCTTCCTTTGTGACACTGCTGACCCAGCCTGACCTTGCCTTGGGGTTCGTCCTGCCACCCCACGCAGTTTCCAGTAGCCTACATCCAGGACACTGCCCGGGGTTCTGAGCTTCTCTTGATCAGCAGGATGGGGGTAGATGTAGACTTTCTGTGGATTTCTTTCCCGAAGTGGTGAGGGCTTATTTATCATGTTTGTGTTCCCTAAAGCTTGAGTAGTTTGCTCGTTCATTTCTTCGTGCAATAGTTATTCATTGGAAACCTACTATGTGCCAGGTGAATGCAAACTCTTTTACAAAATAGCTTCACCTCTTGAAGAAAAACAACTCCTTAAGGGTCAAGTCCACACTGATCTCATTCCAGACTTGACACCTGAAGCTGTGAGTGTGGCCATTGCTGCGCCTCCGTCGGAAGGAGAGGCTAATGCCGAGCTCTGTCGCTATCTTTCCAAGGTCTTAGAACTCCGCAAGAGCGATGTGGTTTTGGAGAAGGTAGGTCTCTCTCTCAAAACAGTTTGATTATTACATGTCAGATATTATTATGTTAATGCTGATTTTTCTTTTCCAAATCATTGAAAAAACTCTCATTCATTTCATCACGAAAATATGTGAATTCTGTTTAGTTTCCTCCATTCCTGCTGCCTCAGCCCTTACTCAGAGTGACCACGCTCTGTATGTCTAGTCCTTAGTTGCCACCATCTCGAGCATTTTCCTCTTTCCACATGTTTTCCTGTATCTGCTGGCAGATTGGTTTTGTCTCTTCTTTTGTCATCCTTCTAAAAATCTGAAAGGGTTCCTGTTGCTTATCGTCTCCATTAGCAAGTCTGTCAGGTATTTCTGGTCTCCCCACGTTATCCTTGCTCCCCGGAAAAGCTGATTAGCAAGAGAGGCCAGATGAAGTTATTCACACGACGGGTCTGCTCTAGGGGTAGATATCAAAATCACCTGGCATTGATTTCTAAAACACAGGTTCCTGGACATCTCTAGACTTACCGAAATAGACTTGGCAGGAGTAAGACCCAACCATGTTTATGTTTCTTAAAGCTCAGTTTGTTTTCTCGTGATACACTCTCTAGATCTAGGTCCCAGCTGGCATTCAGAGTCCTTGGTTAATAGGCTGCATCTGAAAATTCTCCCATCAGGCCACTACCCTCCATACATCCTCCTTGTGTTGCAGGAAACTCCTGACTCTCTGCCAGTGCCCTGACATCTGCCTGAAGGGGACTTCCCACTCCTCTGCTAGTCCAACTTCTACCCCTAGAGATAATCCCTGCTCACATTTTACCCTCTTTAAAAGATGTTTCAAAACGAGTATTATAGCATTTGCTTTTCGTTTGGAGTTTTCAGAAATGTGGAACAGAGAGAAGAGCAATTTGTTTGGAATTATTTTTACACAAAGTTTATATAAAATTGCAATATTCGTTTTGGTAATTTAAAAAATAATTTTAACTTTTAATTTTGACAAAGAAGTTATTTAAAAATAGAGCATTCTACATCTGGACTCTATTCATTTTGAAATTGTAATGCCAATTCTTATTATTACAGAAATTGATACATGAATGTAAAATCCCTAGATCTAGAGTGCAAAAATTGGTAGGAAGGTGGAATCTGAGCTAATCTGTGTTGAAATCAGAAATGACCGGGAGAAAGCGATGGCTAAGCTGTCAGGACAGCCCCAGGCCACCACGCTGGCCCCATGAGGACACTGCCATGATGGGTGCCTCTGAGGTCTGCTGTCTCGGGGGTTATCCTGACACCATTTTCTCCTTTTGGTCCAGGGTGGTAAATCTCGTGAGAAAGTGGTGAAGCTTTTGGCCTCCACAACTCCAGAAGAGATCTTGGAGAAATTAAAGCAGCAAGTGGAAAAGAAATAAAAGCCAGTTTTGAGAAAAACACATCCTTGGAAAGCTTTTTTATTTGCTATTAATGGAGAGGCTGTTAAGTAAGAAAATATATTTCAGTGCACAGAAGAACATGGAAAAAATACATGTTTAACAACAGAACGCAAGAAATAGGAATTTAAAAGTACTCTACGTTCAATATAGATTCTAAAATCCCTGACCCCAGCTTGGAGTATGTTACTCTGATTTCGTGGCATCACAAAATAAGAGAGCTGGAAAAGTTGTTTAAGATGACCTCACTCAGTCCGTTTCGTTCTGTGATGGGGGTTCGGATGTCCCGAAGTTGAGAGAGTTCTTCGGGATCTCATGGCGCAGGGTGGCAGCTGGAACCCGATCCCTGGACTCCTGGTTGGATGCAGTTCATCGTGATTGTGAATTAAAGTGCTATTTCTGCAGCCACCTCAGGGTTCCGAGGATCGCCTTCAGGTCCAGCTCACAGGTGACAGAAGAAAACCTGTCACACTGCTTTGTGCTCTTAGTTTGTATTTTAAAAGGTGTATCTAAATACGAAAATGCTTTCTGTGTCTTTTTAAAACTCTGTGGAGCATTTTGTGAAAAAGTAAACAAGAACAATTAAGACTTGTAATTTCGGGGAAGTCACTGACTTTTCGTCCTCCTTGGATGCTAGCTGCAGTCTTCAAATCTGGTATTTCTGAAGACTCTCCAGAGAGCCTTAAGAGAGGAGGACCTGGCAGCTATTCTCAGTATTGGTAAAGGCCTGTCAGAAATCATATGTATATTCAAGCTTCAAAAGCGAGTAATAAAGATCTTGTTTTTAAATCTCTAATGCAAATTATAGTGATTTGGTAAAGGTACATAATTTCATTACCTTTGCCGATCAGAACCAAAGCAGTTGTGTGCTTTTGTCCAAGTACCTGAGAAAATGCACGGGGAAACAAGAATCTTTAAAAATACAAATTCCACAAAGAAGGAACCATAATAAAAATTGTTGATGGTGAAAGGGCTGGGAAACAGTCATCTGGTCAACTCTTACTCTGTGGATAGGAACCAAGGAGAAGGTCACGGTCAGTATTAATGGCAGAGCATGGGTCCCACTCCACGGCCTTCTTTTCTAAGCCGTTATGTCATACTGCCTCCAGATGTGTCTCCCTTGGACCTGGCCTTGGCTTAAGAACAAGTAGCAGAAACCCAACTCCATCCGGCTTACGTGATAAAGATTCACTGGCCCGATACCTGGCAATCCAGAGGCAGCAGCTCAGTGTCATCATAAAGGACCCACTGCAGCTGACAGCGCCCGCTTCGGCCTCGTGCCCACTTGGAGGCAAAAAGGCAGCAGCCCTAGGCCTCACGTCCACGTACTGCCCCCCGCCCCCCCCCCCCCCACCGGCAGGAAAAGATGCCACTCGGAAGAGCGGGCCCCCGCTCGGCTTCCCCCCACTCCTTGGTGGTTGGGGTGGGGGAGAACCAGAGGATGGGTTGGCACCCTCGTGGTGTTTCAGGTTCCAAACACATAGGTGGTTCCTTAACTGTAGTGCAGAATATAAATGTAAAAACCCAGCGGGGCCCCCACTACAGAATTTTCAAATGCATGTGACTAGGGCCTAAAAATTTTAAGAAGCTGGATTTGCAGTTTACGTCCAAGAGGTGGCACCATAATGCAGCGGCAGAAAGCCGCTTCGTTAATCTGAAGTGAGCAGTGCTAGTAGGAAGTCTCCGTAGTGCCCGCCAGCGTCCCACACTCTTCTGTCTGGTCTGGGAGACGTTTCTTAGGCTTATCCCCTCATTCCCTGAGTTCAGTTCAGGCCAGGGTGTGTGAACTGCCCTCTACTCGGCTGGGTACTCAGGAGTCTGGCTCAGTGCTTTAGTGGAGTCAGCATGGTCTTAAGTGTCTCCCTTAAATCTGCCGCTTTCAGAAATCCCATTTAGTTGGTGATTGAAAATGGAATTGGGCTGGAAAATCAGCAAGGAATTCATTTCGAAACAAGATGCCAATTTATTAATTTGAGTGAAGAACACACCTGCCAAACAGACTGTATAGTGGGATCCTCCAGCGAGAACATTCTGTCACTTTGGGAAGTCTCTTGACGAAGCCAGTCAGCATCTGAAGAGTGCTTGGAGAGCCTGGGATCAGAACCAGGGGAGGGAGGAGGGCGGAGCAGGGAGCTCTGACCATCTGCGGTAGACCCATTCTGTCTCCTCAGCCCCTCTCCTGGGACAACTCTGGACACTGATGCTCCCTTTTTCCAGGCTCTGAGAAGACCACCTACTTCTGCCCACGTGGGCTGTCCTCAGACAATCCTCAGAATTCAACTGATACGGTTTTCAGCATTTTCTAATCCTTTTCTAGGCGTGTGCCACAGGATCCATCTAGTCCCCTTGCTGTTAGAGTCAGCGGGGGAGAACCCCAAACTTGGCAGCAGTTTGTATAGACTCTGTGGTCACTTCTACATGAAGCTTCTCCACGATGTGGCTTTACTGTCACAGTGGCTTTCACGTGGTTTCAGAGCCTTATGTTTCTCTAGAGATACCTGGGTGGGTTGGAGAGCCGTGGAGAATAAGGGAGGGAGTGATGTCAACGGGACTCCAAGCCTTTAGCCCTCTTCCAAAGCTGTGCTGTCAGTGTGGCGGCTGCTAGGCACATGTGGTTACTGAGCACTTGAAATGTGGCTGATCAGTTGTTTTTTTTTAACGAAAGCATCACGGAAATAAAGGCCACGTTGGAAACACAAAAAAGGTTGAAAATACGGCATAGAATTTGGGGGGCAGGATAGAAGGAGGTGAGCAAAGAAAGGAAAATGTCAGATCTAGAAGTCAGGAAGGGGCAGTCAACAGACATAACTGCGGTCCTGAAAAAGAACCCCCCCCCCCCAAAATGGAGCAGAACAAAGATTTCAAGATAAAATGAAGAAAATATTGAAAAAATAAAATATGAATTTAAGGAATAAAAGGTGCAGTGTCCCAGGGGAAATACGGACAAATGGTTGACAAGGAGATACAACCTAGTAATGTTCTCTGACTTCAAAAACAAAAAAGCCTACGGCCATCTAGACAAAAAGTTGAAGGCCTAGGAAGGGAGGGGGGAGACACACACATGTACACTCCCATTGCTAATGGGAATATGAATTGCTACAGTGTTTTAGAAAATATGGCACTTATTAAAAATACAGGTGTTTTAATCTAATAATCCTACTTTTTGAGAATGCCTCATAGAACACATAAAAACGCCAGAGTATATGGGCAAAAAAAGGGTAACAATCTAAGTGTCTGCCTGTAGGAGACTCCTCGTATAATCAACAGCAAATCCATACTGTAGAGTATTATGCTATTAAAATTAGCCTTTAATCTATAGTTACTGACCTGGAGCGATGTCTATATTGCATGAACAAAGAATAATGTACGTGTCTGTGTGTGTGTGTGTATGTGTGTGTGCACGCACACACACACACACATATAATCTGTAATAAAGGAAAAATACATATCTAACATATATATTTGGGTGGGCATGATAAAAGAGAAGTGTACACAACAGGCCATGACCGCTGGGTGAGCGCAGATCCTTCCTAGGTGTAGTGTTTCACTTTTTTATAACGTTTATTATTTTGTATACACACTGAACATATATAATGAAAGAAATTTTAAAATGAGAAAAACAGACTCAAATGAAAAAGCTCCGGCCTTTAGCAATGAGAGCAGCTTCATTTATGTAATTCAGAGCAAGGCGGGAGGGCCTTAGGGAGCTCAAGGCACGGGTGGTGGAAAAAACCATGAGATCATCATCACATCAGCCCTGAAGCTGTCTCAAGAGAAGCTGCTGAAACACGGAGAAAATCTAGCTGGTAATCGATACACAGGGCTCTGTGGGCCCTTAGGGACAGGAATGAAAACACCAACCGAATTAGCCTGCCAGCCCATGGAGACATTGGCGAAGGACCTGCGAGCTACACCTCTTGCACCCACGTCGGCCCAGAGGTGCCCCACACCCCACTACTACTTCTGGAGGCACACAGCCAACACGGACTCACAACCTGCAATGTGCCCAGCCCCGTGATGCATAGCGTGGAAGTGCCTTCACTTAGTCCTGCGAGGGGGCAGTCCGATGACATGTGAGCCGTTTTGATGGAAGACGTCCTCATCACTAACCTGCTTCTGCCATACTGTCCCGTAAATCTAAAGATCTGGGGTGGTATTACCCACATCTCTTTTCCACTTTTCTGCACTGAGGGCACTGATAACCAGCTCCCCAGATCACTGCGCCTTGTGGCTTCGACAGTGTTCCAGGGGCTGAAGCTAATTCCTCTTCATCTCTGGCACATTCCTGATACCATGTAGCCTTATTGATGAGACCCATGCGGCCAGCTTGACCCGGGGCCGTTCTCTCCCAGAATGTCCACGGGCTCAAGGATCTCTGTCACTGTCCCTATTTTCCTCAAAAGCTGGTCCTAGTAGAGGTCTAGACTTCTGGAAAGGAGGAAGTACTAGCTCAAGTCTACCGTGGAGTCCAGTGGTATAATCTATTTGAATCTAGTTGTTTATTTGGCTCTGTAATTAGGAGCCAGGAGAAATCTTGGTTTAGGTAATTCAGAATACAGAGAATATATGTGAATTCTGAAGTAGTAATCTGAAAACTAACATCACGAACTCCTACCAATGTCAAGAGTATTTACTCCTGTTGGCCTTAATTCATTCTAAATTAAAAGCCAGAGGACTGTAAAAGCGCACATTTCTAAATTCATAAATAGAGGAAAGACACTGAGGGACCCATAGAATTAGGTTTTTCACACAGAATTAGCCACAGCCTATTTAGTATTTCAAAATCCTTATCTATCTCAAATATGCTTCTTTGGTCAAAATACAAGATACTGAAAGAAATCCCAAGTAAGGTTTTCAGTGAATGGTTTGTGATAACTCAATTTGTCTAACATTACCAAAGGAAGCACTTTCACAAGTAATCTTTCCAACTGATTGAAGTTATTAAGTGGTACAAGTTGCCTCAAGCTGGGAGTATATTTCCCACATTTCCTAATAAAAAAAAAAAATTCCCTTTCACTATAAACAGTGCTAATTAAAAGAAGTCAAAGGCCAGGGGTACAGATTTCCATACACAGCGAAATCTTGTTTGGGTTAAATGAATCAAACGGAATAGGTCTGGGAAAATTTTAAAGGTGTTAAAATAACTGTATTAGTTTTAGAAACAAAGTGTAGGGCTTTTATTAGAGTTCAGAATTATGATATCAATAATCTTCAGGGCCAAGAATCATTTCCTTCCATTTTAGTATTCTAAACTTAAAACTGACATTTCATTACTCTCAATTCTGTCACGGAGTTCTGTGTTTTCCTTTAGGCGAATCAATTACAAAGGGAAAAATTACATCCTGTCTGTTGAACATTATAAGGAAGGCAGCTTTGAAATCCAAAACCATGCTAGAAGTCTCACCAGATCTCTTTTTCCTATCTGGTTTCAAGAACTCAAACTGTACTCGGAGCTGTGGCCGATGGTTATTAGTACTCTGGATAACCTCAAATCCCTCTAGTACTCAAGAAAGAAAATAAAGGGGCTCCTGGGTGGCTCAGTCGGTTGGGCGGCCGACTTCGGCTCAGGTCACGATCTCGCGGTCCGTGAGTTCGAGCCCCGCGTCGGGCTCTGGGCTGATGGCTCAGAGCCTGGAGCCTGCTTCCAATTCTGTGTCTCCCTCTCTCTCTGCCCCTCCCCCGTTCATGCTGTGTCTCTCTCTGTCTCAAAAATGAATAAAACGTAAAAAAAAAAAAAAAAAAAAATTAAAATAAATAAATAAATAAATTTAAAAAAAAGAAAGAAAATAAAAACAACCCCTCCATCTCAAGTCTCCAGCAAGCTGGTCTCAGTCAGTATTAACCTGATGTGCTTCCATCATCAGCATTAGACGTTTTAAAATCAGGGATTTCCAAATAGCAAATGCTACTAATTTTTAGCTTAATGTTTGTATACATTTGATGTTTGAAATTTGTTATTTTCTGAAGCATATAATTTCTTCTTTTGCTAGTTCGTGTATTAATTCACATAAGAATCACAAGTCTTCACTCGCAGTGTCTCCTGCTCTCCCCCATCTTCTGTCAGTTACTCCACATGCTTCACAGCCGTGCTGTGATTCACCACTCACCGCGTCCTTCCCTCCCGTTGACGGAACGAACGTTTATGCGGTACCGGTTACGTATCACTGGGGGTGTAATGGTCACAAGCTCTCATTTCTACCTTAAGCCCTTGTATGTTTGCTCACTTCTTTTCACGATCACCCTGTGAAGAGTAGCAGGGTGAGTGTTCTCCTTATCCTGACAGGGAAGCGAATCAGCTCCAAGTGTAAGTGATTTTCTCAAGGTCACACACCTTGTGAGAACAGGACTGGAAGCCGGGACTCCTTCTGCTAATGCTAGATGCTGTCAACAACAGACGGTCTATTCGAGATTAATTCCATTTGACACGATTTTAATTCTTCTCACTCTTAAATTATCCTTTTTTAAATGTTCCTTTCAGTCTCTCCCACATGAAGCAGAAACCGTGTCTATTATTTCCTCTCAGTTTTAAGCATATAGGGGACAGGCTAATGGTGACTGCTGTTTAAAAAAAAAGAAAAAAACCCACCACCATATAGGCTACTCTAGCAGAATGCAGAAATAACTCGCGTTAAAAGGACTCCCGTTTTCAAGCAGGGCTGAGTCTCAGGCCATCTGTGATCTTACCGTACTAGGATTAAGAGATTTAAATACTATTAGAAAATAACCTTTCCTTTGAGCTTCCTGAGACCCATCCCTCACTCCAGCCCTGCCCCGTGGGCCCATCGGTCTCCCTAATTAGGGCCAGGAGCCGGTACGGCAGAGATCCTGTTGTAAAGCTGTGGCCAGTTACTATCCGGGTGAGTCAGTGCCTGTGCTTTATCAGTTGACAGATATTTTTAATAACCCATCTACCTTCAGACAGGATCTTGGGGTGCTGTGAGGCTGTCCTTAACTCTCTAGGCTAAGTATCTGTGGTATCCAGATAAAGCTGTAACAGCACTGTGCCTATTGATGTAATTAGAGGGGTACAGGGAAAACCCTTATTGCTAAAATTTCATTCACATCTGAATGTGAAGATCTGGTTTTATTAGATCCTTTCCAATAAAAGTTACCTGAAAGGATGGCTCTTCAGGAAGGGGGGGAGGGGAGAGTTGGCTCCAGAGCATGGAGAAGTCAACCTCAAGGGCCTAGAGTGGAGTGTTAAGAGAGAAGGCAGCAGAAGGCAGATTTAGAAGTTTTTTTAAACTTCTAAAGTTTAAAAAGTTTAAACTTTTAAGTTTAAGATTTAAGAAGTTGCCTTTAAATTCCTTTTCCCTATGATGAAACTTCTACTCTTAACATTACTCTTAAGCCAAATAAACTTTTCAACAGATATGAAGGAAAGAGCAATAAAAAACCAGAAGGTTCATCACATCAACTGCCAAAACTTGAGGAAGAAATTGTTTCATCTTAAGTATTTTATTAGTTGAATAACACCATTGTAGTGGCCATTAAAATGATCTGAAACAAAACGATCAGTGTAAAAGCAAGTTACAGCGTCACTTTATACAAGAGGAAGCAGCAAAGGTGCACATTTGGAAGTGGATAGAACACTGTTCAATCGGTCCACGTTACATACCATGAAAGTAGTCAGGATGCAGCGTTATATACATACCATTGGAAAAGAAAGGGTTTACAGAGCTAAACTTTTGTATAACATGAGTTTTCATCTGCTCTGTTTAAGTTGGCAAAAAGCCTTATAGTTTGTATGAAATGATCGTGTACCCTAATCTCACCCACCACTAGATCAAGACACTGACACTGAGAAGAGTTCCTTCCTTATTTTACAGCTTTATTCCTGACATCCCTCTAAAAAGAGACCAAAATGATTGTGGAGCTGACTCATACCTGGAATAATTATAAAGTACCACGGTCGTAACAAAAGCCAAAAGAAGTATCTACAATTGTTTTACCTTTCAACTGCTGAGGTCACATACAACACAGTACAAGTAGGCATAACTGTGCATTCATGAGTTGACTGTACTAACCTCTGCAAAAACTTCGGAATGAGCATATCCGAGTAAATGGATACTTCCTTATCTTACAAAATAAAATCAAGCAGGAGTGCCTGGGTGGCTCAGTCAGTTAAGCGACTGACTTCGGCTCAGGCCATGATCTCATGGTTTATGAGTTTGAGCCCCGCATTGGACTCTGTGCTGACAGCTCAGAGCCTGGAGCCTGCTTCGGATTCTGTGTCTCCCTCTTTCTCTGCCCCTCCCCCACTCCTGTTCTGTCTCTCTCTCTCATAAACATTAAAAAAAAAAAAGTAAAATCAGGCATTTTCTACTTTAAAATTTTTATTTCTGTGTAAAACAAAGACAGAACTCCTGGAAGTCAAACAAAGAAAACACACAGCAAGTTCAAAGACTGTTAAGTCATGAAACAAAGAAGAAATCTGAGGTAGAAGTCAGGTAATAAATCCACAACCTTTTTAGAGGCATACTTATTCCCAGCAACCATAACGTCTCTGGTAAGATCTCATTTAAAAAAAAAAAAGTCAGAAGTGCCAAAAAGTTAATAATCCACTCTCTGAAATCAAACGTAAAACTATGACCAACAGAAGATACAAACTTTTGTCATGTTAACAGAGTAATGGTTTTACTAAAAGTTGCTGCTGTTTCCATCAGTAGTAACCATAGGGAGGCCGCTGGTTGTAACCATAGTGTCCGTACTGGTGGGGGTAGTAAGGTTCTTGTCTGTGCTGCGGGTAATTGTTACCCCAGGATCGTCCATGCCACTGATTTGATCGATTGTCACTGGGCCACCCCCGTCTGCTATCCCTACCTCTAAACTGTCTGTTATCTTGCAACCTACAACAGCAAAACAAAAAGATTTTTATACTTCTCTTTTAAAAAACACAAATGACAACTCTATCCCAGTGCATTTTATTTCAGTCTAATATTCCGTCCACAAGGGGGTAAAAAACATTTTTCTCCGCAGAATGTTATAGCACCAGTTAGTCAAAACATTCCCAAAATTTAAATCATTCTTCCAGTATCACACTGGATACGCTTTGCAGAGAAATAGGCAGACCACAACACAAAACCCAAAACAACAGAATAGTTCTCAAACTGAATTCTATCCGATTGTACAAAAGCAGTATGGTCATCTATTCATCTATTTTGAATTATTACATAGACATAATTTCTATTGTATACATTTCTTTCTTAAGTATAAGCCAAAGACAGTACCTTCTCTATGGAATCTAACACAGAGTTTTATAGAAGACTCTGGGATTTTCAAGTATATTTGCAAAGAAAATCAAATGTCCACAGGAAGAACATTTTAAAAAAGACCATTAAGACACACACAACTGAACAGCAAGGGCAAAATACATGGTGCCGACAAAATACTAAGGCACACGTCTACTGGCCGCTTGCTCCGTGCAGGCAGGCGGTCGGCACCAGGAGTACCAAACAAAAACATCGGTCCCTGCCCTCGCTGGCCTCGGGGGCTAACGGGTTAAAGCCGTCCTCTCCCACGTCAGCCCTCCGCAGGTGTCCTCCCATGATACATACCGATTGCCTCTATTTCTCTGGTTCCCAGCGGCTCTGCTAGTCCACTCCTCGACGATCGGAGGGGACTCAGGAGGGCGCTTCAGGTATTCCTGGTATTCTTGGTCATCTTCTGTGAATCTACTGGCGAACATCTCTTCAAAATTTGGAACAGCTTCAGAAGCGTCTGTCATCCTGAAATTCTGTTGTTTTTAATACAGTGCTCTGAGAATTTTTTTTAAAAAGTCACATTATCTTACCAGATAGTGAAAAACCAAGAGATGAACAATTTTAGGCAGGGTATTCATAAACGTCTTTGTGTACTTTTAAACTTCAGAAAGTTTTAAACATTCAATTCAGTGTTTCTTGACTTCTGTAATATAGATGTACTAACTGGGCACCCAGGATACAAAGATGAACAATATATCATGGTCTCTACCTCCAAAGAACTCTTGGTCTACAGCGTAAGACAGACGTGGTAATAAAGGGAGGACCAGTGAATGTCAAGAAATGAAGCTGGAAAAATAGGCAGGGATCGAATTATGAAAAACTGTGTATTCCACACAAACAACTGTGCACTTATTCTGGTAGGAAATGGGGAGTCCTAGGTGGCTTAAGCAGAGAAGTCTCCAGAGCAAGCCGACTATTTAGAAGGATCACTCTTCTAACCGGGCAGAGCACAGATCAGCGAGGACAGACCAAAGGCAGCTTACTGCACTGCTGTAGGGCTCAGTCTGAGGAAGCAACTGTGAGGACAGGTAAGATTCCAGGAGAAATTAATCACTCACTAGATGTTGTGGGGTGGCAGGGGAGACAAAGGATAACTTCCAGGCTTCTAGCCAAATGAGTGCATGGCCTATGGTGCCATGGGAACCACAGGAAGAAGGGTGGGCAAGGGTACACAAGAGTTTGTAGTTAGTTACGTTATGCCCATCCACACGGAGAGTCAGCTCACAGTTACCTATTTGGGACTGAGAAGCAAGTTGATGATAAATACGGGAGACATCAGCAATTCTGGTGGTGGTTAATGCTGTCAGAATGGAGGAGATTCCTCAGGAAGATTGTGGAATAAGAAGAGTATCAAGGAACAGAATCCTGGAGAACACCGACGTATAAGGAAGTTGAAGATAAAGAAGAAAACCGGTAAGAACCAGCAAAGTGAGCTTACCATAGAAGGCAAGAGAATAAAGAGTGAATGGTCCTCAATGTTGAACAGTACAATGATAGAACCAAGAAGAGAAAACTAATTGGGTTTAGCCATTAGGAGGTGATTATTTTAGAGTACTAGGGATTGAAACAGGACTGCAGTTAATTGAAAAGTAACTGGAAGGTAAGGAAGTAGAAATCTACACTGACTACGGACTAAGTTTTCAAGAAGCTTCGCTGAAAACGAGAAAAAGGCAGTAGCTAAAGGGTTACTGGAAAATTATCTCCTATTTTTCCCAGGACAAAGTACCTGAGGTTAGGTTTATAGGAAAAGAAAAAAGAACCAGTAAAAAAGTGAAAGACTGAAAATACAGGAGAGACACAAAAATGGAAAGGCAAATAGGCATTTAAATGAACAGCTACTCAAGTTTAGGGTACTTTCTAATGGCATCCAATGCGCTCCTGTACTGTGACCAAATGAAAACTACTATAGACACTGTCTAACAAATCTGTATTAGTTGGGTTTCCCAGGCCCATTCTGGACTCGTTCAAGTAGTATTTCCTTACCCACATTCTCCGGGAGCCCTCTACCTCTAAGAAAAGATTTGGCTTAGGTGACAAAAGGCCTCATCCTCGAGACGCCAAGGGACAAAGACTTCGCTTCTTTTAAACTTTATCCAAGACCTGGAAGCCAGCCAATCAGCGTGCTGTAGGGAGCTGCCCCCTTCCCAGTCTTCCTTGACCACATACTGGTCAGGACTCCCATCCCTGTCTTTCCTAACCCAGACTTCATCTTTCTACTCTTTGCCTCAAGACTCCTAACACCTGTTTTATGACTTGGGATATATGTGACATCATACGAAAACTTTCAAATTGGACATCCTGCAATTATTTTTCTTACTGTATTACTTCAACTTACAATAAAACTTTTTGACAAAGACATGTGTTAGTGGAAGACAATTTCTTCATTAGTTTGTTTCTCATCCAAATCCCCCAAAACATATGCAAATATTTATAATTCTACCCTCATCCCAGCAACATTAAACCAAGACTACTGTGTGGATGCAAGAAGCAATACCTAGACGTTTTAATCTTTCTTAGGCTGCTGCTCTCAGACTTTCCACTTTCTCAGATGTCAAATTCGCAAACCCAAGGTACGATTTGTAATAATAAGTTCAGCCAATGACCATCATGCCTGGGTTTCTATAGGAATCACAGAAACCACCAGAAGGATGACCCATACCCAACCAGATGGGGAGTAGAAACTAAAAGACAAGGCAAAAATGCCACTCTATTTCCAGGTTCTCCTACGGTCCCCTTCTCACAAGTAAACAAAAATCTCTATTGTCACTCACAATGAAATTTAAATATAATTTTAATCGATCTGAGCTTTACTTACCCCAGCACTTTGAGGCAGTTGTACTGTCTAATGTTTATGTTGTTTCGATCTGGGGGAAGGGAGAAAAACGCTTGATTCCCTGGAAGGAAACCCTCAAAAGGTGGTGGGGAGGGCGAGGAACACAAGGGCCTCAGTGAGTGAAGGGGCTGTCCTAAAAGCGCTCCGGAGACTTGCCACGCTGGCTGGAAAGCGAGCGCGAGCGCTCAAGTGGCGGCGGAGAGCGCGGGGCCTTCAGGACCCAGAAGCCGGTTCGGGCACGACCGGCACAAGGTACGTGCCCCTCGGTGGAAGGCAGGGGCTCAGCCTTTCGGACCGGTCTCGAGCACAAGTAAAACCGCGCGGCGCAGTGGTGCAGGCGAGCGACGTTGGGGATGAATGACCACTGGGGGCTTCTGCTGCCCGGGGGGACGCGCACCGGCTTCCCAGTCCGCTGTCGGAGCGCACTGGGCTGGTCTCCCGCGGCCCTGGCAGGCCTGCTCCCTCCCCAGATGCGAGGGCGAGGGAAGGCCACTCGGCGCGGCCCGCCCGGCTCCTTGCTCCCCGGGGCCACGATCGCCCGCCGAGGGCTGCGTCTGCCCAGCTCGGGCCGCACCCCGCCGGCCACACGCGCAGGAGCACCCACCTCCGGCCCACAGCGCGGCCACGGGATCTCCCACTACTTCAGCTCTCCAAGGTAACGGAGCCACTCGGGCCACAAGCCGACTTCCGCTTCCGGCGGGCCCGCGCGGGGGGCCGGCCTGCCAAGTCTCGCGAGATCTCGGGACCGTCGTGCAGGTTTCTCCTGGTTCCTCGATCTCCCCAGCCCCGCGCGGAGGGCGGCGGGTGTCGCGCCGGAGGTGGCGGTGTCCCGCGTGCGCTTTCGGCCCGCTCTCCCTGGACAGGACACCGCTGTGCGTGAGGCCTCCTTAGCGAGGGGCCGGTGGCGGGCGGGGACGCTGAGGAAATGTGCGGGGAGGAGAGGGAGAGGCCCCTTCCGGCCACCTGTTCCCGGGGTCCGGCGAGGCGAGGGCGGCGCCGCGGCGAGGCCACAGCTTTCACCTCTGCCTGGCCAGGCGCCGGTAGTAAGGTGTCCGCAGTCCGTTGGTGCCCGTTTTTTCCCGACACCTACCCCCCCCCCCCCTCCCCCGCAGCAGTGAAGTCGTCAGGGCCCAGCTACCTCCGGGCGCCGTGACCTTTTCTTCTCGGAGGCCCTGCGGTTCCATCAGTGCCGGGTGTCCCAGACGTGACCCGCCCCCGCCCTCGCGACTGGCTTTCGGAATTGTGCGCCCCGCTTTTGTCAGGATTACCTCCCGTTTCTCCTTGGAAACTTTGACGTCCACAATTGATGCCCTTTTCCCCCTGTACTTGCTCCCGTCAGTTGACAGGTGCCATCGATTCTACGTCCGCAGTAATTGTGGCATCCAGCCACTCTGCGTACACACTGCCCGCACCTCCTCGAGGGTCTCGTCCCCTCAACGGAGCAAGCGCAGTACTTTTCCTCTAGCGTCACTCACCTGCCAACCCTGTAGTCCTTTTCAAGCACAGCTGTGATCAGAAATCGTCATGGGCTCCCTGTTGCCTGTAGGTTAAGGACCTAATTTGTGAACTTGGATGCAAAACGAACGATTTTCTGCTGTTCGCCTTTCCTCCTCCCTTGTCGATGGGAAACCAGACCGTATGAATCTCTCCCGACCTCCCTTTACCTTCTAAGGATTGCCCCTGGCTCTTTCTCCTTAGGAATACTCTTCCTTCCCTATCTTCGTACACTGTTGAAATTCTGCCCGTTGTTTAAAGCCACATAGTGACCTCGCCGTCTAGAAATAAATTTCCTTTCTTTGGAATGTCCATCATACTTTCCAAACCATTCTTCACGTATTCATTCAGTTATTAACCACTTCGTAGTTTCGAATTAAAACGGTGTGTACAATTCCTCCCCCTCCTAGACTGTAAACAGACCTCCATCACTTCTGCATCCTGGAATGTGTGACGCTGTGCTTCGTATAAAGCGAGCACTCTGTAAATGCAGAACAAATGTGGAGCTGCCAGCGTTCCAGGCCATGTTTTAGAAGCACCGACCTAGTAAAAGTGACTAGGACAGCATGGATGAGGAGCTCTGATAGTCATTACTCGCCTTGGATAGTAAAGGTGAGAGGGGAAAGAGCAAGGTTGCAATAATTGAGTAGCGCTCTCCTTAGTGACCGAGTGGATGGTGGGGGGAAAGGATTAGGAGCAACCAGGGAGGACTCCAGTTCCGTAAGCCAAGAAATCCAGACTGAATGCCCACAGGGTGAATTTTTTTTTTTTTAATTTTTTTTTCAACGTTTATTTATTTCTGGGACAGAGAGAGACAGAGCACGAACGGGGGAGGGGCAGAGAGAGAGGGAGACACAGAATCGGAAACAGGCTCCAGGCTCCGAGCCATCAGCCCAGAGCCTGACGCGGGGCTCGAACTCACGGACCGCGAGATCGTGACCTGGCTGAAGTCGGACGCTTAACCGACTGCGCCACCCAGGCGCCCCTGAATTTTTTTAATATATGTTTATTTGGGGGAGAGCGCAAGCGGGTGAGGGGGAGTGAGAGGGGGACGTAGGATCTGAAGTGGGCTCTGCGCTGACAGCAGTGAGCCAGACGTGGGGCTTGAACTTGTGAACAGCGTGTGATCATGATCTGAGTTGAAGTCTGATGCTCAACTGACTGAGCCACTCAGGTGCCCCTCGGGTGAGTTGGTTTCAAGGCAGAAAATGAGCTCAGATCTCAAACAGATTTGGAGACTATGAGATGGCTGAAGACAGAGAGGTTATGGCACAGTATGTGAGTGTGTGAGTCATCCGTGAAGAAACAACAGTTGAACTCCTCAGTGTATATGATCTTTCCAAAAGAGAAAGTATTTATAGAGAAGAGCAGAAGGCCAAGGCCTACGCCTCAGGAAATACTCCTATTTAGGAGGCAGGAATAGGAAATATAAACTTGGAAGAAAAGATGAGAATAAATACATGGTAGCAATGTCACAGTTGGAAAACTCAGAAAACTGCTTCCCCACCTGGTATCAGGAGGCAGGGAGGATATTTGGGAAAAAGAGGGCTGTTGAGCAGTTTGCTGCCTTCCTTCTGACTTTATTAGGGCATTACTTCTAGGTAATGAGGACTCGCACCGGAAAGAGCGTGATTTCTTTAATTTCGTAAGCGCTTAGGAGCTCCAAGCTTCTGAGAGTTTCTGGGAAGAACTGTAGATAATTCTGACCAATTTCAAGTGAGACTATTTCTGCCCATAATGTCTTCTTATATTCTGTCTGATATTTTATCAGTTTTATACCTCATTTTCTGGCATCATTGGGGCATAATCTCTTCCATGAAAAGAAATTTTTCAGATAACGGACATTTAGCCTTTAAGCATTAAAATGTTTTCTCTGGAACCACTTAAAAAAATTTTTTTTTAGTTTTTTTTTTTTTTTTTTTTAATTTTTGACAGAGAGAGAGCATGAGCGTGAGCAGGGGAGGGGCAGAGAAAGAGGGAGACACAGAATCCTAAGCAGGCTCCAGGCTCTGAGCCATCAGCACAGAGCCTGTTGCGAGGCTGAAACCCACGAGCTGTCAGATCATAACCTGAGCCGAGGTTGGGCGCTTAACCGATTGAGCCACCCAGGTGCGCCTCACTGGAACCACTTTTGATAGAAATGTACATAAAACGTAGTACTTCTCTGCCATGAACACAGCAAATGGGACATGACTTAAACTACGCTTGGCAACTAAAGCTTACTGTCACAGCATCCGTTATTATGCTCTGCCGGGTAGTAAAGTCCTTGGCCCTGTTGACACATCTGGAAAAGACTCTCCTATGTTAATTGACGTTTTTGTTGTCTCTGTTATTAGTGTTATATCTCAATGGCTTTTCCTCAAGCAGCTCTGTAAATTAACCTCATTTACCCATAATTTTAAGCCTCACGTTGACCCAGTGATCTGGAGGCAAAATACACCAGCAGACGTCCCTGGGGAATCCTGGCAGCTAAAGAGTCCTTCATTCAGAGGCTGTGAGTGACCTTGGACAATGACCACTGTATTTTTTTTATTTTAATTTTACTTTTTTAATTTACATCCAAATTAGTTAGCTTATAGTGCAGCAATAATTTCAGGAGCAGATTCCTTAATGCCCCTTACCCATTTAGCCCATCCCCCCTCCCACAACCCCCCCAGTAACCCTCTGTTTGTTCTCCATATTTAAGAATCTTTTATGTTTTGTCCCCCTCCCTGTTTTTCTGTTATTTTGCTTCTCTTCCCTTCTGTTCATCTGTTCTGTGTCTTAAAGTCCTCATATAAGTGAAGTCATATGATGTTTGTCTTTCTCTGACTAATTTCACTTAGCACAATACCCTCCAGTTCCATCCACATAGTTGCAAATGGCAAGATTTCATTCTTTTTGATTGCCAAGTAATACTCCATTGTGTGTGTATGTGTATGTGTATATATATATGTATGTATATATATATGTATACATACACATACACACACATATACCACATCTTCTTTATCTATTCATTCATCAATGGTCATTGGGCTCTTTCCATACTTTGGCTGTTGTCAGTAGTGCTGCTATAAACATTGGGGTGCATGTGTCCCTTCAAAACAGCACACCTGTATCACTTGGATAAATACCTAGTAGTGCAATTGCTGGACTGTAGGGTAGTTCTATTTCTAATTTTTTGAGGAATTTCCATACTGTTTTCCAGAGCGGCTGCTCCAGCTTGCATTCCCACCAGCAGTGCAAAAGAGATCTCTTTCTCCGCATCCTCGCCAACATCTGTTGTTGCCTGAGTTGTTCATGTGAGCCATTCTGACAGGTGTGAGGTGGTATCTCACTGTGGTTTTGATTTGTATTTCCCTGATGATGAGTGATGTGGAGCATTTTTTCATGTGTCGGTTGGCCATCTGGATGTCTTCCTTGGAGAAGTGTCTGTTCACGTCTTTTGCCCATTTCTTCACTGGATTATTTGTTTTTTGGGTGTTGAGTTTGATAAGTTCTTTATAGATTTTGGATGCTAACCCTTTATCTGATGTGTCATTTGCAACTGTCTTCTCCCGTTCCGTCGTTTGCCTTTTAGTTTTGCTGATTGTTTCCTTCGCTGTGCAGAAGCTTTTTATTTTGATGAGGTCCCAAAAGTTCATTTTTGCTTTTGTTTCCCTTGCCTCCGGAGACGTGTTGAGTAAGAAGTTACTGCGGCCAAGATCAAAGAGGTTTTTGCCTGCTTTCTCCTCGAGGATTTTGATGGCTTCCTGTCTTACATTTAGGTCTTTGATCCATTTTGAGTGTATTTTTGTGTACGGTATAAGAAAGTGGTCCAGGTTCATTCTTATGCATGTCGCTGTCCAGTTCTCCCAGCACCACTTGCTGAAGAGACTGTCTTGATTCCATTGGATATTCTTTCCTTCTTTGTCAAAGATTAGTTGGCCATACGTTTGTGGGTCCATTTCTGGGTTCTCCATTCTTTTCCATTGATCTGAGTGTCTGTTCTTGTGCCAGTACCATACTGTCTTGATGATTATAGCTTTGTAGTGTAGCTTGAAGTCCGGGATTGTGATGCCTCCTGCTTTGGTTTTCTTTTTCAAGATTGCTTTGGCTGTTTGGGGACAATGGCCACTTTAAAGATGACAAAACTGAGGCTCCAGAGGTTATGTAATTGGTTCAAGGCCACAGCTGTAAGTGGCAGCAGGATTTGGATCAAGTCAGTGATGATTCAGAAAGCCTTGCTGCTCTTTCCACAGTGAAACACAGTTTTCTTTTCGTTCCATACTCCGCACATCATGAGCCACTGCCCAGACTCTTCTGCTCCAAGACGGATGTGGAGCCGCGGAAGACAGGACTCTGCCCCTGCGGCCTCCACACCAAAAAGTGCAGCCAGGGCTACATACCTATTTCCTCACATTCCTCACCGTTTAAAGAATTTATTTTTATTTTTAAATTTATTTTTATTTTTAGAGAGCGTACGAGCAGAGAGACGGGCAGAGGGACAGAGAGAGAATCCTAAGTAGGCTCCACACTCAGCACAGAGCCTGACTCGGGGCTCGATCCCACAACCCTGGGATCATGCCCTGGGCTGACATCAGGAGTTGGATGCTCAACTGACTGAGCCACCCAAGCACCCCACTTTTTTTTTTTTAACTAATGCCCTGGAAGATGAAATGACTTCTCCAAGCTCAAACTGGTCAGTGGCAGAACTGGAACTGTGAACCTCAGGCATTCTTCGTTGGTTTAACAAATATCTTTTCAGTACACACTAGATGCCAGGTACTGTTCTGGGCCCTGAAAACATTCATGAATCAGGATAAAAGCCCTGCCCTCAGGGGGCTTCCATTCTCATGGGGAAGATGAACAAGTGAAAAAGTAAACACCAGGGAGCCACCTAGCCACTGAGCCACTAGCCACTAGCCACTGAGCCACCTAGGCGCCTGTGTCTTTCTATCTTTATAGTGTGTTATTTTTTTTTTTTTTAATTTTTCAACGTTTATTTATTTTTGGGACAGAGAGAGACAGAGCATGAACGGGGGAGGGGCAGAGAGAGAGGGAGACAGAATCGGAAACAGGCTCCAGGCTCTGAGCCATCAGCCCAGAGCCCGACGCGGGGCTCGAACTCACGGACCGCGAGATCGTGACCTGGCTGAAGTCGGACGCTTAACCGACTGCGCCACCCAGGCGCCCCTATAGTGTGTTATTTAAACGACCTTTCCCTGCCGCACTCCAAACCTCCCCACCCCATCCGTAAGCACACTGACCATCTTGCACAGAGCCGAGCATATGAATGAAACCCAATAAATAAGTTCCTAAACAAGAATTAAATTATGATTGCCTTCTGCTCACTTTTTCAGACCTGGGGGAACGTCAGCATGTTTCCCTGCCCTGACTTTATCCTCTGCAAAATGGGAATAATAGTCCTCACTGCTTCTCTTCCTCATGAGGTTATGATAAGAATTAATTAGCATGTATAAAGTGCTTTAGGCTCAAGTGAAGAAAGATGCTATGTGGATGCTAGTGACAGTTATTATATGTTACATAAATGTTTAAGCTCCAAGAAAACATTTCAGGTTATATGAGGCATCGGTTCAGATTCACATCTGTAGCCCTGTGGCTTTAATTACACAGAATTGTTCTGATCAGAGATGACAAGATCCTAATGCAGTTCCGCCCCTCAGTGTCCCCCTCCCATGTGACAAGTCCTTTGTGTAGGGGACTTTTTCTGTGGGGGGTAGGGAGCGAGCCAATGTTTGTTTGCTACCTGAGTTTTAAAATATTTTACAATTTTTTTTTAATGTTTATTTATTTTTGAGTGAGAGAGAGACAGAGAATGAATGGAGAGGGGCAGAGAGAGAGACATACAGAATCTGAAGCAGGTTCCAGGCTCCGAGCTGACAGCACAGAGCCTGATGTGGGGCTCGAACCCATGAATCATGAGACCTGAGCCAAAGTTGGATGCTTAACCGAGCGAGTGACCCAGGCACCCCTTAAAATATTTTTTCAATGTTTATTTATGTATTCTGAGAGAGAGGGAGGGACAGCGGAAGAGAGAGAATCCCAAGCAGGCTCCGTGCTGTCAGCACAGAGCCCGGTGTGGGCTCTATCTTACAAGTCGTGAGATTATGATCTGGCCTGAAATCGGGGCTTGACATTCAACCAACCGAGCCACTCAGGCACCCCTGAGTTTTACTACTGCCCCTAGAAGCCAGTTGGTATCATTGAGGAAATCACAGAAGGGGGAAAGACTGCCAATCTGGGGGAAGAAGAGGCTGTGAATTGGGCTTAATAGGTGGGGAGCACAGTCTCTTCCCGTTCTAAGATCTGTGACTGCGACGTGAAGGGTTTCTCCTCTCCTTTTCCTAATGCCTGTTACGGAAATAAGAGCACAGGCTGTGTTTTTCTAAGTGGAGGTGATTGGGATTCCCGTTGCGCAGTATCTGCCTGATTTTACTCCATCTGGCGGGGCCCGTGCAAGACCCCGTGATGGCTCTCGTCTCTAGCGTCCTTCCTTGGCTTTTCCTGGCTGCTTTCTCTGCCTGCTCCCTTGGCCAGCTCCCCTGACCTGCTTCAGTGTCCTGTTCCCATCCACCTCTTCATCAGACATGCATGTTACGCTCAGAAGGGCAAAGTACGGAGAGGCCAAGAGACCTGACCAGAATTCACTCTCAACCACTCCTTCCCCCACGCCTCCATATGCTCTTCTCCAGGTAGTTTCCCAGAATCTCTTTCACCGAGGTGAAAATCGCAGTTCTAAGCCCCTGGGAGTGGCACGAGTAAGTCAGGATCCTTATCTGAGGGTCAACTTCCGCTGTCTTCCCCATTTTCAGAAGGTCTCCATCCAGGGTCTTGACAAGCTTCTTGTCTTTGATGACAAGGCGGCCTGTTCTGCCCTCATATGAAGCCAGCCTTGTCTAGTGATCTTTGAAAAGAAAGGTCCTGGGGTGCCTAGGTGGCTCAGTCAGTTAAGCATCCAACTCTCGATTTCAGCTCAGGTCACGATTTCACGGTGTATGAGTTCGAGGTCCATGTCAGGCTCTGCACTGACTGTGCGGAACCTGCTTGGGATTCTCTGCCCCTCCCCCGACTGCCCACGTTTTCTCTCTCCCTCTCTCTCTCTCTTTCTCAAAAAATACACTTAAAAAAAATTTTTTTAATGTTTATTTTTAAGAGAGAGCCAGAGTGTAAGTGGGGGAGGGGCAGAGAGCGAGGGAGACAGAATCCCAAGCAGGCTCCAGCCTCCCAGCTGTCAGCACAGAGCCTGATGCGACACTGGAACCCACAAACTGTGAATCATGACGTGAGCCGAAGTCGGACACTTAACTGGCTGAGCCACCCAGGCGCCCCCCCACTGAAATAAATACACTTTAAAAAAAAGAGAAAAGTCCAAAAAGCCCCATTTTAACATATCTCCAAGTGACATAAGTATCTTCAACCTAAGTGAGTATAACATAGGGAATAGAGCACCAGGCAAGGAGTCAAGACGCTTGAGTTAAAATCTTACTCCCCGTGGGTTATTGTTGGAGGAGGTCATAGAGAGGTTGTGACCGCCAGCTGCCCCTTGGGCGGTACCGGAGCAATCGGAGGCCCCTCACCTCTTCCCCAGCCGGGTCGTGTACGTCCTGCCGGCCTTCCCACAGCCCAAGCTGTTTTCAAGGATGCAGCCTTGAGAGAGCAAGGTGTTGAGACCGTCTGTCCTGAATACGTGGCTGAACTCCTAAGATTCTGGCAGACGGTGTGGAAATCTGCTTGTCTTGCAGCCGCCCAAGATAAGCCTCAAATGTAAGTTCCCGTGTTTCTCGAACCCACCACCCACCAGTCTGGAGCAGCCTGCCTCTTTCTTTGGTCCCTCCCTGCCTTCAGTGTCCCGGGGACAGTTGGCAAACTAGCGGTTGTCATGCAAGTTACCACCTCTCTGGGCCTTACCTTCCTCACCTCGTTTCTCATTTCACAGGTGAAGTTGAGGCTTCAGCCTCAATTCCCTCAGTGTCCCAATCCCGTAACTGTGGTGTGACCGCTTTCTGCCCCTTCCCACCTCTTGTCTGCCAGTATCTTGCTGCTGCTGTGTCTTTGGTCAGTGCACAGCCTGCTCTTCCGGTCCATGCTCCTGCAGTCACTCCTTCTGTCTTCTCTGTTGTCAGCTGCCCCCCTTTACCAGCTCCTCCTGCCCCCGCCCCCACCACGGAAATTTGCTCAAGTTTCTAAGTCTCACCGAACCCTGTCCTCAATCCTGTGTCCTCTGAACATCCCGGATCCCCTTTCCCCACACGGTGAGTCCCTGACAGAGAGCCCTCCACACCTGCAGTAGTACATCGCCCCCCTTTTCTGTCTCCAGACGGGCCACGGAAACCACTCTGGCAAAGTTCACTGGGACAGAGTTGAGCTGGGGCCAAAGGCAGTGACTTCACTTTATTCAGTATCTGTGCAGCTTCCGACGCTTTCCTCTCCCTCCTCCCTTACACCTTCTCTCCCCTCGTTTCCAAGTTTCTCAGGATCCTCCTTGGCCCCAGGTCACCGTTTCCTCTCTGCTTCCTATTTACTTTACCTGAGCTCTAGACTCATAAATACTCCTGCCTACTAGAAATTTCTATCTGCTTATCTGACCCGCATCTCCAGCACACGTCTACATGTGAGTTCATCTTTCTTCCTGGACCTGTTCATCCACCTCAGTCTCCATTTCTGGAGAATGCATCCTTCCCAGTTACCCACACCGGAAGCTGGTGGTCACCCTGGACTTTTCCCCCACACCTAGTCTCCCCCCCCCCATGTCCAGGGGACCTCAGTTCCTGACCAGCTCTTCAAACTGAGAGACTACTGCTACTGGTTCTGATTCTCATCCCTTCCCACATAGACCAGGCAATAGCCTCTAACTGGTCCCTGTACCCATCTTTGCTCCCCGTCAGACATCAGACACTTGTCCACTCTGCTAGTGGGTGTTCTTCCATAATTATTATGAAACATACAGAAAAGAATTGATAACGGTATAACCAATTCTTGTGTACCAGCCAGCTAAGAGTAGGTCCTTTCTATTTTTTTAAGTGTATTTATTTTGAGAGAGAGAGAGTAGGAGAGGGGCAGAGAGAGAGAGAATCCAAGCTGATAACACAGAACCCAATGCAGGGCTCAATCCCACAAACCATGAGATCGTGACCTGAGCCGAAATGGAGTGTCAGACGCTTAACCGACTGAGTGCCCCACAGTAGGTTCTTTCCAAAACAGAAACCTGATCGATTCAACGCTCACAGGTTCCTAATTACTTCCAGGGCACACTCGAAGCTGCTGAGTGTGGAGTTCCAGGGTAAGAGTTCCCTCTGTTCTGTCTGCCCTGTCTGTCCTGTCTGTCCAACTTCATCCCCTGCCACTCTCCCCAAGTGAGCTAAATGCGTGACCATATCGCACTGTTTCAGGTTCCTGAAAGACTTCGTGTTGTGTTGGGTACTTGCTGTTCCTTCCGTTTACAATGCCCTCCCCACCCTGGTCCACCTGGGAAGCCTTAGCCCGAGACGACATCCTCGGGTACCTTCCGCAATACACCCCTCTCTGTCCCCACCTCCAAGGAGAGCCGATGATCCCTTCCTGTATATCTTTAATGTATATAGTCACATCTGGCTAAATTATAAATTCCTTGAGGGCAAAGCTGTCGCTTTCACATCTTTGGCAATTAGCATAGAGTCTGGTGACCTGATACGTCATTGGTGCTCAGTAAATGTTTACTGATCTGGCCCCTACCTTCCTCTCCAGTTTTATATTTGACTAATCTTTTCCCACTTACATTCTCCCCTGCTCAGTAAACACTCAACCATGTATAAAGTCTCCGCCCCCCTCCCGTGCACAGCGTATGTGTCCCTTGGACACCCCTTTATCGGGGCACCTGTGTCACCTTGTAGAATCTGATTTCCCTGCTGGAGTGTAGGTGCCGGGAGCCCCAGGACCTCATGAGCCATCTCTGCCTCCCCAGCACCCGGCACCGGGGCCGACACTCAAGGCGGAGCAGAAGCATTTGTGAGTCCGCAAGTGAAGGAGTTAGGCTTGCTGATTCCTAAGTCCTCCAACTCCAAAACTGTGTGATTTGAGGTTCTGAAAACTGTGACATAATCTGGAAGTTTTCTCCCAGCAGATGGTCAGAACAGTTGAAACACCGATTCCAACAGTTGGCAGATACAAAGGGAAACATTTAAGACAGTGAGTCAGAAGGAAGGTGAACCCTCCAACGGGATCGGGAACATCAGCGAAACAGCGCGTGCACGTGGTCACAGGCGCCCGGCTGCACCCGGTGCCGGCCTCCACGCGCTCCCCCAGTGATACATGTGCCTCGAGAGCTTCTCCGAAAGGTGTTTGACAGCCTCCCTGTGACTAAGCCCCCATTGGCTAGACATGACCCGAAAGTTCATTATTTCTCTGTAGCGAAAGTTACTTCCCTTGCCCCTTTGGCATTTCACTTTAATTTGCTCATTTTTTGTGAACTCTAACACAAAGTTTAGTCATTTATTTAACATGTGATTTCTGTTCAGATAGAACTCTAGGAAAAAACAAAAACAAAAACCCAGATCTAAAGTCTTTCTTCAGATTTGTGACCTTGCTTATTTTTTTATCACTCCATAAGCATCTATCCATTTCCAGCATATTTCTGGGTTAAATGTTGGGGGGAATGGAGAGAAGTGAAAAAATGCAGAACACAGTCTCGGGATCTCGTCGAAGAGTCAAGCAGAAGATGGGCATGTCGTGGCATACACGTGATGGACAACAGCACAAGGGAACCGGATTGCAGTGCAGGGAAAGATGCTTCCAGCCAGACACCTAAGTGTGGACTGACTTTAGGATGAGGGAAAACTCAGAGCAAGTGAAATTAACCGGAACACATTTAGGGAAGGTGGCGGGTCTGCAGCAAGTGCTCAAACACGTGGACACACGTATACACACACATGCACCATGCATTTTGGGTGTGGAGGATGGAGACAGGCTACTCTTTGTTGAATATTCTTCGGAGCAAGACTCCCAATGCTTCTCCATTTCCTTCAGGCCAACTTGCAGAGCTCTTTACCACCCTCTGTCCCGAGACACCCCCCGCCCCCCCAGACCCGCCTGTCATATTTGGAATGTGAGTTGTGACCTCTGCCGACTTGGGGAAATGCGTGTTTCTCTTCGACTTCAGCAAATTCCAGTTAGACGTTGTTGAGAGTTGACTCTGTTCTCCCTCCAGGCAGGTGAGGGTCTGCCTCCCCCCCCCAACAGGTGACTGGAGAGCTTTTGCTCTATAGGGATCTTTAGCTTTTTTTTTTTTTTTTTTTTTTTTTTTTTTTTGCTATAACTTTTTTTCCCTAATGTTTATTTATTTAGAGAGCGTGAGCAGGGGAGGGACAGACAGAGGGAGAGAGAATTCCAAGCAGGCTCTGAGCTGTCAGTGCAGAGCCTGACACCGGGCTCGAACTCACGAACTGTGAGATCATGACTTGAGCCGAAATCAAGAGTCGGACGCTTACCTGCCTGAGCCACCCAGGCGCCCTGAGATCTTGAGCACTTTTAGGTGGGAGGGGCACCGGCTTCCCATGCAGGCCAACCTGAGCGACTATCGCCAAGAACGAGGCTCAGTGTCCTTATTTCTAAAATGAGATGATAACGATTGATATTTTCCACCGCGGAGATGATAAGGATTAAGAAATGTTAGTGCCCCCTCGACTCCCTCACTGTTTCCCAAACCGAAGTGAAACATTCTGACCTCCTGGTTTGAGTAGGGACACGTTGTGATGCAAACATTGGGCGACAGGCTTGTGAAACCAGTCATGTCGAAACACCACTACCGTTGCTGTTTACTGAGCACGGACTACATGCCAGGCAGCGGGCAGTGCTCTATACCTACATTATCTCCTTTATCCTCAGGATAACCCAGTTGAGATTGCCCTCTGTGGTTGAGAAAGGAGCATCCAGATGTTTGTGGCAGTGAGTGAGGCAAATGCCGTGTGCGTTCACGTGAGACACTGCTCCAGCCGGAACGCAGAGTCGTCGGGTGTCACATGACAGCGGAGACATGGTTCATAATTACTTTTACTTTGGTTTGTTTGTTTTTTTCTCTTTGAGAGAGAGAGAGCACGAGCAGTCTCCACGATCACCGTGGAGCCTGACACCGGGTTCGATGTCATGAACCGTGAGATCATGACCTGAGCTGAAATCAAGGGTTGGACGCTCAACCGACTGAGCCACCAGGCATCTGGCTTTGGCTTATTTCTGAAGCAGGAGGAAAGCAATGCAAGAGGTACAAATGAGGAAAGGAATCAGGAAGCTCTTTTTTTGTGTGTTTTTAATTTTTAATGTTTATTTTTGAGAGAGAGAGAGAGAGATCATGAGCAGGGGAGGGGCAGAGAGAGAGGGAGCACAGAATCCAAAGCAGGCTCCAGGCTCTGAGCTGTCAGCACAGAGTGGGGCTCAAACTCACGAACCGTGAGGGGCGCCTGGGTGGCGCAGTCGGTTAAGCGCCCGACTTCAGCCAGGTCACGATCTTGCGGTCCGTGAGTTCGAGCCCCGCGTCAGGCTCTGGGCTGATGGCTCAGAGCCTGGAGCCTGTTTCCGATTCTGTGTCTCCCTCTCTCTGCCCCTCCCCCGTTCATGCTCTGTCTCTCTCTGTCCCAAAAATAAATAAACGTTGAAAAAAAAAAAAAAAAAAAAAAAAAAAAACAACTCACGAACCGTGAGATCATGACCTGAGTGGAAGTCAAACACTTAACCGACTGAGTCACCCAGGCGCCCCCAGGAAGTTCTCTGATGCCTGCCTCTTCCGTATCTCACCGAGGCGTGTCTTGCGAGCCCACACAAAATGAGATGTCCACTGGGTCCAATACCTATAGAACCACGTTTACTGCTTATCACCCAGAAACAGCTTGTACCTCCATGTAAAGCTGTCTGTCTGCTACTCGGAGGACAGCCATGTTACTTGGGCCCGATAGCCACATCCTAGGCCTTGAACTTCCTGTCGTGTGTGCTCGAATTCACAGCAATCTCCCTCTCCCTGCTCCTATACTGCAGGGCCTAACAATTTTCCGTTCATGTCCACTGCACTGCTTTCCTTGGGCAGGTCTGGTCATGGCCAAAGACAGGCACACAGGCGTGAGGTTACATTCTGTTGTAAAAAACTGAGGAGTGCAGGGGTGCCTGGGTGGCTCAGTCGGTTGAGTGCCCCTCCCCCTCTCACAGTTTCTCTCTCAAACATAAATAAATATTTTTTTAATCTTTTTTAAATTGAGGAATGCAATTTGTATTCTTACCCAGAGGACCACCCCAGCTTCATGTAGAAGTATTATGGATGGTTACAACCCAAACTGTGTTCTAAAAAGAAGCTCTGATAGAGACAGAAAGCAGATCGGTGATTGTGGGGTTTGGGTGGGAGAGAGAGACAGACTACAGGTGACAATGAAGGAGCTTTTAGGGGGTCCATGGAAACGTCTGAAGGCTGGATAGTGGTGGTGGTTGCACAGGTCCATAACTTTGCTAAAAATCCTGGACCATACAAATACGACGGGTGCATTTTATGGTGCGTAACTTACCCGGGAGAGAAGAAAGAACAGTGGCTTTGGGTTTGTTTGAACAGATGGCGAGCACTCGAGTGAAAGTCCAGCGTTTAGGACCACAGAGCACAGAAGATTGGGGCCCGGAAAATGTTAGGGGCAGGAGTAAATACTTGGGATCTCAGCGTTCAAACATCCAACCTTGAGTCGTCTGCCTCCGGATGTGTCCCCTCGGAGAGATGACAATTGTGATAGGAATCATGGCTCTGGCAGCAATGGCTGGTTCCCCACCCCCCCCCCCCCCCGCCGCCCTCAGTTCTCTCTGTCCACAGAGAGGGAGGGTTTTGAGTTCCTGGTCCAGAAGCGAACTGACTTCAGCAGAGTCAGATTAATAATACTAAGAGCCATAGCTTCTTCCAGGAATCCTTTAAAATCCATTTGAATATTTAAATAAATTCTCCACTGTAAGAGTTGTCACATCCAAAGAGAAATGTCAGGGTAAGACATTCTCAGTGCCACAATTACTAAAATTTGAAAAGGGTGTCACAGTAAAAAAAAAAAAAAAAAGACACCCTTAGTGTCTGTGCCTCCCCAACAGCATCTGTCCACCTCCCTGTGTGTGTGTGTGTGTGTGTGTGTGTGCGTGTGTGTGTGTCTGCCTGTCTGTCTGTCTCCACCTCCACCCACTCCCTCCATCCCCTGCCCTTGGCCACCACCTGTTCCCTCACCTGGTTCAGGACTGAGGGAATAACAGTGTTAGCACCAAGCACCAAGCACCCTGCCGGCAGGAAGGAGACCCTGAGCCTCTTCTACCTGCCCCTCCCGCCCCTCCCCCCCAGGGATTTTTAATGACCTGCACCTGCGGCACGATCCGGGCCTCAGCTGAAAACATCCAGAGATCAGAGCTGCTTGCTATTGAGTATTGGCTTCTGCCAACCAAGCTGTGTAAGCTAGCACACCCCACACCGGTTTCTGAGTAAACCAGATGCTAGTTTATTAATTGACAGTGAACAATACACGTTCTTTGCGAAGGCACTGCCTCCTTCCCATCGATGACCCAGAGTGTCCTTTCCCGGTGTACCCGGGGGCTACCAGGGGCCACGGACCGTGGCTCTCCGCCTCTGCATCCCTGGAACACAGCTGGCGCTTGATAAACATTTGCCAGACGGAGCCGCATCCTGCCAGGGATGAGGCTTGTTTATCTGTAGCCATTTTTGATCAAACGGGAGCTGGTGATGTTTCACTCAACAGACTCTCTCGGTCGAATGCTGCTTCTAACCCACGAGGATGCGCGCAAACACCGTGCGGCAAGATTTATGGAGTGGCCATCTCGTCCGGTGTTTCCCCCTGACACCGGGGACTTCGGGAGAAAGACATTCATCTCAGGAGATTTGCCTTGCAAGACAGCACTCCGCTTCATTTTGCATTTCCTCTTCTCCTTTATGTTTGAAACGAATGCTATAAAAGGCCCCGCTACGCCGCAGGTAATAATAGCACACAGCCGGAGACCATCCACTGCCCATCCCTGAAATAGATTCTTCAGGGAAAGAACAACGGTGTTGTCATTTACCGAGTTGTATGGGAAGCAGGGATCGGAACTGAAGACATAAAAAGACTTGTGAGTCAGTGGAGTCCAATTTAGCCGTGGTAGTAGTGTGAGGCCTATTATTAGGTCCATTTTCAGGGGAAACTGTATTGTTAGGGAAGGAAGAGTTCTGTGCATTTTTCAGGTCCCTGGTGATAGGGACCTCTTTTTAGGCCCTAAAACCCTTCTCCCCTGCTCTCCCCTCCCAAGTCCCCTGCTGATCCAGACATCCCTAAAGGTCCCCAAGCCCTCCTGCCAGCGCTGTCCACCCCGGGTCGGGCAGGAAGAGTTTCTGGGGTGGGGTTGTTGACGAGGCCGTGCTCAGAGCCCCGGGCTACCGTGACACTCCCCACGCTCTCGGCCGCCAGCGTGCCCGGGACTCTGCCCTTGACCTCTCCTCATCCTCCACACTCTTCGCACGAGTTGTGACCGTTCCTGTGGATTCCACTCCCACCTGCGCGCTGCAGCCCCTGCCCCAACACGTATGCCGTCCACGAATTCTCTTCCCGCATCCCAGGTGCCTCTCCCTCCGGCCGCGCGCTCCGTCCAACCCAGCAAACGTTTAGTGCCTAGGTTGGCAGGCGTCTCCTGTAGTTACTGAGGAGACAGGGCTTCTATTCTATTTAAATAAATGTTCCTCTATTTAATATGCAGGGTTCTTAGCTTACTATCCAGTAACTGTTGGAATCCCCGAAGCCTTCATTATCAGCCACTGGTCTTCTCTTCATCCCCGAGATTATTCATTAATACGGTTTCTGTTTCGTAGAGATAATTTTCAAATATTCATACCTGGTGCCAAGTGTCTTACCTGTCTAATTTGGTGCATGGACTTAGATGTTTCTCTAGCTCCTTAAAATAAACATCTGATGTGGCTTTAGTTCCTGGATCTCTAAGATGCAGAAGTGAAAGCAGAGATAAGTTAGTAAGGTATAGTGTTTCAATGCAATACAGTTTTAAAGTTTATTTTGGTGGGGGGGAGAGGACGAGTGGGGGAGGGGCAGAGAGCCAAGAAAGGAGAGCATCTCAACCAGCCTCAGCTCAGTGTAGAGCCTGATGTGGGGCTCAAACCTACGAACCATAAGATCGTGACCTGAGCCAAAATCAAGAGTTGGATGCTTAAATGACTGAGCCACCCAGGCACCCCAATGCAATTCAGTTTTTTATTAAGTTTATTTATTTGAGAGAGACAGAGAGAGAGAGAGAGCGCAAGTGAGACAGGGGCAGAGAAAGAGAGAGAGAGAATCCCAAGCAGGCTCTGTGCTCTCAGCATAGAGCCCAATGTGGGGCCCCATCCCACGTACCTCAAGACCATGACCTGGGCTGTAATCAGCGTTGAACACCCAACTGACTGAGCCACCCAGGCACCTCCCAGTACAATTCAGTTTTAAGCAGCTATTAAAAATGCTTACAGGGGCGCCTGGGGGGCTCAGTCGGTTGAGCTTCCGACTTCAGCTCAGGTCATGACCTCACCATCTGTGAGTTCAAGCCCCACGTTGGGCTCTGTGCTGACAGCTCCGAGCCTGGAGCCTGCTTCGGATTCTGTGTCTCCCTCTCTCTCTGACCCTCCCCCGTTCATGCTCTGTCTCTCTCTGTCTCAAAAATAAGCATTAACAAAACATTTTTTTAAATGCTTACAAACAACTCGGGGTAAATTTCTGCTTCTGTATGCACTTCTCAATTTCCCCGAGAAGTCCTTTCTTTTCTAATCAGGAAAGAAGGGAGGACACAGGTGTCATGATCAATTATGTCCTAGAGGCTAAGATGGCCAGCAATTCCCTGCCACCTTCACCAGCAACACCTGGCAGATCCCCTGGAGAACCCTCCAGGTTAGCTGCCTTTGCCCTTCTGAGGGCCTGTCTGCGAAGATAGCTCCGATGATGGTCGGCCTCGAGGCAGAAGCCTCTGGTTTGTCTTTATTGCCCCCTTACCAAAAGAAAGTGCTTTTTAGACTCTGAGCTGGCTGGGAAAAGAGTTTCCAGAACCCCGAAGCACTTACCGCAGGGTGTGAAACAGCCTGACCGTGTGGAGTACTACGCAGCTGGGAAAAAGGGAAGGAGCTGTTTGTGTTCTGTTGCAGAATGAACCCAAGGTAAGTGATGGGGGAAAGGCCAGCTGCAAAGCGGTGTGTACAAAATGGTACCATTCTGGTGAACCAGGGGGGAGGGGAGGTTTAATCTCTGGAAGGGTGTGTGGGAAACAGATGCCTCCG